>NC_080704.1:187405681-188005681 GCF_030445035.2 Dasypus novemcinctus | reverse complement strand
TGTAATCTAGATTATATTTATTTGTAATAGAAGTCTTTCTGCAGGCTTTTATTTAGTTCAAATGTGTAAAATCAAGAGTGTGACTCTTTGGTATTGTGTGACTAGACAGAGCAGTATCCTTGTTTAACAAAAGCAGGATGGCCTCTAATTTTAAAATTCTAAATTTCCAAGGGATTTTTGGTTCAAATTTAGTTTCTATACTTTTTTATAGTTTTTAGAGTGATAACTACTCAAAACTTTGTTCTCAAACACTCTACTCAAATCCTATAGCTGAAGTTGTATACACTACTAATATTTTGGGGTGAGATTTAAGGAGATCTAGTTTGGTGGTGGTGGATTTTTTGTTTGTTTGTTTGATTTGGTGTTTTTTGGAGGAGGGGGTTTTCATTATGAGTTAAGTGCCTCAAAAGTTAAGTGAGATTTTGGAGCTACTCTTTTCTATTTCCTCTAACAGTGAGTAACTAATTGTTAAAGAAATATAGGAGAAGGCCATTTGAGACAGACTCAGTCAACAATTCCTCTAGTCTCACTTGGCTGCCAAGAACCGGAGTACTAATCCCTAAAAGCCTAGTCCAATTTATTGCAAAAGTGGTAAGGATTCATGATCCTTTGTTCGGACTTTTTCTGGTATACGCTTCTCCCCTGGCTCCAGGCCTGACTGACTTCCTTACACTCTTTTGACAAGAGTCCTTAGGAGTGATGCAGGGTGGCTGATCAGAACATTGGGTAAAAGGAAAAGCCTCCTCAGGCCTTTTGGGTATACAAGCATAATTCCTGGAAACACAAAGCTCCTTTGCCATTGGCTCATTTATGTATCTCCCTTAGACATTTAATAGCAGGTTCAGTTGGCCTCAGGCCAGATTGCAGCATTTCTGAGTCTCTTGCTATATATCACCTTAATATCAAAATTGACACCACTTCTAATATGACCAAAGAAATACTTTAAAGGGCATGATTAGTCTGCTTTTTATCTTGAAAACTAGTGGGAAAGGTCCTTATCACTTAAATGTGCATTGACAATTTGAAATTACATTCAAAATATTGTAAACTATTGAGAATGGTGGTGGTGAAGCAATGATCCTTAGAGCTGCCTCCCCATTAAGAGGTACTCATATAATGAGAATTATTGCTTATGAAAGAATGTTTTATATATGAGTGGTAGAAAGATAAAAACATTTGAGAACTACTACAGTGGGGGAAGATGATTAAGACTGACATTAGTAAATTAGGGAAGCTTTGGAATTGAAGGTTTCTGGTACCTAAGGATTAATTTTAACTGTCTAGGCATCTCTACTACTATTAGAGTAGGCCAGAGATTCACAAACTTTTTGTGAAGGGCCACAAATAGTGTAGGCTTTGCAGGCCGTAATATGGTCTCTGTTGCATATTCTTTGTTTGCACCCCTCTAAAAATGTAAAGCCATTTTTAACTCACATGCTGTGTAAAAACAGACTGCAAACTAAATTGGGCTGTAGTATTCCTGCCCATGGACTAGTCCCTAGAGCGTACTTGTTCAATAAATGCTCGTTAAGTAATCGGGCCTCATGAAAATTGTAATAGCAAAATAATTTTCCTTATTGAACAAGACAGATTGAAATTAAATGAGGCATTCAACTCCAGATATTGGGGGAGGGGGGGAGAAGTAAAAGAAAATTTAAAGTTTTGAACAGAAATTAATGAATTAGGAAACAGCTCTTTCAAAACTGTTTCATTTTAAAAGCAAGAGCTGGTTCTTTGAAAAACCAATAGAATAGGCTAACACTCGCCAACCTGATCAAGGGGGAAAAAGGGAAAAAATGTACATATAGGCATAGGTATATGGTATGGGAAGGGAGATATGACTATAAGGGACGCATTTCAGCAGTTAAGTTAAAAGAAATGGAAGAAATGGAAAACATCAAATATCTGACATAGAAGAAATTCATAGAAGAAATGGAAAACATCAAATATCTGACACTATATAAGGCACAGCACAAGTGGTTTTACATGAGAATTCCATCAAACCTTCAATAAGTAGATGACACACAATAATTAAACTATTCTAGATAAACGGATGGAAAAAGATGGAAGCTTTCCTAATTTATTTTCACAATGGGTATAACCGTCTGTGGAGTCCCAGGCCCCTCCCCAATCCTCAAGCATGTACCCACCTGAGTGGCCTAGACATAAGTTAAAGGTTAACAACCCTCGCCAAAGGGGAGGGAATGCATAGATGGTATTATTAACTATAATCTTCCCAAGTCATTCAATGTCCTTGGTAAACAGTAATGAAACAAGCGCAGTGAAAACATCACCAGACTCTATATGTATGCTTCATGTGACACTAGCAGAAACTTTGTTCTCATACTTTATGGAATGTCCTAGTTCTGAAACCCCTAATATATCACCACTCATTTTCTCATCTCTTTGCAGAGCACTATCTTCAATCTCTGAACCACTGCCATCAGAGATATCTCCTGTCCATAAGTCCCAATAAAGCTTATGCCTAAGTACTAGGTATGTTCTTTGGTCTTGCATCCGTGACAATTTATGCCCTTCAGGAACTGGGTTCTAACAGTTGGTGAGCCACAGCCAGGAGACCCAAGGACCAACCTCCGTAGCGGGCATGAGCTCAAGGAAAGGAGAATCTGCAGGGCAAATCCCCGGTGGGCCTATAACGCCCATGTGGGGAGGAGTGGCTGCCCTACTGGACAAGTGGGGACTGCCGAGATAATATGGGGATGCTCTAAAAACTCCGGCAGGTGTGCTGGCTCTGCTACAGCAGCTAGCAGAGTAGTTGCACTTCAGGAAAAGGGAGACTGCCAGATGGCAGCAGCTATAGCCTGGCTCCTGTTAGGAACCTTGCGGGTGGCTACCCAGACAGAACAAGCGGTAAAGGCCTCTGTGCGCTGCTTAGAAAGAAATTTAAAGTTAGGGATAAGTCCTAGCACAAGCAGAGACGAAAGATTCCTTAACCAATCGCCTGCACCAAGTTGATGATCATTTATATTGCAAAACTGTAAACTGTAAATTTAATGGACTGTTAGTTTGACAATGTTTTAAGTTTTATTCACATTCAATTTTTTTAAACAAGTCAATTTTATTGATACATATTAATGAAATACACAATTCATCCAAAGTGTACAATCAATGATATTTGGTATAATCACATAGTTGTACATTCATGACTTCAATCATTACTATAACATTTTCATTATTTCAATAATAATAATAAAGAAAGAAGAGGAAAATAAGAAAATTCCTCACCTTTCAATCTCTCTCTGCTTCCCCTGCTGTATGTAGCTGCTATTTCTGGCTATTGCCCAATTATTTATTTGTTTACTAAGCAGTTTTATATTGTTTTATTGAGATGTAGTCACATACCATATGATCTATTTAAAGTGTATAATCAGGGGAAGCGGACTTGGCCCAGTGGTTAGGGCGTCCGTCTACCACATGGGAGGTCTGCGGTTCAAACCCCCGGCCTCCTTGGCCCATGTGGAGCTGGCCCACGTGCAGTGCTGATGCGCACAAGGAGTGCCCTGCCATGAAGGGGTGTCCCCCGTGTAGGGGAGCCCCACGCACAAGGAGTGCACCCCGTAAGGAGAGCCGCCCAGCGCAAGAGAAAATGCAGCCTGCCTAAGAATGGCGCTGCCCACACGGAGAGCTGACATCAACAAGATGATGCAACAAAAAGAAACACAGATTCCCGTACCGCTGACAACAACAGAAGCGGATAAAGAAGAAGACGCAGCAAATAGAACAGACAACCCGGGCGGGGGCTGGGGGGGGGAAGGGGAGAGGAATAAATAAATCTTTAAAAAAGTTAATAAAGTGTATAATCAGTGGCTTTTAGTATAATCACAATGATGTACATCATCTTTAAAAATTTTAGAACTATTTCATTGCTCCAAAAAGAACGACTCCAAACCCCTGAGCATTCCTTCCCCAACCCTACATAAGCACTAATCTAATTTCACTTTTATAAATTGATATATGTTTACATTTTATATAAATGAAATTATACACTGTGTAGCACACTGGTCTCCTTCATTTAGTATAATGTATTTTTTGGTCTGGTATTGACAATTTGTAATATTAACCTACATTTGTTCAGCTTCAAAGAAAAACTGTCATATATGTAAATTAGCCCATATTCATATTTCACGTAGTATATTTATATTTCACATAATATATTTGGTTCATAAAAATGCAATCATACACTGTTTGTCTTTTTGTGTCTGGCTTGCTTTACTCAACATAATGTCCTCCAGGTCATATGTTTTATGACATCATTTCTTCTTACTGCTGTATAACATTCCATTGTGAGTATACGCCACAATTTATCCGATCATCCGTTAACGCACACCTGGGTTGTTGCCAACTTTTGGTTATCGTGAATAACGCCGCTATGAACATTGGTGTGCAGATGTCTATTCGTGTCACTGCTCTCAGTTCTTCTGGGTATATACCTAGTAATGGTATTGCCAGGTTCCATGGCAAGTCTGTATTCAACTTCCTCAGGAACTGCCAAACAGTCCTCCACAGTGGCTGGACCCTTCTACATTCACTAACAGTGAATAAGTGTTCCTTTCCCTCCATGTCCTATCCAACATTTACAGTTTTCTGACTTTTTAATAGTGGCCAATCTAGTAGGTGTGAAATGATATCTCATTGTAGTTTTGATTTGCATTTCCCTAATTGCTAGTGCTGTCGAACATTTTTTTCATGTCTTCTCAAGTCTTTGGTTCGTTTTTAAAGTGAACAGTTTGTTTTTTTTATTATTGAGTTCTATGATCTCTATATATCATGGACGTTAAAAGCTTATCAGATATGCGATTGCCAAATATTTCCACCCATTGTATTGGTGCCTTTTCACCCTTTTGAAAAAGTCCTTTGAGGTGCAAAAGTGTTTAATTTTGAGGAGGTCCCATTTATATATTTTTCTTTTGTTGCTCGTGCTTCAGGTGTAAGGTTTACAAAACTACTGCCTAACACAAGATCTTGAAGATGTTTTCGTACATTTTTTTCCTAGAAGTTTTATGGTTATTGTTTTTATGTTTAGGTCCTTGATCCATTTTGAGTTAAGTTTTGTGTAAGGTGTGAGAGAGGGGTCTTCTTTCTTTTGAGTATGGCTATCCAGTTCTCCAAAAATCATTTATTAAAGAGACCGTTCTGGCCCAGCTGCGTGGGCTCAACAGCCTTGTTAAAAATCATTTGATTGTAGATGTGAGGGTTGATTTCTGAGTTCTCAATTCAGTTCCATTGGTCAATCTGTCTGTCTTTATGCCTTGCTGTCTTTATGACTGTAGCTAAGTAATATGCTTTTTTTTTCTCTTTTTTGTCTTTATTTTTTTAATGTTACATTAAACAAATATGAGGTCCCCATATACCCCCCCACCCCCCTCACCCCACTCCTCCCCCCATAACAACAACCTCCTCAATCATCATGAGACATTCATTGCATTTGGTGAATACATCTCTGAGCACGGCTGCACCTCATGGTCAATGGTCCACATCATAGCCCACACTCTCCCACAGTCCACCCAGTGGGCCATGGGAGGACATACAATGTCCAGTAACTGTCCCTGCAACACCACCCAGGACAACTCCAAGTCCCAAAAATGCTCCTACATCACATCTCTTCCTCCCACTCCCTACCCCCAGCAGTAATATGCTTTAATGTCAGGAAGTAACAGTCCTCCAATTTCAGTCTTCTTTTTAAAGACATTTATGAGTATTCGGGGTCCCTTACCCATCCAAATTAATTTGATTATTGGTTTTTCCATTTCGCAAAAAAGGCTGTTGAGATTTTTATTGGGATTGTGTTGAATCTGTAAATCATTTAGGGTAGAAATGGCATCATAATGATATTTAGTCTTCCAATCCATGAATATGGAACATTCTTCTATTAATTTAAGTCTTCTTTGGTTTCTTTTAGCAGTGTTTAGTAGTTTTCTGAATACAGTTCCTTTACATCCTTAGATAAGTTTTAGCTGCTATTATAAATGGAATTTTTAAAAATTCCCTCCTGAGATTGCACATCAGCAGTGTATAGCAACACTATTGATTTGTTTTATATTAATCTTGTATCCTGCCACTTTGCTGATCTTGTCTATTAATTCTAGTAGGTTTATTGTAGACTTTTTCCAGATTTTCTAGATTTAGGTTCATATCATCAGCAAATAGTGAAAATTTCGTTTCTTCCTTTCCTATTTGGGTGCATTTTATTTCTTAGTCTACCCTAATTGCTCTATCTAAAACTTCTAGCACAATACTGAATAACTGTCATGACAGTGGACATCCTTGTCTTGTTCCTGATCTCAACAGGAACGCTTTCATTCTTTAACCATCGAGTATAATGCTAGCTGTAAGTTTTTCATATATGCATTTTATCATGTTGAAAAAGTATCCTTCTATTGCTATCTTTTGGAGAATTTTTTATCAAGAAAGAGTGCTGTATTTTGTCAAATGCCTTTTATGCATCAATAGAGAGAATCATATGATTTTTCTTCTTCAATTGATCAGCGAGGTTTATTACACTAATTGATTTTCTTCTGTTGAGCCACCCTTACATACATGGAATAAAACTCACTTGATCTAATGTATACTTCTTTTTTTAAATTTTTAAAAATTTTTTTATATTTTTCTCTTTATTTTTTAAAATGTTACATTAAGAAATATAAGAGGTCCCTACATACCCCACACCCCCCTCACCGCACTCCTCCCACATCAACAACCTCTTTCATCATAATGGGACATTCATTGCATTTGTGAATACATTTTGGAGCACTGCTGCACCACATGGATAATGATTTACGCTGTAGTTTACACTCTCCCCCAGTCCACACAGTGGGCCATGGCAGGACATACAATGTCCAGCATCTGTCCCTGCAGTACCACGCAGGACAACTCCAAATCCTGAAAATGCCCCCACATCACATCTCTTCTTCCCACTCCCTACTCTGCAGCTACCATGGCCACTTTCCCCACATCATTGCTACACTTTCTTCCATTAGTAATCACAATAGTCCCATAGTAGAATATCAGTAAGTCCACTGTAATCCAAACTCTATTCCTCCATCCTGTGGGCCCTGGGATGGTTATGTCCACTCCACCTCTATATTGAGAGGGGGCTTAGATTCCACATGGATGGTGGATGCCATTCTCCTGCTTTCAGTGGTAGGCACTCTTGGCTCCCTGGTGTGGTGGTTGAACTTCACCTCCCTGCTTGCTGGCCAGGGTAAGTCCAGTAAACCAGAGGATAGGAGTTGCAAGTCTGCAGAGGCTCCAGGCCTAGCTGTCACATGGACAGTCCAGAGATTCGGGTCTCCTGAGTTAACACCAATCCCAGCACCAACACAGGTCTGGTAAAGGTGACAGAAGAGGCATGTGTAGAAAGGTCACATCTGAGTCCAACTCCATCACACTCAGGAAAACAAACTCTAAAGAGGGCCAACTGACATGGCACTGAATGCCAGAGCCATCTTCCATGACCATAGAACCTGTGGGTCTCTGTAGCCCTCAGGAGAACCAGTACCTGGGGTTGTTTCTACTTTGACTGTCTCTGGGACCCTGCTGAAGCGTGCAAAACTGCGACACCTCTGATGACCTCCTGACTCTTTTGGAGACTCATAGTCATGTAAACTCATTTGTCCTTTCCACTTCCCCCTTTTATTCAAGGTCAGAAAGCAGTTTTTAACGCCTGATATTACATGAAGGCTGAGATATTCTGCTGGTATGAGTTGACCGTTTTATTCAAGGTCTTTTTCTAGTTAAATCATCAGCTGCTGCCTAGTAGTAACCCCTTGGTGCCAGGGAGGCTCATCCCCGGGAGTCTTGTCCCACACCGGGGGGAATGCAATGCATTTACGTGCTGAGTTTGCCTTAGAGAGTGGTCACATTTGAGTAACATGGAGGTTCTCAGGAGGTTACTCTTAGGCACCATGCAGCTCTAGGCCTAGTTCATATTTCAGGCACACAGGCTCATAAGCATAGTCATCAGCATCAAGGGCTCATTGTTGGACAACCCTTTTTTTTTAAAAAAAGATTTATTTATTTATTTATTTCTCTCCCCTTCCATCCCCCAACCCCCACCCCCCCACCCCGGTTGTCTGTGTCTATTTGCTGCATCTTTGTCCGCTTCTGTTGTCAGCGGCACAGGAATCTGTGTGGTTTTTTTTTGTTGTTGCGTCATCTTATTGTGTCAGCTCTCCATGTGTGCGGCACCATTTCTGGGCAGGCTGCACTTTCTTTCTCGCTGGGCAGCTCTCCTTATGGAGTGCACTCCTTGCGTGTGGGGCTCCCCTACGCGGGGGCACCCCTTTGTGGCACGGCACTCTTTGCATGCATCAGCACTGCGCAGCACTCTTTGTGCGCATCAGCAAGCTCCACATGGGTCAAGGAGGCCCCGGGTTTGAACCACGGACCTCCCATGTGGTAGACGGACGCCCTAACCACTGGGCCAAGTCCACTGCCTGGACTATCCTTCTTTACTGGTCTTTGCCATTGCACTTGGAGGATTGCTGCTGTTCCATTGGGGAATGTGATAGAGCTCCCCTGGCTAGGAACTCAGCACTCTCTCCATTGTTGTTTTTGACTGTAACCACTATGAAAATATCCAAACATTTTTATGTACCCTGTACACATGCCCTGGAGAACTCCCTCCCAACCATGTACCCCCCATCAAAAACACGCCACACCAGTGTTCCTCACCTGCCATAGTTGAACCTCTCTATCATCCAAAACTTCTTCAAAAATGAAGCCTAATATATCGTCAGGTTCCATTAATAGTAAAATGGACTAAAGTGATGGGTTTAAAGGTTAGACATAGAGCAGATATTAATTTTTAAAAATTAAATAAAGTAAAAATAAACTCAGGTATCAAAAAATGAAAAAATGAAAAGGGTTTGTTTTTGATATTTTGCCTCTCATCACTGCAATGAGTGTTGCCCTGTATGTACAGTGACAAGGCAATTTCGTTCATTTCTTCCTCAGCGTCTACATCCTCTCTTTTTTCCCCCTAATTATTAGTTTTGTCTTCAAAAAAATTTTAGATCACAGTAATTCACCTATAAAATATAGGGTACTCCCACATATCCAACATCAAAAATTTTGCCCCTTCCCCAGCTATGATATTTTTGCATGTTTATATTGTATTTTCTGCAGCTGATGTACAGATATTGAAACATAGCTTTCAACCAAGTTTCCATTTTGGTTTACATTATGGTTTCTATTTTAGACTATAAAATTTTCTAAATTTTTAGTTATTTTATGTTTTACATTATGGTTTACATTTTAGCCCATAGACGTTTATACATTTTCCGTGTAATTTAACATGTCCTATGTCCATCATTGCATGATCTTGTGGAACGCTTCCATTGACCCACCGTTACACTGATTCCATATATTTAATACCTCTCTCCCCCTCCCCACAGCACCCACAGTGACAATATTCTTTACTTGAAAGACCGTATTTACAGATACTTGCAACAATGTTGAGGGCTTGACATACTCGACTTCCCTAACCAATTAGGAGCCACCAATTCTCTCGTGAGACACAATTCCCTCTGTTTGAGAACATCAGCACTCCCCAGGATGTGGGTGTACCTTCGCACTAATTGTGTGGGTCTCCACCCAGTGGTATAACCAACTATGACAAAATGATCACTCACACACTCTCTAGAAGCCAGCCCTGTGTCAGATGCACCCCCTTAAGCATCTTAAACAGGTAACCTTTCTTATTATATTTTCTAACGAGTTTTCTCAACATTATGGTTTCATCCACATACCTGACAATCTCCTATGTTCAAATGCTCCCCCACCCTCCCCCCAATTTCTTGGGCCATCTGACTCATCCTCCCATCCCTAGCCTCCCTCAAGCCTTCAAAGCTCCACCCGAAGATATCCCCATACCCCCATTTTATGCCTTCCCTGTACAAATACTTACCTCCAGCTGATCGAATATTACACCCACGTACGTGTCAGCTACAACCTTCCTCTCCCCGCAACTTCCTTTAAGCCTATCATCCAGTCTCTAGCTCTCTGACACAGCTTGGTTTGCTTATTTCATATCAGAGACATCGTGTTGTATTTGTCCTTCAATGCCTGGCTTGCTTCACTCAACAAAAGGTTCTCAAGATTCATCCATGTTATCACATGTGTTTGTAATGTATTCCTTCTTATAGCTGAGTAGTATTCCATTGTAAGTATATAAGTATATACCACATTTTATTTATCCATTCATCTGTTGATGGGCACTTGGGCTGATTCCAACTTTTGGCAATAGTGAACAATGCTGCTATGAACATTGGTGTGCATATATCAGTGTTTGCCCTTGTTTTCCGTTCTACTGGGTATATACCCAGGAGTGGAATTGCTGGGTCATATGGCAAATCTATAGCTGGTTTTTTGAGAAACTGACAAAGAGTTTTCTGGAATGGTTGGATCCTTCTGTATTTCCACCAGCAGTGGATGAATGTTCCCATTCCTCCACATCCTCTCCTTAGTCTTCTGGGTTTTTTTTTTTTTCTGATAGCTGCCAGTCTCATGGGAGTAAGATGGTATCTCATTGTAGTTTTGATTTGCATTTCCCTAATAGCTAGTGATTTGGAGAATTTTTTCATGTGCTTTTTAGCCTTTTGTATTTCTTCTTTGGAGAAGTGTCTGTTTAAGGCTCTTGCCCATTTTTTAAACGGGTTGTTTGTCTTTTTATTTTTGAGATGGAGGAGTTCTTTATATATGCAGGATATTAGTCTCCTATCAGATATATGATTACCAAATATTTTCTTCCACTGGGTAGGCTCTCTTTTCACTTTCTTGGCAAATTCCTTTGAGGTGCAACAGGATTTAATTTTTAAGAAGTCCAACTTATCTATTTTTTCTTTTGCTGCTCGTGCTTTGGGTGTGAAGTTCATGAAGCTGTTTCCTATGAAAACGTCCTGTAGATGTTTCCCTACATTGCTTTCTAAGGTCTTTATGGTCTTGACTCTTATATTTCGGTCTTTGATCCATCTCGAGTTGATTTTTGTATAAGGTGTGAGTTGATAATCCTCTTTCATTCTTTTACATACTGATATCCGTTTCTCAGGCATCATTTGTTGAAGAGGCCGTTCTCTCCCAGGTGAGTGGGTTTGGTGGCCTTGCTGAATATCATATGACTGTATGTATGAGGATATATATTAGAACTCTAAATTCGGGTCCATTGGTCATTGTGTCTATCCTTGTGCCAATATCATGCTGTTTTCACTACTGTAGCTTTGTAGTATGTTTTGAAGTCAGGTAGTGCAATTCCTCCAATTTCATTTTTCTTTTTCAATATGTCTTTGGCTATTCCAGGCCTCTTTCCTTTTCAAATAAATTTCGTAGCTAGTTTTTCTAGTTCACTAAAGAATGCTGTGTTGATTTTTATTGGAATTGCATTGAATGTGTAGACCAGTTTTGGTAGGATAGACATCTTAATAATATTTAGTCTTCCTATCCATGAACGGGGAATATTCTTCCACTTATTTAGGTCTTCTTTGATTCCCTTGAACAGTATTGTGTAGTTCCCTCTGTATAGGTTTTTTACATGTTTAGTTAAATTTATTCCTAGCTATTTGATTTTTTTAATTTACTATTGTGAATGGTATGTGTTTCTTGATTTCCTCCAGGGATTGCTCATGATTGGTGTACAGACATGCTACTGACTTTTGCGCACTGATCTGATACCCTGTGACTTTACTGAACGCATTTATAAGTTCAAAAAACTTCGTTGTAGACTTCTCAGGGTTTTCTATGTATAGGATCATATCATCTGCCAATAGTGAAACTTTGACTTCTTCCTTTCCAATTTGGATGCTTTTTATGTCTGGTTCTTGCCTCAGTGCTCAAGCAAGTACTTCTAAGACTATGTTATATAGGAGGGGTGATACTGGGCATGCTTGTGTTGTTCCTGATCTTAGAGGGAAAGATTTTAGGATTTCACCATTGTAAATGACATTAGCTGTGGGATTTTCATATCCACCCTTTATCATGTTCAGAAAGTTTCCTTCTATTTCGATCTTTTGCAGTGTTTTTATCAAGAAACGGTGCTGTATTTTGTCAAATGCTTTTTCTGCATCTATAGACATGATTACGTGATATTTTTCCTTCAGTCTGTTTATGTGATGTATTGCATTAATTGATTTTCTTATGTTGAAACATCCTTGCATACCTGGAATGAATCCCACTTGGTCATGGTGTATAATTCATTTAATGTGTTGTTGAATACGATTAGCAAGTATTTTGTTGAGGATTTTTACGTCTAGATTCATTAGAGTGATTGATCTGTAGTTTTCCTTTTTTGTGGTGTCTTTGTTTGGATTTGGTACTAGAGTAATATTGGCATTGTAGAATGAGTTAGGCAGTGTTCCTTCTGTTTCGATTTTTTGGAAGAGTTGCAGCAGGATTGGAGTTAGTTCTTTCCGGAATGTTTTGTAGAATTCACCTGTGAAGCCGTCTGGCCCTGGGCTCCTCTTAGATGGGAGGTTTTTATGACTGATTCTATCGCTTTACTTGTGATTGGTTTGTTGAGATCATTCCTTTTTTTTTTTCCATCAATGTAGGCTGCTTATGTGTTTCTAGGAATTTTTCCATTTTCCCTAAATTGTCCTTCTTTTTGGAATATAATTTTTCAATCTGTCCTGTTACTATAGTCTTTATTTCTGTGAGGTCAGTGGTGATATCTCCTTTCTCATTTCTTATTTTGTGTATTTGCATCTTCTCTCTTTTTTTCTTTGTTAGTCTAGGTAAGGGTTTGTCAATTTTATTGATCTACTCAAAGAACCATCTCTTGGTTTTGTTTATTTTTTCAAGTGCTTTCTTATTTTCTATTTCATTTAGTTCTGCTCTTATCTTTGTTATTTCTTTCTTCTTCCTTTGGGGTTAGTTTGTTGTTGTTTTTTTTCACTAATTCCTCCAAGTGTGCAGTTAGTTCTTCAAATTTTGCTCTTTCCTCTTTTTTGATGTATGAATTTATGACTATAAATTTCCCTCTCAGTACTGCTCTTGCTGCATCCCATAAGTTTGGATATGTTGTGTTATCATTTTCATTTGTTTCAAGGTAGTTATTGATTTCTTGTGAGAGTTCCTCCTTGACTCACTGTTTTTCTAAGAGTGTGTTGTTTAACTTCCAAATCTTGTTGCCAAATCTGGGTTTCTGGCCCTTGCAGATTTCCAGCTTCATTCCCCTCTTGTCAGAGAAATTATTTTGTTGGATTTTGATCTTTCTGAATTCATTAAGTCTTTCTTTGTGGCCTAGCATATGGTCTATCTTGGAGAATGATCCATGTGCACTTGAGAAAATTGTATATCCTGCTGTATTTGGGTGTAATGTTCTGTATACGTCTATTAGGTTCAGTTCCTCTAATATATTGGTAAAAGTTTTTGTTTTTTTAATCATTCTCTTATGAGATTTCTGTGCAAAGTTGATAGTGGTTTATTAAATTCCCCTTGTATAATTTTAGAGGCATCTATTCCTTCACTTAGTTTTTCCAGTGTTTGCCTCACATGTTTGGAAGCACCCTTGTTAGGAGCATAAATGTTTATGATTGTTCTTTCTTCTTGAAAGATTATCCCTTTCACTAATAAGTAGTGTCCATCTTTGTCTCTCACAATTGTTTTGCATTTAAAGTCTATTTTGTCTGATATTAATATAGCTACTCCTACCTTTTTTTTTTTTGGTTTTTGTTTGCTTGTAAGATTGTTTTCTAGCCATTCACTTTTAACCTCCTTGAATCCCTGGGTCTAAGATATGTTTCTTGTAGACAGAATATAGATGGGTCATATTTCCTTATCCAATCATCCAGTCTGAATCTCTTGACAGGTGAGTCTAATCCATGGACATTCAATGCTACTACTTTCATGGAATTACTTATATTAGACATATTTTCTTTGGATTTATATTTGTCATATTTTGTTTGATTTTTTTCTCTTTTTGTCTTTTTAGTTGCTCTTACACTCTCCTCCAACTCTTTCTGTCCTGTCTTTTTCTTTCTTCCTGCAGAACTCTATTTAGTATTTCTTGAAGGGCAGGATTCTTGTTGGCATACTCCCTTAGTTTCTTTTTATCTGTGAATATTTTGAATTCTTCATCATTTTTGCATGCCAGCTTAGCTGGATAGAATATTTTTCTTGGACATTTTTTCTTTTAGTACCTTGATGGTGTCATACCACTGCCTTCTTGCCTCCATGATTTCAGATGAGAAAGCAGCACTTAATCTTATGGAGCCTCCTTTGTATGCAATGGTTCTCTTTTCTCTTGCTGCTTTTAGTATTTTCCCTTTGTCCTGAGCATTGGATAATTTGACAAGTATATGTCTTGGGGTAGGCCTGTTGGGATTTATGCTGTTTGGGGTTTGTTGTGATTTCTGGACATGTACCTCCATCTCCCTCAATAGATTTGGGAATTTTTCCACCATTATTTCCTCCATCACGCCTTCTGTCCTCTTTCCATTCTCTTTTCATTCTGGGATGCCTACAATGCATATGTTTGTCCATTTTGCATTGTCATTCACATCCCTAACTCCCTGATGGATTTTTTCTATCTTTTTATCAATCAGTTCTACTCTCTTTGATTTCAGATGTACTGTCTTCCACGTCAGTAATTCTTTCCTCTGCTTCTTTAAATCTGCTGTTATTTGCTGAGAGTGTTTCTTGATTTTTTGATTTGTGCTGTTCATCACCATCAAATCCATTATCTTTTTGGGTATGATTGCAATTTCTTCTGTATTCTCTCCAAGTGTTTTCTTCATATTCTTTATCTTTTCCTTCACTTCATCAAATCGGTCTCTAATATATGTTTTGAGAGCTGTAATTACTTGTTCTGCTCCTCTTCCTGGTTTTTAGTTTGTTCATTGTATGAGCCATGTTTTCCTGATTATTGGTTTGATTTGTAGTTTTTTGTTGCTGTCTGGTCATCATTTTATCCTGATGGTTTCAATCAGTTGCTTAACTTCTTTGTCTAGCTTGGGGTTTAATTAGTTGTTTTTGCATGTGTGTTAATTCTTCTCTTTGTCACTTTGTTCTTTTTACTCTGTTTTCTTGTTGCTGGCTAAGTTCACTTTGAAGGAAAATATTTAGGCCAGAGAAAGCAAAATGAGTAAGAAAATAAAATGTTTAATAACATTATTGATAACAAATGTCAACAGGGGTACCATGTGATATCTAGGAGAATGTAATTAGACTCATGTAAGGAAAAAAAAGGAAAAAAGAGGGATGGAAAGCAAGCAAGAAAAAGGAAAGAAAGAAGAAGAAGAAGAAGAAGAAGAAGAAGAAGAAGAAGAAGAAGAAGAAGAAGAAGAAGAAGAAGAAGAAGAAGAAGAAGAGAAGAAGGAGGAGGAGGAGAAGGAGGAGGAAGCCAGCCACCATGGGGGAATAAAGAGGAAGGAAAAACAAGAAAACAACCCAACAAAAATACCAGACAAAGTTTCAAGCCAGTTAAGGAAAATGCTTAGGAGTCTGACCTTCCCCCTTTCTCCCTTTCTCACTTCCCTCTCTCCCAGGGCATCAGGAAAGCTGTGTGAGAGGTCCCGTAGGAGATTCAAGTGGGTCCTTGGTGAATCAAATCACCAGGGAAAACAATGACTCTTAATTTCCAAGGAGAGAGCACCCACACCTCACCAGGAACCCCAAATATGCAATTGGAAGTTTTCAAAACACATCCTACAGTCCGTCTCCCTTAGGTGTGCTAGGGCTAGTTGATTTTCTGACTCCACCTTCTCCCCAACCAAGTTTCCTATCCCAGGACATTTAGGTAAGTTGGGCTTTCTCAGCAGATTTACCTCTTCTTTCTTCCTCAGCTCTTCCCAAGCCAGCTGATATGCTCCTCCAAGCTCGAAAGAAAAAAAAGTGGGTGGTGGGCCCAGAAAATTGAACCTGCATTCATTTGGCCCCTGTGCACCTCCCACCAAATCCCTCCCTCTCATGGAGTCTGTCCAAAACTAGAGGACTAGGGTAATCCCATACCTCAGGGAGCACGGGATTCAGAAGTGGGAAGTCTGGGATATTGCAGACTCAGGGTATGTGCATCTGTGGAATGTGGACTATGGGGGCTTAGGGGTCATGGACCTGGGGACCATGCTTCTGGGGAACACAGGGCTTGGGAATGCTGCCACACTACTGACAGTTCAGAGAAAGCTGCAGCCACCAGCCCTATGTATAAGGGTCCTGCCTCCCCACAACTTATGACCTCAGTGCTAGAAACCCACAATTCTACCTTTAGCAAGCACTACTGCTGTTGCAGTCTCTGCAAATCGATGTCCAAACACCTCCTGCCTTGCAAGCCCCAGAAACAGCCCAAGTGAGATTCCAACCGTATTCAACTGATCCTTTGCAGGAGCGATTATGAAGTGCATTCACTCAGACATCATCTTGCCCTGCCTCCGTGTATAATTCTTTTAATATGCTTCTGGACTCCATCTGCAAGTATTTTGCTGAGGATTTTTGTATCTATATTTGTTATAAAAATTGGTCTGTAATTTTGTTTTTTTGCAGTACCTTTATCTGGTTTTGATATTAGGGTGATGTTGGCTTCATAGAATGAATTTGGTAGCATTCTTTCCTGTTCATTTTTTTGGAAGAGCTTGAGCAAGATCGGTATTAAGTCATCTTTGAATGATTGGTAGAATTCACCTGTGAAGCCATATGATCCTGAGCTTTTCATCTCTGGAAGGTTTTTTTATTTTGATAATTGTCTCAATGTCTTTATTTGTGATTGGTTTGTTGAGGTCTTCTACTTCTTCTAGGGTCAGTGTATGTGGTTCATGTGTTTCTAGGAATTTGTCCATCTCCTCTATGTTCTTGAGTTTTTTGGAATACAGTTGTTCATAATATCCCCTTATGATCTCTCTTATTTCTGTGGGGTCAGTGGTAATATTCCCCCTCTCATTTCTGGTTTTATTTATTTTCATCTTCTCTCTATTTTTTCTTTATCTAGCTAAGAGTCTGTCAATTTTTTTATCTCAAAGAACCAACTTTTGGTTCTGTTGATTCTTTCTATTGTCACTGTTGTTCTTCTCAATTTCTTTTATTTCTGCTCTGACCATTACTATTTCTTGCCTTCTTCTTAGTTTGGGCTTAGTTTACTGTTCTCTTTCCAGTTCCCCCACGTGTGTAGGTAGATCTTCAATTTTAGCTCTTTCTTGCTTTTTAATGTAAGCATTGGGGGCTCTATTAGTCAGCCAAAGAGGTGCTGATGAAAATACCAGAAACTGGTTGATTTTTTACAAAGGTATTTATTTGGGTTAGAAGCTTATAGTCACAGGACCCTAAAGAGTCCAACTGAAGGTACCATAAGAGGTACTTTCTCACCCAGAGTCTGTGACCACGTGTTGGAGCAAAATGGCAGGTAATGTCTGCAAGGGTTTGGCCTTACTCCTCCCGAGACTCCAGTCTTAGCTATAGGCTGGGATAAGTCTCTTCTCTCTCCTGGGGCTCATTTGTCTCTGGGCTTAGCTGCTCTGGTCTCTACACAAGGTCAGCTGTAGATTCTCAGGCTCTCTAGGCTTTGTCTCTCTCCCTGAGCTGTGATTCTCTCCAGGCTCAGCTGCTCTGCTCTCTCCAGTGTGTGTACTTCCAGGGTTACAGCTCAAAACCTATCTGCAGTGTGATTTCTCTGTGAGTCCCCATCCAGCAAAGGGGTGGGGACTCAATGTCCTACTGATGTGACCCAATCAAAGCCCCAATCATTATTTAATCAAGTAAAAGTGAAACCACTGAATCTAATATAATCTAATATGCCCAAAGGAGCAGACCAGTTTACAAACATAATCCAATATCTATTTTTGGAATTAATAAATAATGCCAGACTGCTACAAGGGTATAAATTTTCCTGTCAGCATTGCCTTTGTGGTTTCCCAAAGGTTTTGATATGTTGTGTTCTCATTTTCATTTGTCTAAAGATATTTGCTGAATTCTCTTGCAATTTCTTCTTTGATCCACTGATTATTTAATTATGTTGTTGTTTAATCTCCATATATTTATGAATTTTTCATTTTTCCATCCATTATTGATTTCAAGCTTCATTCCATTATGATTAGAGAAAGTGTTTTGAATAATTTTGATCTTTTTAAATTTATTGAGGCTTGTCTTGTGGCCTCACATATGGTCTATCTTGGCGAAGGATCCATGAGCACTTGAAAAGATGGTTTGTCCTGCTGTTTTGGGGTGCAGTGCTCTATAGATATGTTAGGTCTAGTTCATTTATCATATTATTCATGCTCTTTGTTTCTTACTTTTTAAATTATTACCTTTTAAAAAAAGATACATAGCTCATAGAAAATATTACATAAAATATGTAAGAGAGTCCCATATACCCCCATTCACGCCCACAATCCTCCCATTTCAACAACCTTTCATCAATGTGGCACATTCATTGCATTTGATGAATACATTTTGGAGCACTGCTACACAGCATTCATTTCACTTTGCATTGTAGGTTACACTCTCCACCTGTCCATTCAGTGGGTTATGGCAGGATATATAATGTCCTGCATCTGTCCCTGCAATATCATTCAGGACAACTCCATTTCCTAACAATGCCCCCATATTACATCTCTTCTTCCCTCTCCCTGCCCTCAGCAATTCCCGTGGCCACTGTCTCCACATCAATGATACAGTTTCTTCCATTATTAGAGTCACAATAACTCTATAGTAGAATACCAGTAAGTCCACTCTAATCCATATTTTTTTCCTTCATCCTGAAGACCCTGGGATGGTGATGCCCACTCCCCCTCTAAGTCAAGAGGGGGCTTAGATGTCACATGGCTGATGGATGGTATTCTCCTGATTGCAGTTGCTGACTCTCTTGGTTCCCTGATGTAGTGGTTGACCATCCTCAGCTCCCTGTTACTCACTTGGGCAAGTCCAATGAACCAGAGAGTAGGTGTTGCAACTCTGCTGAGGCTCAGGACTCAGCTGGCATATGGATAGTCCAGAGATTCAAGTCTCCCAAGCATACACCAACCCCAGCACCAACCACAGGTTCAGTAAAAGTGACAGAAGAGGCATGTGTAGAAAGGTCACATCTGAATCCAACTCTGTCACACTCAGGAGCACAAATTCCAAAGTAGGCCTCACTGGCAAGGCACTGAACTCCTGGGCCATCTGTCATGACCATAGGACCTGGGTGTCTCCATAGCCCTCAGGAGCACCCCTACTTGTGGTTGTATCTACTTGGCTATCTCTGGGATCCTGCTGAGACATGCATATGTGTGACCTCTCTGATGACCTCCCGACTCATTTTGAAGTCTCTTAGCCATATTAACTCATTTGTCTTTACCATTTTCCCCTTTTATGCAAGGTCTTTTCATAGTTTCATCAACAGCTGGTGCTTGTAGTAATCCCTCAGCACCAGGGAGGCTCATCCCCAGGCGTTATGTCCCATGCTGGGGGGAAGGTAGTACATTTACATGCTGAGTTTGGCTTACAGAGTGGCCACATTTGAGCAACACGGAGGCTCTCAGGAGGTAACTCTTAGGCAACTTGCAGCTCTAGGCCTAGTGAAATTTCAAGCACACAGTCTCATAAGCATAGTCATCAGTATCAAGGGCTCATCACTGGACTATCTGGAAGGGTTACTGGTTTAAGGTGTTTGACAGGAGGCATCTGTTACCTTCTTTATCCTCTGTCCAGATGTTCTATTCAATACTGAGTGTGGTGTATTAAAGTCTCCAACTATTATTGTAGAAACATATTTGTCCCTTCAGTTTTGTCCATGTGTGCCTCAGGTATCTTGTGGCATTCAGTTTAGGTGCATAAATATTTCATATAGTTATTTATTCTTGTTGAATTGCCACTTACATTAATATATAATGACCTCCTTCAGCCCTTATTACACTTTTGCATTTAAAATCTATCATGTCCAATATTAGTATTTCTGCTCCAACACTTTTTTGGTTATTATTGTGTGGAATATTTTTCCAGTCTTTCACTTTTAACTGGGTTGTGTCCTTATAGCTGAGGTGAGTCCCTTGTAGACAGCATAGAGATGGCTCATGTTTTTTATCCATTCTATCAGTCTATGTCTTTTAATTCGGGAGTTCAGGTCATTAACATTCAGTGACATTATTGTAAAGGCATTACTTACTTCATCCATTTTGACCTTTAGCTTTCTGTTTTCATGTCATACTATTGTCTCTTTTTTTACCCTTTAATTTTCCCTTTCTAATAATCTTCATTTCTAAACTCTTCTCTGATTCTTCACCCTTGTTTTTTCCTTTCAGGTGCAGCACTCCCTTTAGTATCTCTTGTAATTGTGGTCTTTTGGTAACATATTCTATCAACTTTTGTTTGCCTGTGAAGACTTTGAACTTCCCTTCATTTTTTAAAATAGGAAATATTTAATATTTGCTCCATTTTCAGACTTTATAATTTTGTATATATTGTAAATATATTTTTATTGAAGTATATAATTTATACATGAACATGCATAAACAATGAGTATAGTAAAGATTGTGAACTTACAAAATAAACATACATAACATCATACAGGGGTCTCATACATCATCTCTCCACCAACACTTTGCATTGTTGTGAAACATTTGTTACAAACTATGCAAGAGCATCATCAATATAATACTACCAACTATAGTCCTTATTTTACTTTGTATTTTCCCCCCAACCCACATTATTTTTTTGGAAAATATATTTTTGTTACAGAGGGTTGTGAATTTGCAAAACAATCATACAGATGTGTAGATTTCCCATACAACGTCACTTCATGAACACACCATACCATGGTGGAACATTTGTTACAGATTATGAGACATCATCAAACCATTATCACCAACCATGATCCATAGCGTACTTTGGCACACTTTTTCCATACACTTCCATTAGCAACACAGTACAGCTTTGGCATGGATGCAAGAATATCATAGTATTGCTGTTAACCACAGTATATAGGTCACACCAATTAGAGTTTTCCCATGTTTCCCTATATTCCTATTACCCTGCAATAGTAACGTACATCTGCTCTAGCTCACAGCAGGACTCTGGCATTTGTACCCTCGACCACAATCCTAATTCATGTCTGGGTTCACTGTATTATTCAGTCCATGGATTATTCTTTATTCTTCTTTCTACTGACATTTATTTCCCCAGAGTACCTTTCTCAGCCAAAATCTCACTTATAAAGCAGATGCTACTCACTACAATATATTACCGTCAACTCTATCCATTTCCACACTTTTACAGACAAGTTAAATAAAACTTCTACATACCTTAACCATCAGTTCTTTTCAACCCTCCTCTTATCTCCTAATAACCTATACTCTAGGTTTTAATTCCATGTGTTTATTCTTCATATTTAGTTCATATTAATGAGACAATGCAATATTTGTCCTTTTGTGTCTGGCCTACTTCACTTAGTATAATGTCTTCAAGATTCATCTATGTTATCACATGTGTCCCAATTTCATATCATCTTACTGCATCATAGTATTCCATTGTATATATATGCCACATTTTCCCCATCCATTCATTGGTGGATGGACACTTGGGTTGTTTCCATGCTTTGGCAACTGTGAACAATGATGCTATGAACATTGGTGTGCAGATGTCTGTTCATGTCACAGATTTTAGTTCTTCTGGATATAGTCCTAGTAGAGGAATTGCTGGATCATATGGCAGTTCTATATTTAGCTTCCTGAGGAACCACCAAACTGTCTTCCACAGAGCCTGCACCATTCTACACTCTCACCAACAGTGAAGGAGTGCTATTTCTCCACATCCTCTCCAGCAATAATTGCTATCTGTTTTTTTAATAATGACCATTCTATGTGGTGTTAGATGATATCTCATTGTTGTTTTAATTTGCATTTCCCTAATAGCTAATGATATGGAACATTCTCCCATGTGCTTCCTGGTCATCCACTCTTCCTCTTTGGAGAATTGTCCACCCAAATCCCCTGCCCATCTTTTAACTGGATCGCTTGCTCTCCCATTGTTGAGTTGTATGATCTCTTTACATAGAATGGAATTCAAACCCCCATCAGACAAGTGGCCTCCAAACATTTTCCCCCACTGAGTGGGCTGACCCCCCTATTCTTTTGGCAAAGTCCCTGAATCACAGAAGTGTTCAAGTTTGAGGAGGCCACATCCATCATTGTTCTCCTCTGTTGCTTGTGCTTCTAGTGCAAGGCCCAAGAATCTATCAACTACCACCAGGTCTTGCAGATGCCTCCCTACACCCTCCTCCAGGAGCTCCATTGTACTCCCTCTTACATTTAGGTCTTTGATCCCTTTTGAGTTAACTTCTGTACAAGGTGTGAGACAGGGGCCCTCCCCCCCTCCTGGCCATGGACATTCAGCTCTCCCAACACCACCCTTTGAATAAATCATTCTATCCCAATTGGGTGGGCCTTACAGACCTGGCCATAGACATGAGGGTCTGCTTCTGAACCATCAGTTTGGTTCCATTGGTCTACGTGTCCATCTTTATGCCAATACCATGTTGTTTTTACCACTGTAGCTAGGTAATATGATCTAAAATCTGGAAGTGAGTGTCCTCCAACTGCACTTTTCCTTTTCAAGATGTTTTTGGCTATTCAGGGCCTCCCACCCCTCTAGATAAACTCAACAATTGTGTCATTCATTTGCTTAAAATATGCTCATGGAATTTTTATTGGGACTGCACTGAATCTGTTTATCAATTTGGGTAAAATTGACTTCTTAACAATATCCAGACTTCAATCCGTGAGCATGGAATGCTCCTCCAATCATCTAGGTTTTTTCTGATTTCTCCCAGCAATGCCTTATAGCCCTCTGAACACAAGTGTTTCACATCCTTGGTCAAGTTCACTCCTAAATATTTGACTCCTCCAATTGCCGCTGTAAATGGAACTTTTTCCTGACTTTCTCCTCAGATTGTGCACCACTAGTGCATAGAAACACCACTGATTCCAGCGTATTGACCCGTATCTTGACACTCTACTGAAATCATTGATCAGCTCTATCAGCCCTGTTGTAGATCCCTTGGGACCTTCTAGATATACAATCACATCATCTGCAAATAGTGAAACTCCTAATTCCTACCTTCCAATTTGGATCCCCTTCATTTCCCCTTCCCACCTGATTTCTCTAGCAAGAACCTATATTTAAAAAGAGTGGTGACAATGGGCATCCTCATCTCATTCCTGAACTCAACAGGAAATCTTTCAGTCTCTCACCTCTGAGTACAATGTTAGCTGTGGGTTTTTCATACATTGCCTCTATCACATTGAGAAAGCCTCCCTCAACTACTATTTTTGTAGTATTTTTATCAAGAAAGGAAGCTGTATTCTGTCAAATGCCTCCTCTCCATCAATTGTATGATCATGTGATTTTTCTTCTTTGATTTATTAATGTGGTGTATTATGCCGACTGATTTTCTTGTGTTGAACCAGCCCCACACAACTGGTACAAAACCCACCTGATCATGATGGATAATTCTTTTAATACGGTGTTAGATTCAATTAGCAAGTACTCTATTGAGGACTTTTGCACCTGTATTCATTAGAGAAATGGGTCTGTAATTTTTTTGTAGTATCTTTATCTAGCTTTGGCATCAGGGTGATACTGGCTTCATAGAAAGAGCTTGGCAGCTTTCCTTCTTGTTCAATTTTTTTTGGAAGAACTTGAGTAAGACATATTAAATCTACTTTGAATGCTTGGTAGAACTCATCTGTGACACCATCTGGTCCTGGGCATTTCATTTTCAGAAACTGTTTGATGACTGTTTCAATCTCTTTATTTGTGATTGGTTTGTTGAGGTCTCCTATTTCTTCTAGTGTCAGTGTATGTTGTTTGTACATTTCCAGGAATGTTTCCATTCCATCTACATTATCTAGTTTTTTTGGCATAAAATTTTTCACAATATCCTCCTATGATCTTTATTTCTGTAGGGTCAGCAGTAATGTTCCCCTTCTCATTTTTTATATCATTTGTTTGCATCTTCTCTCTTCTCTTCCTAGTCAGTCTAGCTAAGGGGCCATCAATTCTGTCAATCTTCTCAAGGAACCAACCCTTGGCACTGTTAATTCTCTCTATTGTTTTCTTGTTCTCAATTTCACCCATCTCTGCACTGATTCTTTGTTATTTCATTGTTTCTACTTGTGTTGGGACTAGCTCATCACTCTCTTTATAGTTCCTCCAGTTGTGCAACCAGGTCACTGATTTCAGCACTTTCCTCCCTTCTAATGTAAGTATTGAGGGCTTTAAATTTTCCTCTCAAAACCACCTTCATAGCATCCCACAGGTTCTAATATGTTGTACTCTTATTGTCATTTTTCCCAAGACATTTATTGATTTCTCTGGAAATTTCTTCTTTGATCCACTGATTATTTAAGAGTGTGTTGTTTAATCTCCATATTTATGTGAATTTTCGCCACTTGTTGATTTCCAACTTTATTCCATTATTATCAGAGAAAGTGCTTTGTATAATTGGGATTTTTTAAAAATTTATTGAGATCTGCTTTGTGACCCAACATATATTTATCCTGGAGAAAGAGCCATGAGCACTTGAAAAGAATGTATATCTTGCTATTTTGGGGTGCAATGTTCTGTATATGTCTATTAGGTTTAGTCAAATTATCATATTATTCAAGCTCTCTGTTTCATTATTGATCCTCTGCCCAGATGTTCTATCCAATGCTGAGAGTGGTGTATTGAAATTTCCAACTATTATTGTAGAGATGTCTATTTCTCCCTTTAGTTTTTCCAGCATTAACCTCATGTACCTTGGGGCATCCTGGTTAGGTGCATATATATTTATCATTGTTATTTCTTCCTGATGAATCATCCCTTTTATTAATATGTAATGTCCTTCCTTGTCTCTAATAACAGTTTTGCTTTTAAAGTCTGTATCATCCGATATAAGTTAAGTGACCCCAGCTTTCTTGGTTACTGCGTGCGTGGAAAATCTTTTTCCAACTTTTCACTTTCAGTCTATTGGTATCCTAGGGTCTAAGGTGAGTTTCTTGCAGACAACATATAGATGGCTTATATTTTCTTATTCATTCTGCCTGTCTGTGTCTTTTGATTGGGGAGTTTAATCCATTAACATTCAATGTTATTACTGTAAAGGCAGTTCTTATTTCATCCATTTTGCACTTTGCATTCTATATGTCATTTTATTCTTGGCTCTCTTAGTTACCATTACTGATACAGTCATTATTTCTAGACTCTCTGCCAGCTCTCTCTCGCCTGTCTTTTCTCTTCAGACTGTAACACTCCCTTTTGTATTTCCTGCAAAGCTTGTCTTTTTGTTATAAAACCTCTCAGTTTCTGTTTATCTGTGAATATTCTAATCTTACTCTCATTTTGAAAATATAATCTTACCGGCTATAAAATTATTGGCTGACAGTTTTTCTCCTGCAGTATCTTAAATATATTGTACCACTGCCTTCTTGCCTTCATGGTTTCTGAGTGCCTCCATGGTTTCTGAGGAGAAATCAACATTTAATCTTATTGGGTATCCCTTATATGTTATGCATTGCTTTTCTCTTGCTGCTCTCAGAATCTCTTTGTCTCTGGCATTTGACATTCTGATTAGTATGTGTCTCAGAGTTGGTCTATTTGGATTTATTTGGATGGGAGTATGTTGTGCTTCTTAGATATGGATATCTATGTCCTTCAATAGGGTCGGGAAATTTTCCACTATTATTTCTTCAAATATTCTTTCTCTTTTCCTTTCCCTCTCCTTCTGGGACACCCATGACATATATGTTTGCATGTCTCTTGCTATCATTTAGTTCCCTGAGACCCTGTTCAATTTTGTCCATTCTTTTCTTCAGCTGTTCTTTTGTATGTTCGCTTTCAGAGGCCATGTCTTTGAGCTCACCAATCCTTTCTTCTGCTTCCTCAAATCTTCTGTTATATGCCTCCAGTGTATTTTTATTGTATTTTTGAAGATACATGGATCATGAAACATGTTACATTAAAAAAATATAAAAGGTTCCCACATACCCCACACTACACCCTGCCACTTCCCCCACATCAACAACCTCTTTTATCATTTCAGCACATTCATTGCATTTGGTGAATACATTTTGGAGTACTACTGCACTGCATGGATTATAGTTTACATTGTAGTTTACACTCTCCTCCAGTCCATTCAGTGGGTTATGGCAGGATATATAATGCCCAGCATCTGTCCCTTCAATATCATTTAGGACAACTTCAAGTCCCCAAAATGCCCCCAAATCACATCTTTTCTTCCTTCTCCCTGCCTTAGCAATTACTGTGGCCACTTACTCCAGATCAATGCTACAGTTTCTTCCATTACTAGTCAAATTGGTTTTATAGTAGAATAAAAGTAAGTCCACTCTAATCCATATTTTATTTCTCCATTCTGTGGAACCTAGGGTGGTGATGTCCATTCCACCTCTATTATTGCAACTTTCATTCCCATAAGGTCTGCTGTTTTTCTATATATGCTTTTAAATTCTTCTTTGTGTTCACCCAATGTCTTCTTAATATTCTTAATCTATTTAGCCATCTCATTGAACTTATTAAGATTTGTTTGAATATCTAAGATTAATTGTCTCAACTCTTTTATGTCATCTGCAAGTTTATCTTGTTCTTTTAACTGTGCCATGTCTTCCTCTTTCTTGGTTTGGATTGTAATTTTTTGTTGGTGTTTCCACCTCTGGTTTGCTAGATGTATTTATTCTGGGTCCAGTTTCTCCCTTTAGTTTAGGGATTTCTTGTCTTTTCTCCCTTGCTGGTTGTGTAGTAGGAGACAAGGATGTAGCTGGTGCTGTAAGATATGGAGGCTGATGCTGTCCACATTGCCCCAGGAATTGGTGAAGCTTCTCCCACCTTTCTCCTCTGTAGGGGTAGGGACAGAGCTGTGGCCATGTATAATAATCCAAGTTGGGCACAACAAGACTGTCTGTAGTCTCCTGTTGACACTGCTGAAGCTTCACATCCCTTCCTCCCCTAACTTAGGTAGGGATGGAGCTATAGTTTTGGTCAGCAATCTATGCTGTGTTGGTATAAAATGACCACAATTGCTCAGGTAAACTGATGTAGCACCAGACCCTCTCCCTGATGGGGGTGGGAATGGACTCTCTGGAGTGCCAACAAACTAATCTCTGTGGGTCAAATATGCTGCAGTTGACCTGAGAGGCTGAGGTAGTACTGTACCTTTTGCCCTTTAGAGGGTGGAAATGGAACCACCAATGCTCAATAGTTCAGTCCTGGATGCTGAAAGTACCCACCATTGCCTGGAGAGGCTGAAGAAGCACTAGCCTCTATCCTATTGGGTGGTGGTGGTGGTTCTATGGGCACTCAACAGTACAGACTCTTTAGACTGAGAATATCTGTCATTGCCTGGAGAGGCTGAGGAAACACCAGCCCCCTCCTATCCTCTTAAGGCATGAGGTTTGATCCACAGGCAACCATCAGTTCAGTCCCTCTTGGCCAAAAGAACCTACCATTATCCAGAGAGGCTTTGGAGACACCTGACCCCACCTATCCTACTGGGGGTGGGGTGGATTCATAGGCATCCATAGTCCAGTCCATGCAGGCTGAAGGTCTGCCATTGCCCAGAAAGGGTGTGGAAACACCAGCTTCCTTCTTTCCTATTGGGGGTGGAAGGTAGGTCCACAAGTACCCAGCAGTCCAGGCTGTGTGGACCAAAAGCACCTGCAGTTACTCAGAGAGTCTGGGCAAACACAGTCCATCTCTTGTCCTATTGGGGAGGGAGGTGGAGCCACAGGTGCTAAATGGTCAGGCTTGTGAAGGCCAAAACTGCCTAAGTTGCCCTGAGAGGCTGAGGAAACACCAGCCCCCTCCTATCCTATGGGGGGACAAAGGTGAAGATGGGCTCAAAGGCACTCAACAAAGTAGTTTATGTGGGCTCAAAACTCCTGCCATTTCCCAGAGAAGCCAAGGATACCCTGCTTCTCTCCTATTTCTGTTGGGGTGGGGCAAAGCAGCCCCAGGTTTCCTACTATTCAGCCTGTGCCAGTGGAGAGCACTTGCATTTGCCTGGAAAGCCTGGTGCACATCCTGCCAGTCACCTCTCTGCCAAAGGTGAAGTTAGAGCCCAAACAGGACTGCAGTCATATCCTTGTCAAAAGAAGCCAGTTCCTAACCTCACTGGATTTTCAGTCAGCCAATCCCCTCACACTGGGGGTGGAGTCAAAATGGTGGCTACTAGACTCCTTCCTGCTTGAACAGGCTCAGACCCCAGCTGTCTCTAGGATTATACTTTAGCCAGCCAACTTCACTAATCAATAGCTGTGGTTAGTGGACAACTATCTCTTCCTCCACCATTTATGTGAAATGGAGCTTCTAACTCCAGCCACAGAATAGATCTTGAGACGGCTTGCACCTCTAGATTTGAATGGGCCTCTACAGTGTGGCTTGCAGCTTCCCAGAGAGGTGGTGCAGGTCTCCCCAGCCTCCTCCCTGCCGGAGGTGGGACTGGGGTTCAGGCTAGACCTGGAATCCAACCTGGGTGGAAGGAAGCTAGCCCTTACAAGCCCTGTGATTTCCAGTCCACCCTGCTTCCCCCGTGCCAGGGGTGGAGTCAAAATGGCAGCCACCATCCTCCCTCTGACCTGGACAGGCTCAAAGTTTAGCTGTTCCTAGGATTATATACTTCAGCCCTCAGAATCCACTAATCAGTAGCTGAAGTTAGTGCCATGCCATGTCTTCCTCCCCCATTTTTTTGGTAAATGGAGTTTCCAATCCCAAGCATGGAACAGCTCCCAAGGTGGTTTGCACCATGGGCACTTACCTGTGTGGTGTGGAGGGCTCCACTCACAAATCCTCTCTGCAGCTGGACAGTCTCCTTCCACACTTTCAATGATGTTGCAGAATACTTCCCCAGTCCCCTAGGTTCCCTAAACAGGTGCTTCAGGTAGCTCTGGGGGACCACCAACTTCCCTGTATCATGAGCTGATTCAAGGAGCTCCTTATTCTGCCACCATCTTGACTTCCCCCTCGAACTTCCCTTAACTTTTGAAGGACAGCTTTGCTGGATACAGAATTCTTGCCTGGCAGTTTTTCTCTTTCAGTACCTTAAATATAGCATACCACTTCCTTCTGTTCTCCATAGTTTCTGATGAGATTTCGACACAATCTTATTGACATTCCCTTGTATGCGGTGCTTTGCTTTTCTCTTGCTTCTTTCAGAATCTTCTCTTTTTCTCTGATATTTATCATTCTGCATAGTAGGTGCCTCAGGGTAGGTCTATTTGGTTTATTCTGTTTGGGGAGTTGTCCTTCTTGGATATTGATATTTATGTCTTTCATAAGGGTTTGGGAAATTTTCAGTCATTATTTCCTCAAATATTTTTTCTGTCTCTCTTTCCTTTTCTTCTCCTTCTGGGAAAACAATAATGCACATGTTGTTGTGGTTGTTTTGTTTTTGTTTTTTTTTTTGTATTTCATGTTGCCATTCAATTCCCTGAGGCCCTGCTCCATTTTTTCCATTCTCTTCTTTTTCTGTTCTCCTGTTTTTACCAGTTCAGATGCTCTGTCTTTAAAATCACTAATTCTGTCTTTGAGAAATTCAAATATGCTCTTATGTGCCTCTAATGTCTTTATTTTTAATATAATAAACTTTATTTTAAAGAGGTTTTGGATTACAGAAAATTTACACCAAAAGTATGAGGGATTTGCATGTACCCACTCCCTGTGCCACATCATCCCATATTTTTTTAAATGTAGCAGTACAATTTATTAGGATGTATCTGTAAAAGCCACTCATTAAGAAAACAAAGTTTAAAGATGAACATTTAAAAAATGGCTCACTTGTGGTACTGACTAACCTACCTACAGTAATAATCTATTAAAAAACATTTATGCCTTGTGACAAACTTACACTACAGAAGCAAGGAAAACAGAATGAATAGTAACAGAAGTATATTTCTAGGAGAGAAAGCAATCACTTATTTCATTTATCATAAAAAAACTTGAAGAGTCTTTTTTTTTTTTACAGATCAGCTGCTTTTATTTATTTATTTATTTTAATGACTTTGTAATAATATTACATTAAAAATATATATATATGAAGTCCCATTCAACCCCACCACCCCACCCGACCTCTCCCCCCCCCCCCCCCAGCAACACTCATTCCCATCATCATGACACATCCATTGCATTTGGTAAGAACATCTTTGGGCACCTCTGCACCTCATGGTCAATTGTCCACATCATGGCCCATACTCTCCCCCATTCCATCCAGTGGGCCCTGTGAGGATTTACAGTGTCCGGTGATTGCCCCTGAAGCACCATCCAGGGCAGCTCCATGTCCCAAAGATGCCTCCACCTCTCATCTCTTCCTGCCTTTCCCCATACCCATCAGCCACCATGTCCACTTTTCCCAATCCAATGCCACCTTTTCTATGTGGACATTGGATTGGTTGTGTCTATTGCACCTCTATGTCAAGAGGAGGCTCAGATTCCACATGGATGCTGGATGCAATCCTCCCACTTTCAGTTGTAATCACTCTAGGCTCCATGGTGTGGTGGTTGTCCCTCTTCAACTCCATCTTAGCTGAGTGTGGTGAGTCCAATAAATCAGATTGTAGGTGCTGGAGTCTGTTGAGGCTCAGGACCTGGCTATCACATTGTCAGTCCAGAGATTCAAATCCCCTAAATATATCTTAAACCCCAACACTAACTGCACCTCCAGCACATTAGCATGAAAGTCTTATGAAGAGAGATCCCATCTGAGTCCAGATTCATCACACATAAACACCATTTCCAAAGAGGGGCCATCTGACCTGGTAGTTAACCCCATCTGCCATAACCATAACTCCCATGGGTCTCTTTAGCCCTCAAAGGAACCAATACCTGGGGGTTGTATCTGCTTTGTCTCTCAGACTCTGCTCAGTTGTGCATAAGGGCAATCCTTCTGCCAGCCTCCAGACTCTTTTTTAGAGACTCGTAGCCATATAAACTCATTTCTCCTTTCCATTCCCCCTTACTTTAGGTCAAACAGCATTTTAAAGTCATGTTATTTTATGTAGACAGGGATATTCTGCTGATCCGCATTGAACCTTCCATATAAGGTCATTTTCTGGTTGCATCATCAGTTGGTAGTTGATAGTGGTCCCTCGGTGCCAGGGAGGCTCATCCCCGGGTGTCATGTCCCACGCTGGGGGGAAGGCATTGCATTTACATGCTGAGTTTGGTTGAAGAGTCTTAATAACACTGACCAAGTTATTTACTATTCAAGAATTTGCTTTTCAAGTTGTGCCTTTTAAATGTATACATCCTAAAAATAAAATAAAATAAATTGCATCTATCATATATTTGGATTAAATTAAATTTATACATGAAAAACATTTTGCTTAGAATTGTAAACTTAAGTATAAACCATAACTTATCAAAGCATAGTCCAAACATGATACAGTAATGCCCCCATTTAGATTTATATGCTTTATCTGAAAAACTTATCTTACAAACAGGAGTTTTGCCCTGCTTCTCCAGAATAAATGTCTGAATGTCTAAAAAATTAAATGATAATCTAAAAAGACAGATTTGAATAATTCATGCTATGCATTTTCTTTCAGCGGCCTTTGATAAAAACAGTGCCATCTGGTGTTGGAGTGCCATCTTCCTTCTCAGTTACAGTCTTTACAGTCCCAGAAGCAGACACAATAACCATTGTTTTATTTGTTGAAGCTGCCTTGTTTCTCAGCAATAGCTGCAGAAATAGCAACTATCTCATGACTTTCAAAGTTATAGTCAGAGAATGACTTTGGTGAGAAATCTGTTACTTCTTTTGATTCACTCTTTTTAATCATTGGTGCCACTTTCTGATGCTCCTGGAGTGTTCTTGCCCAAGAAAAGTCTTCTTTCCATATTCCAGAGTTCATTGAATAGATGTGAAGGGCTATTTGAAAACTTAGAATTGCTTCATCCATTTCATCATTTGGTTCTCTGTTGTCATATTGTTCTATTGTGTGTCTTCTTATCCTTTAGTTTACCCTTCCTAATAACCAATAATCTTCATTTCTAAAATCTCCAAATTTCTTGCCCTTGTTTTCTCCTTTCAGGATGCAGCAATCCTTTTAGAATCTCTTGCAGATATTGTCTTTTGGTAGCATATTCTATCAGTTTTTGTTGGTCCTTGAAGATTTTGAATTCACTCTCATTTTTGAAGTACAGCTTTGCCATATACAGAATTCTTGGCTGGCAATTTTTCTCTTTCAGTTCCTTAAGTACATCATATCACTTTTTTCTCTCCTCCATGGTTTCTGATGAGAGGTCAGCACTTAATGTCGTTGAGTTTCCCTTGCATGTGATGCTTTGTGTTTCTCTTGCTGCTTTCAGAATTTTCTCTTTATCTCTGATATTTGTCATTCTGAACAGCAGGCATCTCAGAGTAGGTCTTTGAGATTTATTCTATTTGGAGTGTGCTATCCTTCTTGGATATCGATATTTATGTCTTTCATAGGGGTTGGGAAGTATTCAGTCAGTATCTCCTCAAATATTCTTTCTGCCCCCTTTCCATTCTCTTCTCCTTCTAGGACACCACTATTGCAATTGTTTATGCATTTTGCATTGTCATTCAATTCCCTGAGACTGTGTTCCATTTTTTCCATTCACTTCTCTTCTGTTCTCCTGTCTTTTTCAGTTCAGATGTTCTGTCTTCAAAATCACTAATTTTGTCTTCAAGCTATTCAAATCTACTCTTATGTGCCTATTTTAACCTCATCCATCATGTCTTTCATTCCTATATGGTCAGTTACTTTTCTTTGCAGTCTTTAAAATTGTTCTTTATGCTCTCCCAGTGTCTTCTTAATATCCTTTATTACTTTAGTCATATTTTCTTTAAATTCTTTGAAGTGATTTAGGAGAATTGTGTGATTTTCATTGATTCATTGTCCTAAATCCTGCATCTCTTCAGGATATTTGGTTTGTTCCTTTGGCTGGGACATCTCTTCCTGTTTCTTAGTGTGCTTGTAATTTTTTGCTGATGTCTAGGCATCTGAATATGTTGATAAATTTACTCTGATGACCAATTTCTCTCTCTTGCCTATTGTTAATATTTTTTCAAAGCTCTTCATTGATATTTGGTTCAATTTATTCTCAGTCTTTAAAAGAGCTCAGCTTAAGTTTTCAAAGTTGGGCTAGGGACTCACTAGTGGGGCATAGATTTTCCCCCAGGCATTGGATACAGAGTTCAGGTTTTGTCCAGGAGATCATGCTGTTTGGTGCATCTTTCCATGGAGGTATATCTCTCCATTTTCCTTTGTTTTTTCCTAGCCAGAGCCAATATTCAAAGCAGACTCTGCTGGCTGAATTCACTGAAGAAGAGCCCACCAACTCTCCTTTCTTTTTCCCTTGTAACAGCTGATAGGGAGAAAGATGTCTGCTCCCCTCTCAGTAAGCTACAATGAACCCAGGGTTTTATCCCCACTTAATATCTTGGGGATGGCAGAAGGTAGTCCTTCGGGTGACTTGGAAGTTTAATAACTCACACTTTGTTGTTTCAGGTTCTTTGTCCCTCTGTCCCTCACCCTGCTGGAAGTTGTGAAGCACTGTTCTGCTCTGTTGTCCCCCAAAGCAGGTCCCTCAACAGCTTTTGGCTCTTTATCCATTGTTTTTGTGAGAGAGCTGAGGCAGATTAGCTGCCTAATCTGATGCCATCTTCCCACAATCCTTCTCAAATTTTATTTTGATCAGAATTTTTATCAAGATGTTAAAAAGAACTTTCAGTTTTGAATAATAGCTTACTCCTGAACTTCAAGTCTATTTAAGTGTATTCCTAAAGAGTAATCCAGACTATATGTGTTAAATTTCTGTCTGTTTAAACTGCTAAATTAGTGCTTAACTGCACTTATTTTGCCCAAGTATTCCTAACTGGTTTCTGGTTATGAATACAACTATTTCCAAGAATAAGTTTGCATATTAAAGGTAACACTGATTCCAGAGAAGATCTTAAAAGCAGTAAAAATCAGAGATGTGAAATGATGGAGAGCTTGAACACAGCCATAGCAAAAGAACGAGAATTATGAATCAAATTAGTGAGTTTTATGCTTCTGTTCATGTGTCTTAATTCTTTTTGCATTTGCCTGTTCAGTGTATATTTTCACACCTCCAGATGGTCATATTAAATTAACAAATGAAAATTCTTAATAGAGCTCTATTTGAATTACTAAAAATTGAATGAGTACTTACATAGGTAAATGAGTTCTCATGAAGCCCAAATTTGAGAAACCAAACAGGATAGAAAGCCACAGAAAATCTTAATAAAGAAAATTTTAAAGGAAAGAAACTTAAAAGTTTATCCTGAATCCTTCCACAATCTTTCTATAGCATATTGTGTCCCAGGTATTCTAACCTTGACTGAATTCTAAGACTTATTAAAACCAATTGAGGAAAATAAGGGGATGCCTGGATGTGGAAAGATAGGGGAGATGTGAGTTTAGCCTACAATTTTGTCTACTAGGCCTGGAAATTAAAATAATAGGGACAGAGAGGACATTACAGAACAAACATTGCTTTGTATAGTATGTCTTGTAACTCCCCAATTAAATTTTAACAGGTTTTGAGATGACAGTAATGATCCAATGGCCAAATTTTCATAAGTAAAGAAAAAGTCCTTTAAAGCTATAGATTTTTCTAAATTATAATTAAACTGTTTAAACAATTATAATATATTCCAGAACCTGGCAGGCGATATACTTTTAAGGTTATTCACAATTTTAGAATTTTATTAAAGAAAAAAGAGGCTTTAGCCTCCTGTGGAAGAAGGAAGAAATTAGAACATTTCTTGCATAAATTATAATGATTTTAATTTTATTTATCTTAGGTGTAATTTCCTTAGGTTTAGAGGATACTAATAAAAAATTAGTATTATGTGTGTTAAATCTTTAAGATGATGAGAATCATAAGTTTTTGGCTAATGAAATTATTACCAAATTCTTTTTAAAAAATATTTTTTGCCTAAATTGAAAAGAATAGCTTTTATTTCTTCCCAGAACAGAATGAGTGATATGAGACTTAAATGGATATAGAAAGATGTAAAATGTTTCTGGAAGTGAATGCTGAGTAAAATTTGTTAAGTTTGTTTAAGGGACTGTATTTAGTCCTAAGATAAAATGGCTGGTTTTCATAAAATCTGGGTGGAAATATGTAAGACAAGGCTTGAATGAATATAAAAAGTTATAGAAAGTATTGTAGAATGTAGCATTAAGTACGGGAACGTGTTTTGTAAAGGTGAAATTTTTCTTGAGATGAAGTAACAATAGTGTATGTGGTTATGGATGGTTATAGGAAGTTTGTAAAAGCATTTTCTAAACTAAAAGATTGTACTGTGACTGATTCTGAGAAATCATTGTTAGGTATAAATCTAGGAGTTAAAATAAATAATAATAAGTAACTTATGGTTAATTATAAGAAGTTTATGAAAGCATTGTCTAAACTGAAGTACTTAAATGGCTAATACAGGAAGCCATTACTAAATGGAAGCTTAAATTAATATTGATCATGAAAAGTAACTTGGGAAGCAGACTTGGCCCAGTGGATAGGGCATCTGCTTACCACATGGGAGGTTCATGGTTCAAACCCTGGGCCTCCTTGACCCGTGTGGAGCTGGCCCATGTGCAGTGCTGATGTGTTCAAGGAGTGCTGTGCCAAGCAGGGGTGTCCCCTGCATAGGGGAGCCCCATGCGTGGGGAGTGCACCCCATAAGGAGAGCCACCCAGTGCAAAAGAAAGTTCAGCCTGCCTGAGAATGGCACCGCACACATGGAGACACAAGATGATGCAACAAAAAGAAATGCAGATTCCCGGTGCCACTGATAAGGATAGAAGTGGTCACAGAAGAACACACAGTGAATGGACACAGAGAGCAGACAACTGGGGGGTAGTGGGGAAGGAGAGAGAAATTTAAAAAAAGAAAAGTAACTTCATAACAGGGAAACTTGTCAGAGGACACCTCAATCTGCATATTATCGTGGTGGTAGGGTGAAGATAATCTTGATTCCATTGGGAATCTTAGGTGTTCATAAAATAATGGAGAAATTAGTTTTTCCTATGCTGCTAAAGTAAAATACCTGTTAATTAACATAAGCATGGTAAAGATATAGAAGTACTAAAGTACTAAAAATAGTTAAGTTCAAGTACTAAAAATAGTTAAGTTCATTTAATATGTTATAAACTGCTCTGGATGTATTTAGAAAGTGTATAAAATTAAGAGCTAGACTTCATTATTGTGAAACTCTCTTGTGCATTCAAACCAGGCCTCCTTCTCCCTGCATGGTGCCTCCCCATATGAGTTATTGGCTAGGTTGGTCACTACAGCATCTAAAATAATAAAAGGATCTACCACCGCTCTGGACATGTCTCCTGAAGTGTATGGAAAACATGTTTCTGTTTCAGACTCCTGCAGCTGCTGGCAATGGCTCAATGTGGCCAGATTTACAATGGACATTGCCTTCAAACTGGCTCTGTTTCATAGTGTTGAAGGTTACTATGCATCAGGCCAATGAAACACTGGCACCTCTCTCTAGGATCAGTGGTGTTGCAGCATGCTGGCTGTGTGAAGGATATACCAAGTAGAGCAATAAATACCAGCGTAATATGAATAGAATCTAAACAGAAACAATTGTCATTATGGCCTGCTCCCACAGTAAAAAACAGTGAAACATGGGAAGCATTCCTGTTAAAGTCAGGAACAAGATATGCTTTAAAAATTTTTTAAAAATATTTTTCCATGCCCTCTCCTACACTTTCCCACATTAACTACATCCTTCATTAGTGTGGTACATTTTTTTACAACTGATGAACACATATTGAAACATTGCTACTAATTGTGAACTATAGTTTATATTATAATTTACACACTATCCTGCACAATTCTTTAGGTGATGACAAAATATATAATGGTCTGTATCCACCATTACAATGTCATGCAGGACAATCCCAATGTCCCCAAAAAACCCCCATATTACACCTATTCTTGCCTATTCTTCCCCCAAACCTTTGGTGACCACTGCCTTTATATTGATGATAAAAGTTCTTCCATTGCTAGAATAATAATGTCTATAGTAGAATAATAATAAATCTACTTTAGTCCATTGTTCATTCACCAATCTTGAGAATATTGGGATGGTGATATCCATTCTGTTTCTAACTTAGAAGCAGCTTAGATCCCATGGGCAGATGGATGGAACTATCTTGCTTGCAGCTGCAGACACTTTCTGTTCCTTGGGATGGACATTGTCCAATATCAACTCCTTGTTAGTTGTCCTGGGTGAGCCCAATGAACAGGAGAGTAGATATTGCACCTCTGCTGAGATTCAGGGCTAAACCGGTACATGAACAGAACAAAGATTTAAGTCTCTAGGACATATAAATAACAAGTATTTTGCTAATTATAGGTTCAAATGAAAGGAGCAGAAGAGCCATGTGTAGGGAAAGTATAAATGAGTTTAACTCTGTTACACTGGGGAGTATAAATTCTAGAATAAGACCCACTTGCAGGGTACCAAATTCCTGATATTGACTGCCTCCTTATAGTGTCTGATGTCTCTAGAGCTCTCAGGAGCCCCATTGTTTGAGGCACTGTTTATGGTGGCAGTCAATTAGATCTTGCTGAGAAATGCATAAGTGCAACTGGTGGAATGACCTCCCAATTCACTGTGAAATCACTTAGCCATAGAAACTCATTTGTATTTAATGTTTCCCTCTTTTGGTCAAGGTCTTTTTCTGGTTGCATTGCTAGTCAGTGCTTAGTAATAATCATTTGGTGCCAGGGATACTCATCCCCAGGGATCATGTCTCATGCTGGGGGGAAGGTAGTGTGTTTATATGCTGAGTTTGGCTTAGGGAGAGTGCACGTTTCAGCAAGAAGGATTTAAGGAGAAACTCTTAGGCAATATATAATACTAGCCTAAGATTCAATTCATAAGAAAATATTCATAAGTACAATCATCAATATCCAGTAACTGGCATAATGATCTGTCTTTCTTCACTAGGTACTGCCCATGTACTTGGGTGATTCTTACCATTTTATTAAAGAATGTAGCAGGACTCTCCAAGATGGAAATTCAATATTCTTTCAGTTATTGTTTGGGTCTCCACCCACCAAGACAACACTATATGAACACTTGAAACATATTCGTATGCCTTAGAGGCATGCACCAGGTTCACCTTTTCCCACACATTCCCCCATCACCTACACTCCAAACCAATGATTCTCCCCTGCCACATTTGTGACCCTTCAGTGACTCAAATCCTCTTCAAAAATGAAGCCAACAAAAAACATAGTAAAATTAATAAGAAAATGAAACAGTTTTTAAAGTAACAAACAAAATACAAAAAAATTAATTGAAGTGATTTAAAAATTTTTATACATTGTGTCTTTCATCACTTTATATCTGTTGTCTTGTATGTATAGTGACAATTTCTTTCTTATATTTCCCTTATGTGTTTTTTTTCCATTTTATCTTCAAAGAAGATTTAAGTTACAGAAATGTTACATAAAAATATATGGGGGGGTGGGGCAAGATGGCATCTGAGTGAGTGCACCTTATAATCTCTCCTGCAAAGAAGTGGCTGAGTAGGGTTGGAATCCTGCTGGACCAGGCTGTTTTGGGTGTTTGCAGGGCAGGAGGTGTCTGGACGTCGATTTAGTGGGACAGTGACAGAGAAGATTCCTATAAAAGGTAGAATCTTGGGTCACTTTCAAGGAGATCGGGGCTGCGCATGGGACACTTCCCCCTGGGGCTGGTGGCCTTGTGGCAGTGATTCCTGGAGGCTTTGTGGTGCTGGGGAGTTTCCAAGCCCTGAGTGGACTTTTCGGGGGCTTGCAGGGTGGAAGGTGTCTGGAGGTTGATTTGGTGACACAGTGATGGAGGAGATTCTTGTGAGACTTGGAATTTTGGGTTTCTGACATGGAGATCAGAGCTTCTGGCTAAAGCCACTGCCCCTAGGGCTGGCGGCCCACCTGTGGTGGTCCCTGAACTGCTTGTAGTACAGCGGCACCCCCAGCAGGCTGTTTCAGGGGGCTTGCAGGGCAGGAGGTGTCTGGAAGTCGATTTGGTGAGATACAGTGATGGAGGAGATTCTTGTGAGATGTGGAATTTTGGGTTTCTGACATGGAGGTCAGAGCTTCCAACTAGAGACCCTCCCCCAAGGGCTGATGGCCCAGTTTCAGTGGTCCCTGAATTGTTTGTAGGGCAGCAGCACACCCAGAAGGCTCTTTGAGGGGCTTGCAGGGCAAGAGGTGTCCTGAAGTCGATTTGGTGAGACAGTGACAGAAGAGACATTTGTGAGAGGTAGAATTTTGGGTTTCTGACACAGAGGTAAGAGTTTGTGGGCATGACCCCTCCCCCTAGGGCTGGCGCCCAGCTGCAGGGACCCCTGAAGGCTGTGTTGTGTTGCGGTGCTCCCAGACTCCCTGTTAACCAGATGCGTGGCTCCCAGGACTGTGTCCCCTAAACCCTGGTGGCCCACAATCCAGAGACTCACACCTCTTGAGTCTGCAATAACACAGACTTCCCATCTCTGAATCCACCATGCCCTGAGGTCCATCTGAGGCCCTTGATTGTCCTAGTCTTCAGCGTTTGTGTTTTTGTTTTCTTTTTCTCTTCTTTCATTTTTTTATTGTATTGGTTGCTAATATTACATTATCTCCTGGTCTTTTCTCCCATTGTATCCCCTAAGATCCTTTTTCCTTTATTTAGGTTTTCTTTCTTCTTTTCTTTTTCTTGCTTGTTTCCCTCCCTTTTCTTTGCCCACCCCACTTTTTTCTTCTCTTTTTTTCTTTTCTCTCTTTTTCTTCTTATTTTATTTTATTTATACAAATGTGAGGGAGTGCCTCACATTTGCTGTGTTTCCTCATCCTCCATTTCCTCTTTTCTGTGTGAATTGATTTTAGCCACCTACACTATCCTCTTTCCACCACATCTTGCTATTCTCCATCATCTACTGTCTCCCTTACATTCCACTTCACTTTCTTTGGTCCCCAAATTGTCTAACTTTTAATTTCTAATATCTTTGTTCTGTTTTCTGTCTTTTATTCACTCTTGATATTATTGTCTTTCTTTTCTCTTTCCCTCTATCATGAAAACACTGGCTTTTTAATTCATACTACATTCCTCCCCATATTCAGTTGACTATCTCATTATAGGTACTCTACTTACTGTTATACCTCTACACAATTTACATGAGTCTAATATCAATTCTCCCAGATCTCATATGGCTGCTCTGTTAACAGTTATTACCAATACTACTTTACACATTTTCTTTTCTTACACAATTTCCTTTCCCTGACCCTAATATTTTCCTTCAAAGTGAACTTAGCCAGCAACAAGAAATTAAAGTAAGAAGAGCATAGTAACAAAGAGAAGACATAATACTTACACAACAACAAAAACTAATTAATCCCCAAGACTAGACAAAGTAGCTAAGGAACTGATTAAACACATCAAGATAAAATGATGACCAGACAGCAACAAAAAATTACAAACCAAACCAATAATCAGAAAAACATGGCTGAATCAAATGAACAAACTAAAAACCAGGAAGGGGAGCAGAACATTGGAAAAGTAATTAAAGATCTCAACACATATATTAGGGACCAACTTAATGAAGTAAAGGAAGAATTTAACACTATGAAGAAAACACTTGGAGAGGAAATTGCAGACATACGCAAAAAAATAACAGATATGATGGTGATGAACAGCACATTTCAAGAAATCAAAAATACACTGTCAGCAAATAGCAGCAGATTAGAAGAGGCAGAGCAGAAAATTAGCGATGTGGAAGACAGTACATCTGAAATCAAACAGATAGTAGAATTGATCAATAAAAGATAGGAAAAATCCAGCTAGTACTTCGGAACATGAATGATAATGCAAAATGCACAAACATACCTATTATAAGCATCCCAGGAGGAGAAGAGAAGGGAAAGGGGACAGAAGGTGTGTTGCAGGAAATAATGGCTGAAAACTTCCCTAATCTACTGAGAGAGATGGATGTACATGTCCAGGAAGCACAATGCACCCCAAATATCATAAACCCCAACAGGCTCACCCCAAGACATATACTTGTCAAATTATCCAATGCTCAAGACAAACAGAAAATTCTGAAACCAGCAAGAGAAAAGAAAACCATCACATACAAGGGAGGCTCCATAAGATAAGTGCTGATTTTTCATCTGAAACCATGGAGGCAAGAAGGCAGTGGTATGATAGAGTCAAGGTACTAAAAGAAAAAAATTTCCAACCAAGAATACTCTACCCAGCTAAACTAGCATTCAAAAATGATGGAGAGTTTAAAATATTCACAGATAAACAGAAATTGAAAGAGTATGCCAACAAGAACCCTGCCCTTCAAGAAATACTAAAGGGAGTTCTGCAGGAAGAAAGGAAAAAACAGGAGAGGCAGAGCTGGAGGAGAGTGTAAGAGCAACAAAAAAGACAAAAAGAGAAGAAAAAAAACAAGCAAAATATGACAAACACAAGTCCAATCAAAATATGGCTAACATAAATAATTCTTTGAAAGTAATAACATTGAATGTCAATGGATTAAACTCACCTATCAAAAGATTCAGACTGGTACATTGGATAAGGAAATATGACCCATCTATATGCTGTCTACAAGAAACACATCTTAGACCCAGGGATTCATGGAGGCTGAAAGTGAATGGTTGGAAAACAATCTTACAAGCAAACAATAACCAAAAAAAAGACAGGAGTAGCTATATTAATATCAGACAAAATAGGCTTTAAATGCAAAACAATTGTGAGAGACAAAGAAGGATACTACATATTATGAAAGGGACAATCTCTCAAGAAGAACAAACAATCAAAAATATTTATGCTACTGACAAGGGCGCCTCTAAATATGTGAGGCAAACACTGGAAAAACTAAGTGAAAGAATAGATGCTTCTACAATTATAGTGGGAGATTTTAATACACCACTATCAACTTTGGACAGAACATCTCAAAAGAGAATCACTAAAGAAACAAAATATTTGAACAGTATATTAGAGAAGCTGGATCTAATAGACATATATAGATCATTACACCCGAATACAGCAGGATATGCATTTTTCTCAAGTGCACATGGATCATTCTCTAAGATAGACCATATGCTAGGCCACAAAGAAAGGCTCAATGAATTCAAAAAGATCTAAATAATACAAAATAATATCTCTGACCACAGTGGAGTGAAACTGGAAATCTGCAAGGGCCAGAGGGCCAGTTTTCACACCAAGATATGGAAATTACACAGCACACTCTTAGAAAAACAGTGGGTCAAAGAGGAAATCTCAAAAGAAATCAATAACTACCTTGAAACTAATGAAAATGATAACACAACATACCAAAATTTATGGGATGCTGCAAAAGCAGTACTGAGAGGGAAATTTATAGCCATAAATTGATACATCAAAAAAGAAGAAAGAGCAAAAATTGAAGAAATAACTGTACATTTGGAGGAATTAGTAAAAAAACAACAAAGTAACCCCACAGGAAGAAGAAAGAAAGAAAGAACAAAGATAACAGCAGAACTAAATGAAATAGAAAATAAGAAAGCACTTGAAAAAATGAACAAGAGCTGGTTCTTTGATAAGATCAATGAAATTGACAAACCCTTAGTGAGACCAACAAAGAAAAAAAGAGAGAAGATGCAAATGCACAAAATAAGAAATGAAAAAGGAGATATCAACACTGACCCCACAGAAATAATGACTATCATAAGAGGATACTTTGAAAAACTATATTCCAACAAAAATGACAATTCAGAGGAAAAGGACAAATTCCTAGAAACACATAAGCAGCCTGTATTGACAAAAAAAGAAATTGATGATCTCAACAAACCAATCACAAGTAAAGAGATAGAATCAGTCATTAAAAACCTCTCAACTAAGAAGAGCCCAGGGCCAGACGGCTTCACAGGTGAATTCTACAAAACATTCCGGAAAGAACTAACACCAGTACTGCTGAAACTCTTCCAAAAAATTGAAACAGTAGGAACATTACCAAACTCATTCTATGATGCCAAAATTACCCTAGTACCAAAGTCAAACAAAGATACCACAAGAAAGGAAAATTACAGACCATTTTCTCTAATGAAACTAGATGCAAAAATCCTCAAAAAAATACTTGCTAGCCATATTCAACAACACATTCAATGAATTATACACCATGACCAAGTGGGATTAATTCCGTATATGCAAGGATGGTTCAACATAAGAAAATTAATCAATGTAATACACCTTATAAACAGATTGAAGGAAAAAAATTACGATTATATCTATAGATACAGAAAAAGCATTTGACAAAATACAGCACACTTTCTTGATAAAAACAGTCCAAAAGATCAAAATACAAGGAAATTTTTTGAACAGGATAAAGATTATATATGAAAAACCTACAGTCAACATTGTTTACAATGATGAAATCCTAAAATCCTTCCCTCTAAGACCAGGAACAAGACAAGGATGCCCACTCTCTCCCCTTCTATTTAACATTGTCTTAGAAGTACTTGCTCAAGCACCGAGGCAAGAACCAGATATAAAAGGCATTCAGATTGGAAAGGAAGAAGTCAAGATTTCATTATTTGCAGATGACATGATCCTATACATAGAAAATCCTGAGAAATCTACAACAAAGCTTCTAAAACTCATAAATGAGTTTAGTAAAGTCACAGGTTATAAGATCAATATGCAAAAATCAGTAGCATTTCTGTACACCAATAATGAGCAAGCTCAGGAGGAAATCAAGAAACAAATACCATTTACAATAGTAAATAAAAAAATCAAATACCTAGGAATAAATTTAACTAAAGATGTAAAAAACTTATACACAGAGAACTACACAAGATTGTTCAAGGGAATCAAAGAAGACCTAAATAAATGGAAGAATATTCCCTGTTAATGGATAGGAAGACTAAATATTATTAAGATGTCTATCCTACCAAAACTGATCTACACATTCAATGCAATACCAATAAAAAATCAACACAGCATTCTTAAGGAACTAGAAAAACTAGCTATGAAATTTATTTGGAAAGGAAAGAGGCCCCGAATTGCCAAAGACATACTGAAAAAGAAAAATGAAATTGGAGGAATTACACTACCTGACTTCAAAACATACTACAAAGCTACAGTAGTGAAAACAGCATGGTATTGGCATAAGGAGAGACACACAGACCAATGGAACCGAATTGAGAGTTCTGATATAGATCCTCATATATATAGCCATATAATATTTGATCAAGCCACCAAACGCTCTAAACTGGGAGAGAATGGCTTATTCAACAAACGGTGCCTGGAAAACTGGATATCCATATGTAAAAGAATGAAAGAGGATTACCCTCTCACACCTTATACAAAAATCCACTCAAGATGAATCAAAGACCTAAATATAAGAGCCAAGACCATAAAAACTTTGGAAAGCAGTGTAGGGAAGCACATACAAGACCTTGTCATAGGAAATAGCTTCATGAACTTCACACCAAAAACACTAGCAGCAAAAGAACAAATAGATGAATGGGACTTCCTCAAAATTAAAACCTTCTGCACCTCAAAGGAGTTTGTCAAGAAAGTGAAAAGAGAGCCTACACAATGGGAGAAAATATTTGGTAACCATATATCAGATAGGAGACTTACAACTTGCATATATAAAGAACTCCTATATATTGAAAATAAAAAGATAAACAACCATTTAAAAAGTGGGAAAAAATTTAAACAAACACTTCTCCAAAGAAGATATACAAATGGCTAAAAAGCACATGAAACAATGCTCCAAATCTCTAGCTATCAGGGAAATGCAAATCAAAACTACAATGAGATACCATCTTACTCCCATAAGATTGGCAGCTATGAAAAAAACAGAAGACTGCAAATGCTGGAGAGGATGTGGAGGAATGGGAACACTAATCCATTGCTTGTGGGAATGCAGAAGGACCAACCATTCTGGAGGACAGTTTTGCAGTTTCTCAAAAAACTAACCACAGTTTTGCCATATGACCCAGCAATTCCACTGCTGGGTATATACCCAGCAGAACTGAAAACAAGGACACAAACCGATATATGCACACCAGTGTTCATAGGAGCATTGTTTACTATCGCCAAAAGTTGGAATCAACCCAAATGCCCATCAACAGATGAGTGGATCAATAAAATATGGTATATACATACAATGGAATACTACTTGGCTTTAAGAACTAATACACTACAAACACAGGTGATAACATGGATGAATCTTGAGAGCCTTATGTTGAGTGAAGCAACCCAAACATTGAAGGACAAATACTACGTGACTTCAATAATATGAAATAAGTAAACCAAGCTTCTGCAGAGAACTAGAGACTGGATGATAGGCTTACAGGAAATCGGGGGTAGAGGAAGGATGTAAGCTGATATCTACATGGGTGAAATCTATGATAAGCTGGAGGTAAGTATGTGTACAAGGAAGGGATAAAATGGGGACATAGGGTTACCTTTGGGTGGGGCTTTGTGGGCTTGAGGAGGGCTATGGATGGGAGGATGGGTAATATTGCCAAAGAAATTGGGGGGAGGGTGGGGCAACATACGAACATAGGAGATTGTCAAGTGTTCGTTGAGTGTATGATGCTGAGAAAACTTTTCAAAAATATATTAAGGAAAGTTAACTGTTTAAGATACTTAAAAGGGATAATCTGATGCAGGACAGACTCCTAGGGAATATGTGAATGCTCATTTTGTCAGAGTAGGTTATATCATTGGGTAGAGACCCATATAATGAGAGTGAAGGTATACCCACATCCTGGGGAGGACTGATGCCATCAAATAGAGGAAATTGTATCTCTCAAAAGAAATGGTGGCTCCCAGGGCATTAGCGCAGATGAGCATGTCAAACCCTCAACACTGTTGCAAGTATCTCTGAACATGGCTCTTCAAGAAATGAAGACTGACTGTCACTGTGGGCCCTAAGGGGAGGGGAAAATAGGTATTAAATAGATGGAACCAATGTAACTGTGTGGGCAATAGAAGTGTTTCAGAAGAGTAAGCAAGGATGGATATAAGACATGTAAAATTACACCAAAAATATATAGGGGCTGATAGGCTAAAATGTAAATCATAATGTAAAACACAAGATAACTAAAAATTTAGAAAATTGTATAGTGTAAAATATAAACTACAATGTAAACACAAATGTCACCTTGTTTGAAAGCTATTGTCTCAATATCTGTACATCAGTTTCAGTAAATATGGTATGAATATGTTAGAAGATTATTGCTGTGGAAGGGAAAAGGTTTTATGTTGGATATGTGGGAGTACTGTATATTGTATATATGAATTATTGTGATCTTAAACTATTGTGAAGATAAGCTTAATGATTAGAAAAAAGAAAAGAAAAAGATAGAATGTAAAATTTATCCAAATAATATGTATTCTATATCTAACCTTTAAACTCAGCACTATATTCAATTTTACTGTTAAGGGAACCTGGCAATATATTGGGCTTCACTTTTCTGGAAGTTTTGGATCACAGAGAGGTTCAACCATGGCAGTGGAGGAATATTGGTGTGGGATGTTATTGACAGGGGACACATGGTTGGCAGGGAGTTCTACAGGGCATATATCCAGGATACATAAAAATGTTTTGATATTTTCATAGTGGAAACAATTACAAACAACAACAGAGGGAGTGCTGAGTTCCAGCCAGGGGAGCTCTATCACAGTCCCTAAAGGAACTGCAACAATCCCCCAAGTGCAACGGCAAAGACCAAAAAAGAATGAAGGTCCAACAATGAGCCCCTGATACTAATGACTATGCTTGTGAGCCTGTGCAACTGAAATAAGAACAAGGCCTAGAGCAGCATTGTGCCTAAGAGTTACCTCCTGAAAGCCTCCGTGTTGCTCAAATGTGGCCAGTCTCGAAGCCAAACTCAGCATGTAAATTTGTTGCCTTCCTCCCAGCATGGGACATGCTTCCCAGGGAAGAGCCCTCCTGGAGTCGAGGGATTATTAGCAAGTACCAGCTGATGATGTAACTAGAAAATGACCTTGAATAAAAGGTTCACCTTGGACCAGCAGAACATCTCTGTCTACATATAATAACAGGAGTTAAAAATGCTTTTTGACCTAAATCAAGGGGGAAATGGAAAGGACAAATGAGTTTATATGGCTATGAGTCTCTAAAAAAGAGCAGGGAGGTTATCAGAGGGGTTGCCCTTATGCACACCTGAGCAGAGTCCCAGAGACAGATAAAGTAGTTACAACCCCAGGTATTGGTTCTTCTGAGGGCTACAGAGACCCACAGGTTTTATGGTCATGGCAGAGGGAGTTTAGTGCCATTTCAGTTGGCCCTTCTTTGGAGTTGGTTTTTCTGTGTGATGGAGCTGGACTCAGATGTGATCTCTTTTCACAAGCCTTTCATGCTACTTTACCAGAATTGTAGTTGGTGCTGGGTTTTAATATATACCCAGGGGATCTGAATCTCTGGACTCATCATATGATAGCCAGGCCCTGAGCATCTGCAGACTTCAGCTCCTACATTCTGTTATATTGGACTTACCCCACTCAGCTAACATGGAATTGAAGAATGTCAACCACCACCCCATGGACCCAAGAGTGCCTGCAACTGAAAGCAGGAGGAATGCATCCAGCATCCATGTGGTATCTAAGCCCCCTCTTGACATAGATGTGGAATGGACACAACCAATCCAAGGTCCACAGGATGGAGGAATAGAATATGGATTAGAGTGGACTTACTGATATTCTACTTAGGAAATACTGTGATTAGTAATCGAAGAAAATGTGGCATTGGTGTGGAGAGAGTGGTCATGGTGGCTGCTGGGTGTGGGCAATGGGAGGAAGAGATGAGATGTGGAGGCATTTTCGGGACTTGGAATTGTCCTGGTTGGTGCTGCAGGGACAATTACCGGACATTGTATGTCCTCCCATGGCCCATTGAATGGAATGTGGGAGAGTGTGGGCTATGATGTAGACCATTGACCATGAGGTGCAATGATGCTCAGAGATGTATTCACCAAATGCAATGAATGTCTCATGATGATGGAGGAGAATGTTGCTATGGGGGAGTAGTGGGGTGAGGAGGGTGGGGGGTATATGGGGACCTCATATTTTTTGAATGTAATATTAAAAAAAATGAATAAAGACAAAAAAATGGAAACCCAAAAAGATAAATATTGGATTCCCATATACCCAACATCCTCCCCTTTTCTACTTTCCCCTATTAATAACAGTTTACATGTGGATGGTACATTTGTTGCAACTGTTGCACAAATATTGAAGCATTGCTACTAACCATCGTCATTGGTTTACATTACAGTTTACATTTTGGACCATACACTTCTACATGTTTTGAAAAATTTTAAATTGTCTGTATCCATTATTGTGAGATCATGCAGAACAATTCTAATGTCCTAAAAATGCCCTATGTTCCACCTTTTCTATTCTTCCCTCTTTTCCCCCTCAAAACCTATGGTGACCACTAAGTTTCAATTTTTGTAAAATAAGATTCTTAGTTACTTGCAATAATATTGAGGGCTTGATATATTTGCCTGTTTTCTTTTATTAGTACTGCCTATATTTGTGAGGGATTCTTGTCTCTCTAATTGAGAACATAGCCAGTCTCCCGAGGGTGGGAGTTTAATATTTTCTGGTTTACTGAATGGTTCTCCACCCACTGAGATAACACACTATGACAAAATGAACACTTACATATTCTATAGAAGCATGCCCCATGTAAGCCCTATCCAGTATATCACCCCAAACTCCATGCCCTACCCTGGTAACCATCTCCTGCCATATTTGCCAAAAGAACATTCCCAACATTGTAGTTTCAACCATAGAACTGCAAATTCCCAGAGTTCTCCTGATCCTTCCTCCAGTCCTCCCCCCAGTTCCACAGATAGTCCAACCCAAACCCCCACCATACTCCTCCTCACAGACCAGCACCACGGAAACCAACCACATCACTGTACCACTTTCACACCCAACCACTGCCCAATTACCCCCTTCCGCCATATAGATTTTACTCAGATGGGCATTGGCTTGCCACCCTCTACTCCCTTTCTGTCTCCTGTAAACCTATTTTACAGACTATCTCTGTGAATCTGCTAAATTTGCTTAAGTCATATCAGTGAGGTCATGTATTTGTCCTTCAGAGCCTGGCTTACTTCACTTAACATAAGTCTTCAAGATTCATATATGTTATCCCATGTTCTAATACTACATTCCTTCTTACATTTGAGTAATTTTCCTTTTTATGTATATGCCACATTTTGCTAATCCATTCATCTGTTGATGGACATTTGGGTTGCTTCCAACTTTTGGCAACAGTGAATAACGTGGCTATTAACATTGGTGTGTGTATATATGTTCATGTCCCTGCTTTCAGTTCTTCTGGGTATATAACAAGCAGTGGGATTGTTGGATCTTCTGGCAGTTCTGTAGTTAGCTTCATGAGGACAGTCAAACTACCCTTCACAAATGGATGCACCATTCTACATTCCCACCAGCAATGGTTGAGAGTTCCCTTTCCTCTGCATCCTCTCCAACATTTGTAGTCCTCTCTTTTTTTTAATAGTCATCAGTCTAATGGGTATAATATGATACCTCATTGTAGTTTTGATTTGCATTTCCCTAATAGCTAGTGATGCTGAGCATCTCTTCGCGTGCTTTTTAGTCATTTAGATTTCTCCTGTGGGGAAGTGTCTATTCAAATCCTTGCCCATTTTATTGAATAAGTTGTTTGTCTTTTTATTTTTGATATGTAGGATTTCTTTATATATGCCGGATATTTGGTGTTTATCAGATAGATGGTTACCAAGTATTTTCTCCCATTGAATAGGTGCCTTTTCACTTTCTTGGCAAACTCCTTTGAAGTGCAAAACTTTGTCATTTCAGGGATGTCCCACTTATCTATTATTTCTTTCATTGCTCATGGATTTGTTGTAAAGTTTATTAAACCCATTTCATACTACAAGAGCTCATAGATGCTTCCCTACATTATCCTCTAGGGGCTTTATCGTCTTGGCTCTTATATCTAGATCTTTGATGCATCATTTTTGCATAAGTCATGAGATGTGATCCTCTCCAATTTTATTTTGGATATGGATATCCAGTTCTCCAAGCACCATTTGTTGAAGAGGTCATTCTCTCCCAGTTGAGTGGGCTTGGTGGCTGTGTTGAATATCAATTGAGCAAATATGTGAGGATCTGTATCAGAATTCTCAATTCTTTTCCATTGGTCAGTTTGTTTACACTTGTGCCAATACCATGCAGTTTAGACTGCTGTAGCTTTGTAGTATGTTTTAAAATCAGGTAGTGTGATTCCTCCAATTTTCTTTTTCTTTTTCAATATGTCTCTGGCTATTCAGTGCCCCTTGCCCTCCCAAATAAATTTCATAATTCATTTTTCTGATTCAGTAAATAAAATGCTGCTGTAGTTTTTATTGGAATTGCATTAAATCTGTAAATCAATTTGGATAGAACAGATATCTTAATGATATTGAAACTTCCAGTCCATGAACAAGGAATATTCTTCCATTTATTTAGGTCTTCTTTGATTTCCTTTAACAATATTGTGCAGTTTTCTGTGTACAAGTCCTTTATATCCTTAGTTAAGTTTATTCCTAAATATTTGATTCTTTTAATTACTATTGTAAATGGATTTTTCTTGATTTCCTCCTCAGATTGCTCATTATTGGTGTTTAGAAATTCTACTGATTTTAGTGTGTGGATGTCCTGCCACTTTACAGAACTCATTCATCAATTCTAGGAGCTTTGTTGTAGATTTCTTATGACTTTCTATATCATATCATGTTATCTTCATTTAGTGAAATTTTAACTTCTTTACAATTTGGGTGCCTTTATATCTTTTTATTGCTTAAGTACTTGAGCAAGTAATTATAACACAATGTTGAATAAGAGCAGCGACAGTGGGCATCCTTGTCTTGTTCTAGATCTTAGGCTTTGGAAAGCTTTTAGCATTCCAAAATTGAATATGAGGATATCTGTGGGTTTTTCATATACACCCTTTATCATGTGGAGGAAGTTTCGTTCTGTTCCTATATTTTAAAGTGTTTTTTTTTTAAAATCAGGAAAAGGTGTGATATTTTGTCAAATGCTTGTTCTGCATCAATAGAGATGATCATGTGACTTTTTTCTTTCTATCTGTTAATGTGGAGAATTACGTTTTTTTATTTTTGTATGTTGAATCATCTTGCATACCAGAAATGAAACCCACTTGGTCATGCTGTATAATTCATTTGGTGTATCTTTTAATATGATTGGCAAGTATTTTGTTGAGGATCTCAGCATCCAGGTTGATTAGAGAGATTGGTCTGTACTTTTCCTTTCTTGTGGGGTCTTTATGCGGCTTTGATATTAAGGTGATGTTGGCAACATAGAATGAGTTAGGCAATGTTCCCTCCACTTCTATTTTCTGGAAGAATTAAAGCAGGATTGGTGTTAGTTCTTTCTAGAATAATTGGTAGAATTCACCTGTGAAGCCATTTGGTTTTGGTCTCTTGTTTGTTTAGAGGATTTTAATGATTAATTCAATCTCATTACTTGTGATTGGTCTGTTCAATTCATCAACTTCTTTTGTTAATGTAGGTTCCTTATGTGTTTCTAGGAATTTGTTAATTTCATCTAAGTTATCCATCTGGTTGGCATACAATTTTTCAAAGTACCATCTTTTTATAATCTTTATTTCTGTAGGATCAGTGATGATAACCTTTTTTTCATTTCTTATTTTATGTATTTGCATCTTCTCTCAAGAACAAGATTTTGGTTTTATTTTTTCTATTGCTTTTGTATTTTAAATTTCACTTACTTCTGCTATAAACTTTGTTATTTCTTTCTTTATTCATGTTTTTAGATTAGATTTTTGCTCTTTTACTAATTCTTCCAGTGTGCAGTTAGGTCATTGATTTTAGCTTTTCCTTCTTTTTTAATATAGGCATTTATGGCTATAAATTTCCCTCTCAGAATTGTTTTTTTCTGCATCCTATAGGTTTTGATATTTTGTTTTCTTATTTTCATTTGTTTTAAGGTAGTTACTGATTTATTTTGCAATTTGTCCTTGACCCATGATTGTCTAAGATTGTGTTGTTTAACTTCCATATCTTTGTGCCTATTCTGGTCCTATACCCCTTACTGATTTCCAACTTCATTCCATTGTGGTCAAAGAAATTACTTTGCATAATTTTAATCTTTCTCAAGAAAGTTTTCTGTGGCTTAGCATGTGGTCTATCCCAGGTAATGATCCATGTGCACTTCAGAAGAATTTATACCCTATTGTATTTGGGTATAATGTTCTGTATATTTTTATTAGGTCTAGATCCTCTAACATATTATTCAAGGTGTCTGTTTCCTTATTGACCCTCTGTTGAGATATTTTGTCTAATGGTGATAATGGTGTATTAAAACCCTACCCTATAATTTTAGAGGCATCTATTGCTTCACTTAGTTTTTTTCCAATGTTTGTCTCATGTATTTTGAGGTGCCCTGTCTAGGACCATAAATGTTTATGATTTTTCTTCTTTTTTTTAAGATTTATTTATTCATTTATTTCTCTCCCCTTCCCCCCACCCTGGTTGTCTGTTCTCTGTGTCCATTCACTGCGTCTTCTTTGTCCACTTCTGTTGTTGTCAGCAGCACTAGGAATCTGTGTTTCTTTTTGTTGCATCATCTTGTTGTGTCAGCTCTCCGTGTGGGCAGCACAATTCCTGGACAGGCTGCACTTTCTTTCATGCTGGGTGGGTCTCCTTATGGGGCGCACTCCTTGCGCATGGGACTCCCCTACACGGGGGACACCCCTGCATGGCATGGCACTCCTTGCGTGCATCAGCACTGTGCATGGGCCAGCTCCACACGGGTCAAGGAGGCCCGGGGTTTGAACTGTGGACCTCCCATGTGGTAGATGGATGCCCGAACCACTGGGCCAAGTCCGCCGCCCTATGATTTTTCTTCTTGATAGATTATCCCTTTTACTAATATATAGTGTCATTCTTTGTCTCTTATGATAGTTTTGCATTTAAAGTCTATTTTGTTTGATATTAGCATAGCCACTCCCAGCCTTTTTTGATTTTTGTTTGCATGTAAATTTATTTTCCAAACATTCACTTGCAAGTTCCTTGCATACCCGGGTCTAAGGTGAGTATCTTATAGATAGCATATAGATGGGTCATATTTTCATATCCATTCTGCCAATCTGTGTTTCTTTTTTATTTTACATTTAAAAAAATGTTTATTTTTATTTATTTCTCTCCCTCCCCTCCCCCCCCCCCATTGTCTGCTCTCTGTGTTCATTTCGCTGTGTGTTCTTGTGTCCACTTGCATTCTTGTCAGGCGGCCCTGGGAATCTGTGTCTCTTTTTTTTTCTGTCATCACGAGATGTTCATTGCATTTGGTGAATACATCTCTGAGCACTGCTGCACCTCATATCCGATAACATTCAGTGTTGTTACTGTCAAAGAATTACTTACATTAGCCACATTTTCTCTAGGTATATATGTGTTATATGTTGTTTTCATTTCTCTTTTTATCTTTTTAGTTATTCTTACCAATGATCTTCTTTCCTACACTCTCCTCCCACCCTCTTTCTCCTGTTTTTTCCCTTTCACCCTGCAGAACTCTCTTTAGTATATCATGAAGTGCAGGTTTCCTGTTGAAAAACTCTCTTACTTTCTCTCTCTCTGTGAAAATTTTGAACTTTCCCTAATTCTTTTTATTGAAGTACTGGGGCCAGGGATTGAACCTGGCATTTCATGTATGGGAATATGATGCTCGACCACTGAGTCACATTGGCTCCCCTGCACTGGTTTCCCTGTTTGCACCTTTTTTAGGATGTAGAGGGGATCCAACCCAGGACCTCCCATGTGGGAATCAGGCACTCAACCACTTGAGCTGCTGATGCAAAATACCAGAAATTAGTTGGCTTTTATAAAGGGTATTTATTTGGAGTAGGACCTTACATATACCAGGCCATAAAGCATAAGTTACTTCCTTCAACAAAGTCTATTTTCACGCATTGGAGAAAAATGGCTACTGACATCTGAGGGTTCAGGCTTCCTGGGTTCCTCTAGGCTCCAGCTTAAGTCTTCAGCATCCAACTCCAACATCAGGACTCCAACATTGAAAGCCCTCAACTCTGTTCTTTGTGGTGCCTTTTATCTGTGAGTCCCCTCCCACCAATGGGTGGAGGCTCAATGCCCTAATCATAACTCAATCATGCCCAAGTACAGATCAGATTACAAGCATAATCCAATATTTCTTTTCGGAATTCATCACTTATATCAAACTGCTACAATCCACCCTCTGAATTCCAAAAAGTCATTACAATATTCAAAAAAGGCTTAAATCAGTTACAATGCAAGTACTAAATAATACCATAATCAATTTAAAGAAATACAGTTTGTCTTGGGGCAAAGTCTTGTCTGCTATAGACCTCTGAAACTTACAAAAAAAATCATCTACTTCCAATACACAAATGGAAAGACAAAGGATAAACATTTCCATTACAATAAGGAGAAATTGGGAGGGAAACATGAGTCATGGGTCCTCTACAGTTCAGTAAGCCTGCAGGGCATCCCCCTTTTGATTTCATTCTGTGAGTCATTCTTTTTTTTTTTTATTGACTTTGTAATAATATTACATTAAAAAATATATATATATATGAGGTCCCATTCAACCCCCCCACCCCCACCCCACCTCTCCCCCCCCCCCCCCAGCAACACTCATTCCCATCATCATGACACATCCATTGCACTTGGTAAGCGCATCCCTGGGCACCTCTGCACCTCATGGTCAATGGTTCACATCATGGCCCATACTCTCCCCCATTCCATCCAGTGGGCCCTGTGAGGATTTACAATGTCCGGTGACTGCCCCTGAAGCACCATCCAGGGCAGCTCCGTGTCCCAAAGACGCCTCCACTTCTCATCTCCTCCCACCTTTCCCCATACCCATCAGCCACCATGTCCACTTTTCCCAATCCAATGCCTCCTTTTCTATGTGGACACTGGATTGGTTGTGTCCATTGCACCTCTATGTCAAGAGGAGGCTCAGATTCCACATGGATGCTGGATGCAATCCTCCCACTTTCAGTTGTAATCACTCTAGGCTCCATGGTGTGGTGGTTGTCCCTCTTCAACTCCATCTTAGTTGAGTGTGGTGAGTCCAATGAATCAGATTGTAGGTGCTGGAGTCTGCTGAGGCTCAGGACCTGGCCATCCCACTGTCAGTCCCGAGATTCAAATCCCCCAAATATATCCCAAACCCCAACACCAACTGCACCTCCAGCACATTAGCATGAAAGTCCCATGAAGAGAGATCCCATCTGAGTCCAGATTCATCACACATAAACACCATTTCCAAAGAGGGGCCATCTGACCTGGTAGTTAACCCCATCGGCCATGACCATAACTCCCACGGGTCTCTTTAGCCCTCAAAGGAACCAATACCTGGGGGTTGTATCTGCTCTATCTGTCTCTCAGACCCCGCTCAGTTGTGCACAAGGGCAATCAATCTGACAGCCTCCAGACTGTGAGTCATTCTTAAGATGATGGTTTCTTCTCCTTGGTGCCCTATGGGCACCCTTTCCACAAGCTTGCCCAATGGCCATTTTCTTGGTTCCACCTTCATCAAGCATCTGGGTGTCTACTAAGCTCCTAACCTCACCTTCCAAGAGTGTTGGGGTGATTACCACACCTTACCCAATCTTTTTTTTTTATTGACTTTGTAATAATATTACATTAAAAATATATATATATATGTGAGGTCCCATTCAACCCCACCCCCCCACCCCCCCTCTCCCCCCCCAACAACACTCGTTCCCATCATCATGACACATACATTGCATTTGGTAAGTACATCTTTGGGCACCTCTGCACCTCATAGACAATGGTCCACATCATGGCCCATACTCTCCTCCATTCCATCCAGTGGGCCCTGTGAGGATTTACAATGTCCGGTGATTACCTCTGAGGCACCATCCAGGGCAGCTCCATGTCCCAAAGACGCCTCCACCTCTCATCTCTTCCTGCCTTTCCCCATACCCATCGTCCACCATGTCCACTTTTCCCAATCCAATGCCACCTTTTCTATGTGGACATTGGATTGGTTGTGTCCATTGCACCTCTATGTCAAGAGGAGGCTCAGATTCCACATGGATGCTGGATGCAATCCTCCCATTTTCAGTTGTAATCACTCTAGGCTCCATGGTGTGGTGATTGTCCTTCTTCAACTCCATCTTAGCTGAGTGTGGTAAGTCCAATAAATCAGATTGTAGGTGCTGGAGTCTGTTGAGGCTCAGGACCTGGCTATCACATTGTCAGTCCAGAGATTCAAATCCCCTAAATATATCTTAAACCCCAACATTAACTGCACCTCCAGCACATTAGCATGAAAGTCTTATGAAGGGAGATCCCATCTGAGTCCAGATTCATCACACATAAACACCATTTCCAAAGAGGGGCCATCTGCCCTGGTAGTTAACCCCATCGGCCATGACCATAACTCTCATGGGTCTCTTTAGCCTTCAAAGGAACCAATATCTGGGGGTTGTATCTGCTTTATCTGTCTCTCTGACTCTGCTCAGTTGTGCATGAGGGCAATCCTTCTGCCAGCCTCCAGACTCTTTTATAGAAACTCGTAGCCATATAAACTCATTTCTCCTTTTCATTTCCCCCTTACTTTAGGTCAAACAGCATTTTAAAGTCATGTTATTTTATGTAGACAGGGATATTCTGCTGATCCGCGTTGAACCTTCCATATAAGGTCATTTTCCAGTTGTATCATCAGTTGGTAGTTGATAGTGGTCCCTCGGTGCCAGGGAGGCTCATCCCCGGGTGTCATGTCCCATGCTGGAGGGAAGGCATTGCATTTACATGCTGAGTTTGGCTTCGAGACTGGCCACATTTGAGTAACATGAAGGCTGACAGGAGGAAATTCCCAGGCACAATGTTGCTCTAGGCCTTGTTCTTATTTTAGGTTTATCAGCTCACAAGCATAGTCATTAGCATCAGGGGCTCACTGTTGAACCCTCACTCCCTCCCGGTCCCCGCTGCTGAACCTGGGAGACTGTCGCTGCTCCCCTAGGGACCATGACAGAGCACCACTGGCCAGGAACCCAGTACCCCCCCTGCTGTGGTTTTTAATTGTTGCCACTATGAGTATATCCAATCATTACCATGCACCCTGGACATATGTTCTGTACAGCTCCCTGTCAGCCATATATCACCTGTCATTGGTATCCCATACCAGTATCCCTTCATTGCCATTGTTGAAACACTCTGTGATCCAGAACTCCCCGAAATTTGAAGCCCAATATAATGTCATGGTCCCTTACTAGGGAATGGCATATAGCGATGGGTTTAAAGGATAGATAAAGAACTTGGATAAAGTTAGATAAAGAACTTAGATAAAGAATGTTGATTTGAAAAAATTCCACATCCTATCCTTTTTTTTTTTTTCCCCCCCTAATTATTCAGCATTTCTTCACAGGAGTCCTAGACCACAGCAATGCATATATATAATATACAGCACTCCCACACATCCACCAGAAAACCTTTTCCCTTCCACAGTGATACTCTTACGCCCTATTCATATCATATTTACTTAAGGTGATGTACAGAGTCTGAGATATTAGCTTTCTAACAAGGTAACATCTGTGCTTACATTATGGTGCATACTTTAGGATACACAGTTCTTTACATTTTTAGTTATCCTATGTTTTACATTATGGTTTACATTATCAGTCTGTCATCTCCTTTATGTTATGGTGTAATATTACATGTTTTATATCCATCCTTGTGTACTCTCAAGAAACTCCTCTCTTGCCCCCCATTTACTTTGGTTCCACACATTTAACGTCCATTTTCCCTTCCACCTTGGTGCCCACAGTGACAGCCAACCTCCGTTTCCTGAGGAGCCACTTCCAGAGATAGATGGAATAGTGTTCAGGGCCTAACTTGCTCATCTGCCCCAATGCCCTGGGAGCCACCCTTTCTCTCGAGGGATACAGTTCCCTCTATTTGATGGCATTAGTCCTCCCCAGGATGTGGGTCCACCCCCACTCTCACTACTTGGGATTCCACCCCATGGTGTCACCCACTCTGGCAGAATGAGCATTTAGACATTCCCCAGGAGCCCGTCCTGCATCAGACCCTCCCCTCCGAGCATTCTAAACAGGTAACCCTCTTTATTATATTTTGATATGATTTTCTCGGCATTTTACTCTCCACCACCTCCTGACCCTCTCCTGTGTTCGTATGCTACCCCTCCCTCCCCCCACTTTTGGGCAACGTTACCCATCCGTCCCTCCCCAGCCACCCTCAAACCCGTAAAGCCCCAACCAAAGGCAACCCCTTGCCCCACTTTTATCTCTTCTTTGTGTTCATACTTACCACCATCTCGTCTTAAATTCCACCCCTGCAGACATCGGCTCATATCCTTCCTCCACCCTCCGATTTCCTGTAAGCCTATCGTTCAGTCTCTTGCTATCTAGGGCAGCTTGTTTATTTCATATCATTGAGGTCATGTAGTATTTGTCCTTCAATGTCTGGGTTGCTTCACTCAACATAAGGTTCTCAAGATTCATCCATGTTATCACATGTGTTTGTAGTGTGTTTGTTCTTACAGCCGAGTAGTATTCCATTGTGTGTATATACCACATTTTATTGATCCACTCATTTGTTGATGGGCATTTGGGTTGATTCCAACTTTTGGCAATAGTGAACAATGCTGCTATGAACATTGGTGTACATATATTAGTTTGTGTCCTTGTTTTCAGTTCTGCTGGGTATATACCCAGCAGTGGTATTGCTGGGTCATATGGCAAATCTATGGCTAGTTTTTTGAGAAACCGCCATACTGTCCTCCAGAATGGTTGGATCCTTCTGCATTCCCACCAGCAGTGGATGAGTGTTCCCCTTCCTTCACATCCTCTCCAGCACTTGTATTCTTCTGTTTTTTTCATAGCTGCCAATCTTATGGGTGTAAGATGGTATCTCATTGTAGTTTTGATTTGCATTTCCCTGATAGCTAGAGATTTGGAACATTTTTTCATGTACTTTCTTGCCATTTGTATTTCTTCTTCGGAGAAGTGTCTGTTTAAGTCTTTTTCCCATTTTTTAAATGGGTTGTTTATCTTTTTATTTTCAAGATATAGGAGTTCTTTATATATGCAAGTTATAAGTTTCTTATCAGATATATGATTGCCAAATATTTTCTCCCACTGTGTGGGCTCCCTTTTTACTTTCTTGACAAACTCCTTTGAGGTGCAGAAGGCTTTAATTTTGAGGAAGTCCCATTTATCTATTAGTTCTTTTGCTGCTCGTGCTTTTGGTGAGATATTCATAAATCCATTTCCTATTACAAGGTCCTGTAGATGTTTCCCTACACTGCTTTCTAAGGTTTTTATGGTCTTGGCTCTTATATTTAGGTCTTTGATCCATCTTGAGTTGATCTTTGTATAAGGTGTGAGATGGTAATCCTCTTTCATTCTTCTACATATGGCTATCCAGTTCTCCAGACACCATTTGTTGAATAGGCCACTCTCTCCCAGTTGAGAGGGTTTGGTGGCTTTATCGAATATTATGTGGCTGTATATGTGAGGTTCTATATCAGAGCTTTCAATTCGATTCCATTGGTCTATGTGTCTCTCCTTATGCCAATACCATGCTGTTTTCACCACCGTAGCCCATATTGACGAAAGAATGTATGTTTTGAAGTCAGGTAGTGTGATTCCTCCAATTTCGTTTTTCTTTTTCAGTATGTCTTTGGCTATTCGGGGTCTCTTTCCTTTCCAAATAAATTTCATAGTTAGTTTTTCTAGTTCCTTAAAGAAGGCTGCGTTGATTTTTATTGGGATTGCATTGAATGTGTATATCAGTTTTGGTAGGATAGACATCTTAATAATGTTCAGTCTTCCTATCCATGAACAAGGAATAGTCTTCCATTTATTTAGGTCTTCTTTGATTTCCTTGAACAATCTTGTATAGTTCTCGTTGTATAAGTTCTTTACCTCTTTAGTTAAATTTATTCCTAAGTATTTGATTTTTTAATTTACTATTGTGAATGGTATTTGTTTCTTGATTTCCTCCTGATCTTGCTCATTATTGGTGCACAGAAATGCTACTGATTTTTGTGCATTGATCTTATACCCTGCAACTTTACTAAACTCATTTATGAGTTCTAGAATCTTCGTTGTAGATCTCTCAGGGTTTTCTATGTATAGGATCATGTCATCTGCAAATAATGAAATTTTGACTTCTTCCTTTCCAATTTGAATGCCTTTTATTTCTGGTTCTTGCCTCAGTGCTCGTGCAAGTACTTCTAAGACAATGTTAAATAGGAGCGGAGACAGTGGGCATCCTTGTCTTGTTCCTGAGTTTAGAGGGAAGGAGTCTAGGATTTCTCCATTGTAAACAATATTGGCTTTAGGTTTTCATATATACTCTTTATCATGTTCAAAAAATTTCCTTGTATTCCAATCTTTTGGAGTGTTTTTATCAAGAAAGGGTGCTGTATTTTGTCAAATGCTTTTTCTGCATCAATAGATATAATCATGTGATTTTTTTCCTTCAATCTGTTTATATGGTGTATTACATTGATTGATTTTCTTATGTTGAACCATCCTTGCATACCTGGGATGAATCCCACTTGGTCGTGGTGTATAATACGTTTAATGTGTTGTTGAATACGATTAGCAAGTATTTTGTTAAGTATTTTTGCGTCTAGGTTCATTAGAGAAATTGGTCTGTAATTTTCCTTTCTTGTGATGTCTTTGTTTGGCTTTGGTACTAGGGTAATGTTGGCATCATAGAAGGAGTTGGGTTGTGTTCTTTCTGTTTCGATGTTTTGAAATAGTTTCAGCAGGATTGGTGTCAGTTCTTTCCGGAATGTTTTGTAGAATTCACCTGTGAAGCCATCTGGCCCTGGGCTCTTCTTAGTTGGGAGATTTTTGATAACTGATTCTATCTCTCTGCTTGTGATTGGTTTGTTAAGATCATCAATTTCTTCTTTCGTCAATATGGGCTGCTTATGTGTTTCTAGGAATTTGTCCATTTCCTCTAGATTGTCATTTTTGTTGGAATATAGTTTTTCAAAATATCCTCTTATGATAGTCTTTATTTCTGTGGGGTCAGTGGTGATATCGCCTTTCTCATTTCTTATTTTGTGTATTTGCATCTTCTCTCTTTTTTTCTTTGTTAGTGTTGCTAAAGGTTTGTCAATTTTGTTAATCTTCTCAAAAAACCAGCTCTTGGTCTTGTTTATCTGTTCAAGTGCTTTCTTATTTTCTATTTCATTTAGTTCTGCTCTTATCTTTGTTATTTCCTTCCTTCTTCTTCCTGTTGGGTTACTTTGTTGTTGTTTTTCTAATTCCTTCAAATGTGCAGTTAGTTCTTCAATTTTTGCTCTTTCTTCTTTTTTGATATATGAATTTATGGCTATAAACTTCCCTCTCAGTACTGCTTTTGCTGCATCCCATATATTTTGGTATGTTGTGTTATCATTATCATTTGCTTCAAGGTAGTCATTGATTTCTTTTGAGATTTCCTCTTTGACCCACTGTTTTTCTAAGAGTGTGCTGTTTAATTTCCAAATCGTGGTGTGAAATCTGGGCTTCTGTCCCTTGCAAATCTCCAGCTTGACTCCACTGTGGTCAGAGATAATGTTTTGTATGATTTCAATCTTTCTGAATTTGTTCAGCCTTTCTTTGTGGCCTAGCATATGATCTATCTTGGAGAATGATCCATGTGCGCTTGAGAAAAATGTATATCCTGCTGTGTTTGGGTGTAGCGTTCTATATATGTCTATTAGATCGAGCTCCTCTAATATACTATTCAGATGTTTTGTTTCTTTGTTGATTCTCTTTTGAGATGTTCTGTCCAGAGTTGATAGTGGTGTATTAAAATCCCCCACTATAATTGTAGATGTATCTATTTTTTCACTTAGTTTTTCCAGCATTTGCCTGACGTATTTAGAGGCACCCTTGTTAGGGGCATAGATATTTATGATTGTTCGATCTTCTTGACAGATTTTCCCTTTCACTAAAATGTAGTATCCTTCTTTGTCTCTCACAATTGTTTCACATTTAAAGTCTATTTTGTCTGATATTAATATAGCTACTCCTGCCTTTTTTTGGTTATTGTTAGCTTGTATGATTGTTTTCCAGCCATTCACTTTCAATCTCCATGCGTCTCTGGGTCTAAGATGTGTCTCTTGTAGACAGCATATGGGTGGGTCATATTTCCTTATCCAATGTCCCAGTCTGAATCTTTTGATAGGTGAGTTTAATCCGTTGACATTCAGTGTTATTACTATCAAGGAATTATTTGTGTTAGCCATATTTTGATTGGATTTGTGTTTGTCATATTTTGTTTGTTTATTTTTTTTGTCTTTTTTGTTGTTGTTGTTGGTCTTATACTCTCCTCCAACTTTGCCTTTCCTGTTTTTTCCTTTCTTCCTGCAGAACTCCCTTTAGAATTTCTTGAAGGGGAGGTTTCTTGTTGGTATACTCTTTCAGTTTCTGTTTGTCTGTGAATATTTTGAACTCTCCATCATGTTTGAATGCTAGTTTAGCTGGATAGAATATTCTTGGTTGGAAGTTTTTTTCCTTTAGTACCTTGACTATATCATACCACTGTCTTCTTGCCTCCATGGTTTCAGAAGAGAAATCAGCACTTAATCTAATTGAGCTTCCCTTGTATGTGATGGTTTTCTTTTCTCTTGCTGCTTTTAGGATTTTCTCTTTGTCTTGAGCCTTGGATAATTTGATAAGTATATGTCTTGGAGTGGGCCTGTTGGGGTTTATGACTTGTGGAGTGCGCTGTGCTTCTTGGATATGTACCTCTGTCTCTTTCAGTAGATTTGGGAAGTTTTCAGCCATTATTTCCTGCAACACTCCTTCTGACCCCTTTCCCTTCTCTTCACCTTCTGGAATGCCTATAATACGTATGTTTGAGCGTTTTGCATTGTCATTCAGGTCCCTAAATCCTAATTGGATTTTTTCTATCTTCTTATTGACCCCTTCTACTATCTGTTTGATTTCTGATGTACTGTCTTCCACATCACTAATTCTCTGCTCTGTCTCTTCTAGTCTGCTGATATTTGCTGCAAGTGTATTTTTGATTTCTTGAACTGTGGTGTTCATTCCCATCATATATGTTATGTTTTTGCGTATGTCTGCAATTTCCCCTCCAAGTGATGTCTTCATGTTGTTAACCTCTTTCATTACTGCATCAAATTTGTCGGTGATAAATGTTCTGAGTTCTTTCATTGCTTTTGCCAAGTTTTGCTCCCCTTCGTGATTATTGGTTTGTTGATTGGATTCAGTCATGTTTTCCTGATTATTGGTTTGGTTTGTAGATTTTTGTTGCTTTCTGGTCATCTCTTTATTTTGACTAATTTAATCAGTTCCTTAGCTTCTTTGTCTGCTTTTGGAGGTTAATTAGTTGTTATTTTTGCATAGGTGTTATATCTTCTCTTTGTCACTTTTTTCTTCTTATTCTAGTTACTTGTTGTTGGTTAAGTTCACTTTAGAGGAAAGTATTAGTGTTGGGGAAAGGCAATTGTGTAAGCAAGGGAAAAGTGTAAAGTAGTATTGGTAATGTATGTTAACAAAGCAAGAATATGAGATCTGGGAGGATGGAGGTTAGATTCATGTAGATTGTATAGAGTTATAGCTGTAGGTAGAGTACCTTTTATGAAGTAGATGACTGAATATGGGCGGAATATGGTATGAACTACAAAGCTATTGTTTTCATGAGAGAGGGAAAAAGAAAAGAAAGGTAATAGTTTCAAGAGTGGATAACAGACAGAAAACAGAACAAAGGTATTAGAAATTAAGAGTTAGACACTTTGTGGATCAAAGAACGGGAGGTGGGGGGTGGAATATAGGAGAGACAGTAGATGATAGTGGATATCAAGATGCAGGGGAAGGGGGATAGTGTAGGTAGCCTAAATCAGTTCACACAGAAATGAGGCAGTGGAGGATGGGAAAACCCAGCAAATGTGAGGTGTTCCCTGTAGCACCTATTGTGTACTTGAATTAAAATAAAATAAATGGAAAATGAGGGACAAGAGGGAAAGAGAAAACCGAGAAAAAAAAAAGAAACTAATTATAATAAAGAAAAAAAGAAAGACAAGAAGAAAGGAAGAAAGAAAAAGAGGATAGGCAAACGGTGGGGAACAGATAGGGGGAAGAGAGATGCAGGTATACACGTGTCACAATTGCAACACTATCTAAAACAACAACCAAAAAAACCCCTAAATAACTGTATAAAAAAAAAAGGACTTTGGGGGACACGCTAGGAGAAAAGACTAGGGGATAATGCAATATTAGCAATCAGGGCGTCGAAAAGAGTAAAAAATAAGATAAAGTGAAAATAAAAACAAAACAATATGAACCAATAAAGATAAAATGCAAACGTTAAGGTCCAGGGCACTCATGGACCCCAGGTAGACCCCAGGGCGTGATGGATTCAGGGGTGGAAAGTCTGAGACACTGAAGACTCAAGAGGTGTGAGTCTGGGGTGTGGACCACCAGAGTCCAGGGGACCCAGACCTGGCAACCTCAAATCTGGTCCACAGAAAGCTTAGGAGGCCCGCAGTGCAACACAGCCCTCAGGGATCCCCGTAGCTGGGTGCCAGCCCCGTGGGGGAAGCCAGATCCGCGAATTCTATATTGAATGTCTGATCCCTGAAATTCACCTACTCCTCAGGGTTTCAGCCTTTGGACTGCTCCCTCCCTGTGCTCCCACGCAACGGCCACTTGAGGGCGCCTCTACACCACGGCCAGTTCAATGACCCAGATCCCAAGCCCTGCTGGGTGGGGTGGGCTTCAGCTGGAAACTCCGAAAACAGACTCTAAGATCCGAAATCCCAAACTTCGCAAAATATTCCCCAATCAGCTTCCAGACGTGTCCTCCTCCCTCACTGCACCCTACAACAGTCTCCCAATTGTGTCCCCTTATTGCCCAAAATCCAATTCCGTTGCAGATCGGCAGCCGGACCTGTGGGGATGGGGCTCCAGGCGGAAGCGCTACCCCCCCCTGTCCGGCGACCAAAACGTCCCCCGCTTCACAACAAAGCACTGTCTGTCTCCCCAAATCGATCTGCAAAGGAGTCTTGTCCCAACAATCCCTCACCAGCCAGCCCAGTATCCGCGAATTTCTCAGCACCGCAAAGCCTCCAGAAAAAGGAAAAAAAAACACAAAAACCCTGGCCGCCGCGGCTCCGGAGCTTCAGGAGCGCCCACTACCGCGGCTCCGCCCACCCAAGGAGGGAACTTCCCGAGCCCAGCTGGGACCTCCGTTTATATATTATAGACGTATCCTCTCTGTTACCTTCCCACCGAATTGACGTCCAGACACCTTCCAACCAGCAAAAATCCCCGAAACAGCGCAGTCCCAAAGAGCCTTCAACGCTGCCCAGCCGCCCCCTGCAGAGACATTACCAGGCAAGCTCACGCAGCCACCATCTTGCCTCTCCCCTCTCCTTACCCAATCTTTGAGTTAGACTCTTAATTCCCTGGTACAGTGATGTGAAGACAAAATTTCCTATAACCGCTGTCATACAGGCTCAACCCTCGCAGAGCAGTGAGTTGATTAACTGGCCTTCCCTAACCTTTGGGGGAGAGGTCCACCCCTCTCATACCTGCGGGGTGCTGACCTTAACTGCCCTAATCCTTGGGGAATGTGCTCCACCCTCTCTGTATCCTGGGGCTGCAAAACTTGCCAAGAACATCAGACAAGAACATCCACCCTCTTCAACTGCTGGGGGAAACTCACCATCTCTGTATGCATGGGTGGGGTTCTGTTGTGGGAAAACAGTAAGGAACATGGTTTGAAGTTGAAACGTTTCCATAACACAGAAAAAAAGTGCAAGCTTAGGAACACTGGGCCTTGACTAGATGGAACCCCGTCTGGTCAGCATGAAAAAATGTTTGCATGAGGAGGCATTTGAACTTTGTATGACCTGTACCTTATTATCGTAAACGTTGCACCTGTCCTTTATTATAGTAAATAACAAATAGCTGCTTCTTAGTTCCTAAATATGATGTGGAAACTAGGGTTGAGGGTCTCAGTTTCAGAAGCTGTGAGTCCCCTGGTCCCATCTTTATTTCCTTTCTTTTGTCTTTCCTTCTATCCTTTTATTTCTTCAGTTCTTCATCATGTTCCCTTCATGCAAACCCATTGCTGAGCTGGTCTCAGCAGGGTTCCTCTCTTGGCTCAAGGTGATGTCCTAATTCCAGATCTCAGTGTCCACACTTTTCTCTTAAAGCTGTTTCTCCTTCAATCTCTCCTCCCATGTCTCTTTTAGTCCAAGCTAACAGTACTTTTTTTCATACAGTTCACTCAAAAACCTTGTTGGTTTAGCATGCAAGAAGCAGGGATCCAAGCCATCAGACAGTTAGACTTTCCACAAATCTTTCAAGATAACTGCACCTTCAATCCTGATTTACAAGTTCTAAGTTTAATTAAGTCCTCCAATGGGGCAATTTCATCTGGGAGCTTGATTTCCAGAAGCTTAGAGTTTCCAAAATCAGTTTCTGTTTTCTTTGTGCCCAACAATTCAGTCCTCAGCATATCTTTCTCATCTAGCATTTTGCTATAAGCTGCAAGCAGAAGCCAAGCCACATTCTCTGGGTTTACTTTAGAAATTTCTTCAGCTAAAAGCCCAGGTTCACCATTTGCAAATTCTGCCTTCCTTAAACCAAGAGTTAATCTTGCTAAGTTCTCTGCAAATATGAAACATGGATCGCCTTTCCTCCAGTTTCCAATAATAGTTTCATCATTTACCTCTAAGGCATCATAAAAAGTCCCCTTAGCATCCATACTGCTATAAAAGGTCTCTTCAAAGCAACCTAGGCTTTTTTCATCAAGAATCTCACAATTCCTCCAAAAAATACCCCTTACCCATTTATAAAACTATTCCAGCATTTCAGGAATTGCAAAAGCACTTACCCATTCCTCAGTACCAAATTCTGTATTAGTCAGCCAAAGGGGTGCTGATGCAAAATACCAGAAATTGGTTGTTTTTTATAAAGAGTATTTATTTGGGGTAGGGGCTGAGCTTACAGATACCAGGCCATAAAGCATAAGTTACTTTCCTCATGAAAGTCTATTTTCACATGATGGAGAAAGATGGCTGTCAAAATCTGTGAGGGTTAAGGCTTCCTGTGTTCCTCTGAGCTTAGCTCCTCTGTTTTCTCCACAAGGTCAGCTGTAGACCATGAGGCTCTCTAGGCTTTGCCTCTCTCCACAAGGTTAGCTGTAGACTATAAGGCAAATGGCTCTGTCTCTCTCCCTGGGGCTCCAGCTTCAGCATCAAACTCCAACATCAAAACTCCAACATTAAAAGCCCACAGCTCTGTCCTTTGCCATGCCTTTTATCTGTGAGTCCCCACCTGCCAAAGAGTGGGGACTCAATTCCCTACAGGCTCAAGAGGTTGACATGATTACTTAATCAAGCAAACCTCTGAATCCAATATAATCTAATATGTCCAGAGGAAAAGATCAGTTTACAAACATAATCCAATATTTCTTTTGGAATTCATCAATAAAATCAAACTGCTACAGGTTCCTTTTTGACACTTGGTTCCTCTTATTCTATATCCTTGCTGTTGTCTGTGTTCCTTTGAAAAAAAATTAGCATGAGAGAAAAGGAAAGAGATACAAAGAGTAAAAGAATAACAGTAATAATAATTTTTAAAAGGTAGAAGAGGAACCATAGAAGAGGTAGGAAAATAAGTAATACGAGTAAAAAATCATAAAAATACAAAGGATTAAGAATAAAAGAAGTTGTAGTAGAAAAAGTGAAACAAGAAACAAAATAGAAAAAGAAAACAGGATGAATTAAAAGCCTGGAAATATGAGAAGAGATGAAAAAGGGAAAAAAGGGAAAAAGAGAGAGAGAGAGAAAAAGAAACAATGAAGACCAAACAAGAAGAGTGGAATGGAATAAAAGCAACAGAAGACAGAATATGGAAAAATGAATGAAAGAAAAGAAATAGAGTAGTTATTATTTCATTTATTTAGTAATTTTATTTGGTTATTATGTTGGCTTCATATATGAAGATGTTTTGGATCACAGAAGGGTTACAACTGTGACAGGGGAGAATCATTAGTGCAGGCTGTCAGTGATGGGGGTTGCATGGGAGGAGGTTCACTCGGGGCATACCTATAAGGTATATGAAAAAGTTCAAGTGTTCATGGGGCATTGTTACATTGAGTGGAGATCCACACAATAACTGAAAGAATATCAAATTCCCATCCTGGTGAGTTCTGCCCCTTTCACTAATGGGACAGCAAGAATCCCCTGAGTACAGGGACAGTGACTAGTGAAGGAGGGTAGACCATTGATGGGCCCTTGATATTGATGACTGTACTTGTGAAACTTTCCTTTTCAAATTGAAATTTAGCCTTGTATTATAGGTTGCCTAAGAGTTACCTGCTGAGAGCCTACTTGTTGCTCAAATGTGGCCTCTCTCTAAGCCAAATTCAGCATACAAACACAGTACCTTCTCCCTCAGTGTAGGACATGACTCTCAGGGAAGAGAGATGGCAATGAGAGAGTACTACCAAGCACCAACTAGCAATGCAACTGGAAAAAGACCTTGTCCAAAAGGGGAAAAGGGTAAAGACAAATGAGTTTATATGGCTAAAAGACTTCAAAGTGAGTCAGGAGATCAGTACATTTATGCATATTTTGACAGGATCTCATTGACTGCCACAGCAAATATTGCCTCAAATAGTGAGGCTCCTGAGGGCTCTGGAGACATCCAGACACTACAGGCAGTGCTGACAGCTCAGGAGTTTGCACCCTGCTAGTGGGCCCTACTTTGGAATTTATGCTCCCCTGTGTGACCGAGTTGGACTCAGTTGTGATTGCCCTACACATGGCTCTTCTGCCCCTTCTATTTGAACATATAGTTAGTACTAGAGTTGATAGGGTTATTTCCAAGAGTCTTAAATCTTTGTGCTTTCCATGTGCCAGTTAAGCCCTGAATCTTTTTTTATTATTTTATTTTATTTTATTTTTTAAAATTCATTTTTAAAAAAAATATTACATTCAAAAAATATGAGGTCCCCATTCACCCCCACCACCCCCAACCCACCAGTCCCCCCACAGCAACACTCTCCCCCATCATCATGACACATCCATTGCATTTGGTGAGTACATCTCTGGGCATTGCTGCACCTCATGGTCAATGGTTCACATCATAGGCCATACTCTCCCACGTTCCATCCAGTGGGCCATGGGAGGATCTACAATGTCTGGTAATTGTCCCTGCAGCACCGCCCAGGACAACTCCAAGTCCCGAAAATGCCTCCACATCTCATCTCTTCCTCCCATTCCCCACACCCAGCATCCACCATGGCCACTTTTTCCACACCAATGCCACATTTTCTCGATTACTAACCACAATAGTTCATGAATAGAATATCAGTAAATCCACTCTAATCCTTACTGTATTCCTCCTTCCTCTGGACCTTGGATTGGTTGTGTCCATTCCACCTCTATGTCAAGAGGGGGCTTAGATTCCACATGGATACTGGATGCAATCCTCCTGCTTTCAGTTGTAGGCACTCTTGGCTCCATGGTGTGGTGGTTGACATTCTGCAACTCCATGTTAGCTGAGTGGGGTAAGTTCAATAAACCAGAGTGTAGGAGCTGAAGTCTGTTGAAAGCCCTGAATCTTTTTTTTTTTTTAAGATTTATTTATTTATTTAATTCCTCCCCTCCCTTCCCTGGTTGTCTGTTCTCTGTGTCTATTTGCTGCATCTTGTTTCTTTGTCCGCTTCTGTTGTCGTCAGCGGCAGGGGAAGTGTGGGCGGCGCCATTCCTGGGCAGGCTGCACTTTCTTTTGCACTGGGCAGCTCTCCTTATGGGGCGCACTCCTTGCACGTGGGGCTCCCCTACGCGGGGGACACCCCTACATGGTGTGGCACTCCTTGCGTGCATCAGCACTGCGCATGGGCCAGCTCTGCACGGGTCAAGGAGGCCCGGGGTTTGAACTGCGGACCTCCCATGTGGTAAACGGACGCCCTAATCACTGGGCCAAGTCCGTTTCCGAAAGCCCTGAATCTTAACAGAGTTGCAACACCTATTCTCCAGTTCATTTGACTCACTCAGGACAACTAGCAAGGGGATGATGATGGACAATGACCATCCCAAATAGCAGAGGGTCTACAACTTTAAGATGGCAGACCCATTCATCTGCCCAATGGGATCTAAGCCCCCTCACATTTAGAGGTATTGTGGGCATACCATCCCAGAATCCTCAGGATTAGGGAATGAACAATGGACTAGAGTAGAATTACTGTACTACAGACTTAATATGATTCTAACAATGGAAGAACTTACATAATTGATGTGGAGGCAGTGGCCACCAGAGGTTCTGAGGGGAGGGAAGGGAAAAACAGGTGTAATATGGAGGTATTTTCAGGACATTGGAATTGTCCTGAGTGATGTTGAAATGACAGATATAGGTCATTATGTATCTTGTCATAACTTTCAAAATTGTGCAGGAGAGAGTTTAATCTATAATGTAAACTATAACCCACATTTAGTGGCAATGCTCCAATATGTTCATCAATTATAACAAATGTACCACATTAATGAAGGATGTTGTTAATGTTAGAAAGTGTGGGAGGGGTAGAGAGTGGAGCATATGAGAATTGCCTATATTTTTTATGCATCCTTTATGTAATCTAAGTATCTTTAAAAAGTAAAAAATTATATATAAAAAAAAGTAAAAAAGGAAACAAGGAAAGGGAAAGCACAACAAACAAGAAACAAAACAAAAACAACAAAAAACAACCCAGAATAAACAGGCTTCCCTCTTAGGCCCCTAGGGAGCTTCTCCGACTGTCAGTCCTCATCATTCAATCACCCTGCAGCCTACCCTACACAGGTGAGGTACCCTATTTTGGTGAGTAAAATAAAGAATTTTTAAGAAGATTAAAAAACCCTAAAACAGAAAAAATTTCAATCTATATCTTCCCTGTCAGAAGGTGTTACCTCAGTGCCTGGCAACCCAGTGGATCACTCTATGGGTCCCTTCTCTTAAGAGCTATTGTGAATTCCTCCATAGACCTCATATATGCAAGACAGGAGTTCCTACACTGAACTACAACTGCTTCACAGGTTAATTAAGCTTCTTAAAGCCTGGTTCTTCCCACCCCCATTCCCTCAGTCAAATTGGGCTTCTAACAGTTTGCTTGAACCTGTCTGTTTAGGTGCCTGTCTCTGTCTCCTCCCTGACCTAGTTCCTCTCTTTCCCTGGATGACTGAGAATGATCAGATTCCCCTCCCCTCTCTCTGGGGCCATTTCAGTGCTGGTTGGGGTCTTTTTTTTTTTTTTTTTAGATTCAAAGGGGGATCAGCTGGCCAAACTCACAGGAAAGAAAAACACTCTCAATCCTCTGCCAGACCCTCTTCCTCCCAGGGAATGTTCTTTCCCACTCAGTTGGCTGCATTGAGCCATGGAGTTTTACTGAGGCCATTTACCTTGAAGGTGGGATATATGTGCCATTCTCAGCCACAAGGATGAGAAACTCATGGTTTTCCTTTAGCCTCTTTGTCTCTCTGTCCTACCCCCTCCTGGATAATGTGCAGCACTTTCTTGTTCGATCCCCAAGTAGCTCCTTTTGTCCCTTTTCCATTGCTTTTTTGTGAAAGAGTTGAGTTCTACCTATCGATTTTGATACCATCTTCCCAGCAGTCCTTATTATTACCATTATAACAATGTTTTCAACTGAATTCAAGAAGAAAAGGAAAAGAAATAAGCATATATGGCAGAAAAGAAGAGACAAATTGTGATTATTTGCATGTGCTATCATTTTGCACTTTTAATAAGTATATTGTCTAAAATTTGTTAAAATAGAAGAGATCAATACAGTAACTATATACATTAACAATATAAAACATTAGCTTTCCTTTACATCCTCAATAAACATTTAGAAACCAGATGAAATGTTTGTGTCTCAAACATTGTGGGATCATGGCAATTTGGTCCTAACTTCTCTCAGAAACCTTAAAAATTATCCTCTGTGGTGTTCTTCATATAAGATAGCAGAAGAAATGGCTCGAAAAGAATCATAATACATAGTTGCAATAATTCCTGTCTCTATATCTCAGCAAAAATCTAAGTTGGTAGTCATAGCTATCTTCTTCCACCATCATTCCAGGTTCCCTTTACCCTCTGGTCACTCAGCTAGAAAGGATATTTTTGCTGATGGGGTGACCCAAAACTTCATTCCATGTGGCATCTGAGTTCTTGATGATTCTCTCCTTATTGGGTTGCTGTAGTTTTCCATTGCCAGAACTATTGGGAAAGGGAGTATTAGGAGTTATTGGAATGAATCTCCTGGTTCCAAACAAAGGTCCTACTTGCTACCATTAGGAAGGAGCAACATAGTTCCCTTTTAGGATTTATCATCCTAGCCAATTCAGTAAGCACTTTCTGCCTTTTGGTTCAGTGGCATTGTTGTAGAATTTGAGAGAAGTTCAATTATTTGAGTATAGAGAGGCCAGGACTCAGGAATGATTTTGAGAAGGAAAAATGGTTTATTGACGGCCGGCCGGACTCGGGAACTTCTGTTTGAATCCCGAGCCCTGAACAAGATTTTCAAACATCTTTTATACAGAGAGGAAAGGCCAAATGGTCCCTTTGTTTCAGTTCTCAATAGGCTTCAATTAGCATATATATCTTCCACATCTTAGGTAAGCTTTTAGCATGGACTCCAGATATTCTAGATAAGCTTTTAGCATATTTACTTTTTGCATTTCCCCTAAATACTTAAAGTTTATAGCCCTTGCATTGTTAAACTGTTTCCTGGGACTGGAGCCTGTTGCCATTGTCCCTAAGGGCAGGACTGCAGCCTCTTACCGTTCCACACCCACAGCCTTCAGCTTAAGTTATCTCTGAAGAGACAAAGAGCCTTCCACCCATAGCCCACATCAGCATGAGCCATGCAATTCACTAGAATGATGACTGTGTTCCCTGAGAGAAGCATTTTTCCATTTTCCAATAGAAATCAGTAAACGTATAAAACATATTGTTGTAGGGATAAGCAGAAAAAATACTGCCAATGGGTTAATAGATAAAATAGTGAGAAGATTTACTCCCTCTTTCACTCTTCGGTTTCTGGACTCATACATCATTGCTATGAGGATGATAATGTCATATACTGACCCCTGGCTTAAGGATTACATTGCATCCTATAGGAGAGATAGCACACCCAACTCACTAGGTGTTGTTTCCCATTGTCACCCTAATTTTGCCTTCAACCAACCATTACACACTCTATCAAGCCAGATTCTTCTTTGTGACAGGACACATGGAAAGTCCAGTGAATTCCATGGGTTTGAGCACATTGGCATATTTTGTTCCACATAAAATATATCACTTGATGTGATTATTGGGCTAAGGTGTCACCTGGGCCAGATAATGGTGATGGTTTTCTGGTCAAGAAAGCACTGGGCTAACTGTAATACAAAGGCATTTCATGGACTTTAATTATTGGTGAGTTAATTGCATAAATGGCTGATTATATTCACAATCAACTGAGGAGATTGCCATCAGCACTAGGTAAGGTCTCATCCAATCACCTGAAAGCCTTAAAAGGAGAAGTGATTTCAGCACTCAGTGAGAATTTCCATTTCTACTTCCAACAGCCAGTGTCTTATGGATAACTCACCGAGGACCTTCACCAGAGTCACTGGCTTACAGCCTGCCCTAAGGAATTTGGACTTGTGCATCCCTATGGTTCTGTGGGACAATTTTATAAAATCCCATACTATTTACAGATACCTCTTGTCAGTTCTGTTTCCCTAGAGAACACTGACTAATACAGGGTGGTTTGGAGAGTGGTTCTTGAGAAACAGAATCTTAAAAATGGGATTTCTGAATTGGTTCTACAATTTTTGCAATTGCCTCTCTACTCTGATTACATTCAAGGGCACTAATGACTCTCTTTCCAATAATCAAGATGTCACTGACAGTCCAGGGCATGAGTTGGCAATAGAGATACACAAAATTTCACCACTGGATACAACTACTTCCATGCTTATAAGAGACAAGGCTCTGGGTGAGAGTGTTTTTAACACCTTAATAGAGTTTTGTGGAGTTAAAAGTTAAAATGATGTTGGTTGGGCAGCGAACTTGGCCTAGTCTTTAGGGCGTCCATCTACCACATGGGAGGTCTGCGGTTCAAACCCCGGGCCTCCATGACCTGTGTGCAGCTGGCCCATGTGCAGTGCTGATGCATGCAAGGGGTGCCGTGCCATGCAGGGGTGTCCCTGCATAGGGGAGCCCCACGCGCAAGGAATGTGCCCCATAAGGAGAGCCACCCAGTGTGAAAGAAAATGCAGCCTGCCTAAAAATGGCACTGCCCACATGGAGAAATGACACAAAAAGGTGACGCAGCAAAAAGAAACACAGAATCCCATGCTGCTGACAACAACAGAAGTGGACAAAGAATATGCAGCAAATAGACACACAGAACAGACAACTGGGGTGAGGGGTGAAGGGGAGAGAAATAAATAATAAATAAATCTTTAAAAAAATAAATAAATAAAATGATGTTGGCTGGCTGTTCCTAAATACACTGGGTACAGTAACAAAAGACAGGGATGAACTGATTGCTTTAAATTTGCAACTTAAGTGCCATGTGAATGGTGTGAAAGTTTCTATGTGTGCCCTGGAAGAAAATCTTATTTCTTGAAGCTGCAGACTTGAGATATTTGAATATCAGACTCAGTGTCTAATTGTGTCAGTAGCAGAGTTACAACAGAAACTAAAATCTCAAACTTACAGGGTACCTGCTGTTAAAGTGAGGGCATTAATTGGAAAAGAGTGGAATCCTGAGGATTGAAATGGAAGCATATAAATTAATGGTGATAACAGTGGGAACATGGAAATCCTAATAATGCTGAGACTTTGCCAGATAAATCTATACTGGTCTTCCCTGGGGAGACGACCACCAACGACAAGACTGTACCCACCCAAACTTCAGCCTGCCCCCAAGGAGTCCAGATCTCTTCCCCAACCTGAGCAGAGTACCACCCAACCTCCAGTCTGCCCCAAGTTGTCCAGGCTTCCTCCCTGCCCTCAGGAGTCTGTCATACAAGCTCCCACTGAAGAGATTAATCCTCTCTCACCAGATGAAACTGCAATGTAATACCCTGAGGTAATTGGCTCTGAAGACACTTCTAATGCTTCCCTTAACACACCCCCACCACCTCTCTTTTCTTCTAGAACTATAACTAGAATAAAGTCACAACAAGCCCCCAAAGGTGAAGTACAAAGTGGGACCCATGAGAAAGTACATTATACTCCAAAAGAACTACATGAGTTTTCCAATGTATATAGACAGAAATCAGGAGAATATGTGTGGGAATAGATATTAATGGTAAGCGATAATGGTGGTAATGGTGGAAGGGATATAAAGTTGTACTAGCCTGAATTTATTGATATGGGCCCACTAAGCAGAAATTCTGGATTCAATGTTGTAGCTTAAGGGTTTAGAACTGGCTATAATAGTTTGTTTGGGGGGCTGGCTGAAACACGGAACAAAAGATAGCTGACCCTGCCTGAGGTTATGATGCCAAAATTGCTCTGGTATACTGTAGATGAGGGCACCCAAAGGCTTAAAGAGATTGGAATGTTAGAATGGATTTACTATAAAAATTCATTTGTTTTAAAAAAGAGAAAATGGATTTACCATCTAAGACAAGCCCACCCACCCCAAGAATGTCCAGAGGACACACCTTTCACCAGGAGTGTGAGGAAGAAATTCATGAATCTAAGTCCATCTTCCCTGAAGAGCTCTGTGGTTGTTCTTCTTTGTAGGTCAGATATTAGTGTGGGAATTGCTGTCACAAAATGAGAATCCTTAAACACTATTGGGATATTTGGATCCTGGTCAGCAGAAGCCAAGTGGCAGCACTTCATCAACAAAAACAAGGTGGACATGGATATCACAATGTAAAGCAGACTCAAAGCAGCAATCAGAATAGTCTGAGTCCCATAGAGCTATGGCATTGACTAATAGATCATGGGTACCTAGAAGTAAAATAGGTAGTCTACTAAATTAATAATGATTTTTATAAGCAGAAGAATACTAGGTGAAGCAGTTTAATATAATTGATGACTATGGGGTGCAGTGATGCTCAGAGATGAACTTACCAGGTGCAATGGATGTATCACGATGATGGGAGAGAGTGTTGCTGTGGGGGGAGTGGGGGGCGGGGGCGGTGGGGTTGAATGGGACCTCATATATTTTTTTTAATGTAATTAAAAATAATAATAATAATAATAAATAAATATTAAAAAATATATATATAATTGATGAATTCCAAAAAGAAATATTGGATTATGCTTGTAATCTAATCTGTGCCTGGACATAACTGAGTTATGATTAGGGGAAGGCATAGGGACTCACAGATAAAAAGCACCACAAAGAACAGAGTTGAGGGCTTTCATTGTTGGAGTTTTGATGTTGGAGTTTGATGCTGAAGACTTAAGCTGGAGCCCTAGGAAGTCAGCACAGAGAGGAAAGAGAAGCCAGCCTTAGGAAGAAAGGAACTTTGAACCCAGAGAAAAGCAAGCTCCAAGAACATAGGAACCCAGGAAGCCTGAACCCTTGCAGATGTCAGCAGCCATTTTGCTCCAAATAGACTTTCATGAGGGAAGTAGCTTATGCTTTATGGCCTGGTGTCTGTAAGCCCCTACCCCAAATTAATACACTTTATAAAAGCCAACCAATTTCTGGTATTTTGCATTATTACTCCTTTTGGCTGACTAACACAACTAGGTAGTGGAAAAAAAGTCTAACATGAATCACAGTAACAGAGAGTCATGACCACTTACATAATTCTTAGACTTGAGATAGTTTAGAAATACAGAGCCCCTTGACTGAGGGAAAGGCCAGATCCCCTTGGGAAAAGAACCTGTTGTACTGCCCCAAATTTATACTGTTCATTTTCCTTCTAGCCTTCCCCAAAGAGACCTATGACCTTTTAGCAGGATAACTGTGCATTGCAGACGAGGAAATGATCAGATATTTTGGTGATTATTAGGCACTAGCTCAGAAGTGACATTGATTCTAGGAGGTCTGATACATCACTGTGTTTCACTAGGCACAGTAGGGCTTAGGGAGTTCAGGTCTTTGATGGAGTTTTAGCTCAGGTCCATCTCACAGTGGGTCCAGTGTGTCTCCAGACACATTCTGTGGTTTTTCCCCCAGTTCCAGAATGCATAATTGAAATAGACATACTCAGCAACTGGCAGAATATCCTCATGTTCTCTGACCTGTGGAATGAGGACTACTATGGTAGGAAAGGCCAAGTGGAAGCCACTGGGACTGCCTCTACCTACCAAAATACTAAATCAAAAGCAATACTGGATTGCTGGACCATTTGCAGAGATTAATGCCACCATCAATGACTTGAAGAACACAAGGATAGTGATTTCCACAACATCCACCATTCAACTCTCTTATTTAGCTTGTTCAGAAAACAGCTGGATCTTGGTGGATAACTGGATTATCATAAACTTAACCAGGTGGTGACTGGAATCACAGCTGCTGTCCCAGGTTTGGTAACATTGCTTAAGCAAATCAACACATCCCCCAGTACCTGGTATGCAGCTGTAGATCTGGCAAATGATTTTTTCTCATTGCCATCAGTAAGGACCACCAGAAACAGTTTGCATTCAGCTGGCAAGGCCAGCAATATACTTTCACAGTCCTACCTTGGGAGTACATCAACTCTCCAGCCTTTTGTCATAATATGGCCTGCAGGGACCCTGATCATCTTTCCCTCTCAGAAGACATCACACTGGTCCATTATATTGATGATTCTGTGTTGATTGGATCTAGTGAGCAAGATGTAGAAATTACTCAACTTATTGGTAAGGCATTTGGGTGAGAGAGGATGGGAGATAAATTAAAAGATATATACCAGATTTGGCCCAATGGATAGGGCATCCGCCTATCACTTGGGAGGTCCAAGATTCAAACTCAGGACCTCCTGACCCATGTGATGAGCTGACCCACGTGCAGAGCTGATGCATGCAAGGAGTGCCGTGCCACGCAGGGGTGTCCCCTGCATAGGGGAGGCCCCACACAAGGAGTGCACCCCTTAAGGAGAGCTGCCCAGTGTGAAAAAATGTGCAGCCTGCCCAGGAATGGCACTGCACACACGGAGAGGTGATGCAGCAAGATGACGCAACAAAACAAGACACAGATTCTGGGTGCCGCTGACAAGAATACAAGTGGACACAGAAGAACACACAGTGAATGGACACAGAGAACAGACAACTGGGGGGGGGGGAAGGGGAGAAAAATTAATTAAAAATTTAAAAAAAACTTAAAAAGAAAGATGTGTATAGGGGCCTTCCACCTTGGTGAAGCTTCTAGGTGTGCAGTGGTGTGGGGCATGTCAATACATTCCTTCTAAAGTGAAGGATAAGAAGTTGTACCTGGCCCCTTCTATTACCAAAAAAGAGGTACAATGCTTAGTTGGCCTCTTTGGATTTTGTAGACAACATATTCTTTGTAGACAACATATTTGAGTATACTAATTCAACCCATTACCAAGTGACCAGAAATCTGCTAGTTTTGAGTGGGGACCAGAAAAAGAAGAGGCTCTGTGACAGGTCCAGGCTGCTGTGCAAGCCGCACTGCCACTTGGGCCATAAGATCCAGCAGATCCAATGATGTTGGAAGTTTCAGTGGCAAATATAGATGCCTTTGGCAAGCCCCTATAGGGGAATCATAATGCAGACCCCTAGGATTTTGGCAGAAAACCCTGCCACCCTCCTCTGGTAACTACTCTCCTTTTGAGAAACAGCTTTTGGCACGCTACCAGGCCTTAGTAGAGACTGAATGCTTAACCATGGGCCACGAAGTTACCATGAGACCTGAGTTCCCTACAATGAGCTGGGTATTGTCTGACCTACCAAACCATAAAGTTAGGCATGCACAACAGCAATCCGTCATAAGGTGGAAGCGGTATATATGAGATAAGGCTCAAGCGGGTCCTGAAGACACAAATAAATTACATGAGAAAGTGGCCCAAATGCCTGTAACAACCACTCCTGCCACATTACCTTCTTTTTCTCAGTCCACAGCTATGACCTCTTGGGAAGTTCCTTATGATCAGTTGACTGAGAAAGAGAAAACCTGGTCTTGGTTTACAGATGGTTCTGCATGATATGCAGGTACCTCCATCCAAAAGTGAACAGTATCAGCACTGCAGCTCATTTCTTAGATGTCCCTGAAGGACAATGGTGAGGGCAAATCCTCCCAGTGGGCAGAACTTTGAGCAGTGCAACTGTTTGCTCATTGTGTTTGGAAGGAGAAATGGCCAAGGGTGCATTTGTTCACGGATTCATGGGATATTGCCAATGGTTTGGCTGGATGGTCAGGGTCTTGGAAAGAACATGATTGGAAAATTGATGAAAAAGAGATATGCGGAAGAGGTATGTGGCTAGACCTTTTTGAGTGGGCAAAAAGCATGAAAATATTTGTGTCCCACATGAATGCTCACCAGAGAGTGACTTCAGCAGAGGAAGATTTTAATAATCAAGTGGATAAGATGATCTGTCTTGTGGATACTAGTCAGCCTCTTGGTCATTGCCCAATGGGCTCATGATCAAAATGACCATGGTGGTATGGATGGAGGTTATGCATGGACTCAGTAACATGGACTTTCCCCCACCAAGGCCAACTTGGCTACAGCCAGTGCTGTGTGACCAGTCAGCAACAGAGACCTACGTTCAGCTACAAATATGGCACCTGTCCCCAATGTGGTCAGCCTGTGACCTGGTGGCAGATTGATTATATTGACCACTTCCATCATGGAAGGGGCAGTAATTTGTTCTCACTGGAATAGACACATACTTCAGATATGGGTTTGCATTCCCTGCATGCAATGCTTCTTCTAAAATTACCATCTGTGGCTTTACCAAATGTCTTAACCATCACCATGATCTTTCCACTCAGCCTTACTTCTGGTCAAGTAACCCACTTCATAGCAAATGAGGTTTAGGAATGGGCACATGGAAATTCACTGGTCTTACCACGTTCCCCATCATTCTGAAGCAGCTGGATTGTTATAATGGAGGAACGACCTCTAGAAGACTCAATTACAGAGCCAACGTGTTGGCAATATCTTATAGGACTGGGGCAATGTTCTCCAGGAGGCTATGTATCCTCTACACAGCCTCTATGTATCCAGTGTCAACTCTATGGTGCTACGTCTCCCATAGCCAGGTGTACTAGTTTGATATTATTTATGAATCCCTAAAAAGATATTTGATTATGATTGTAAACCAGTCTGTTCCTCTGGGTGAGCTACCCTTTGATTCTTTGATTGTATTAGAGTCAGCTGAGATGTCTTTAATTAAACTATGTTAAGATTAGGGATTTGATTCTATCATGTCATTAAGGCATGCAAGGTTGTGTCCCCACCCCCTTGGGGGACTGATAACACAGACTGTCACATGGAAGTAGATGCACAGAGAAGATAGATGATCCTGCAGCCCCAGGAAGAGAGATGAACCAGATAGTTTACAGATGACCTTGTTAAGAGATCAGGAGAGGAAGAGAGCTGAGCCCTATGCCAGCCTACAGCTGTGATTGGAAGAAGCTGGGACCGTGGAACCTTAAGAGGAAAGAAGAAGGCTGAATATTTGCAGACATCACCCTCCATTTTGAGTCAATAAGTGGCAATAGACTTTGGGTGAGAAAATACCTCTTATGGTACCTTAAGTTGTATTCTTTAGGGCTTGTGAATATAAGCTTCTACCTCCCAAATAATTACCCTTTATAAAAGCCAACAGACTTCTAGTACTTTGCATTAGCACCCCTTTGTCTGACTAATACACCAGGATTCATGGGCCCAGGAATCAAGGTGTGGAAATGGGAGTGACACTACTCACTATACCCTTAGTAATCCACTTGGAAAACTTTCACTTCCTGTCCCTGCAACTTTAAGCTCTGTTAGTCTACAGGTCTTAGCTCCAAAGGGAGGAGTGCTTCCACCAGAGAAGGCAACATAAATTCCATTGAACTGGAAGCTAACACTGCCACCTGGTCACTTTGGGCTCTTCATGGCTTGGAATCAACAAGCAAAAAAGTACTCTGCTGGCTGGAGTGATTGTTTCTATCAAGGAGAAGTTGGACTGAACTTACACAATGGAGGTAAAGAAGAGTTTGCCTGGAATACAGGAAATCCCCTAGGGAATCTTATTATTAATGTGCCCTGTGCTTACAGTCAATGAAAAATTGCAACAACTCAATCCAGGCAGGACTCATAATGGCCCAGAGCATTCAAGAATAAAGGTTTGTATCACTCCTCCAGGCAAAGAACCACAGACAGCTGAGGAGTTTGCTGAGGGTAATGAGAAGATGGAATGGGTAGTGGAAGAAGGTAGAGTTAAGTACAATCTTTGACCATGTGACTAGTTACAGAACTGAGGACTGTAATGGTCATGAATTTTCTTCCTTGTTTTGTTATGAGTATGTTTGTATATGTATATAAAATGAATATGTTTGTTTTCTTCCCTATCCTTTCCCCTTATTATATGACATAATTTGTAATACTTTCATGTCTTAGTATTTAAGGATGCCAAATTTAAGAGCAAAACTATTATGAAATTTTATAAAATTGTCTCATGTGACTGTGGGGATGCACAAGTTCAATTTTTTTTTAGGGCAGGCTGCAAGCCAGGAATTCCAATGTAGGTTCTTAATGAATTTCCCAGGAGAAACTAGTTGGCTGAAGTAGAGATAGAAATTCTCTTTTCTGACTGCTGAAATCATCACTTCTCCTTTTAAGGCCTTCACCCAATTGGATGAGACATCTCATTGCTGAGAGCAATCTCTTCACATGACTATAGATGTAATCAGCCATTGATGCCACCAACCTACTGATGATCTGAATGAAAAATATCCTCACAAAAAAAGTGGAGCAGGTGTAGCTCAGTGATTGAGCATGCACTTCACATGTACCAGGTCCAAGATTCAATTCATGGTACCTCCCAAAAAATGTCCTCACAATAACAAATAGGCCAGTGCTTTCTTGACCAGACAACTGGACACCATTACCTGGTAAGTTCACACATGAACCTAAACAACACAAAGGGTATCTAATTGTAGGAAGTTTGACATTAATATTTTAATTTTCCTCTTTCGTGATTAACTTCAGGCCCCATTCTCACTGGTCTTTTTTCAGAAATGTTCAGAATTCCACTATCCCCTTGTTCTATGTATAATATGAAAAATAAACCAAGCTATTAGGATATTGGACGGATTTTAGGCCATGGGATCATAAGTAGAAACATTAAGATTTATCTACAAAAATCTTTTTGATTCATAATCTGTGGCCTCAAATTAACAGTTATTATGGATTCATGAGGCAAAATAAACAGCTGTTTCCCTTATTCTCTTTTTTCTTTAATAAATTAGATTTGCTATCAGTAGATAGTTGCTCTTCAAAGCTATTGAAGAACAGCAAATATTAACAATTCTTTTTATTCATGTTTGAACACTTAGCAGGTTATTATAATGGGGGTATCATTTTCTATTGTTAAAAACCTATTAATATTAAAGGTCTTTTACAGAAGCCAGCTTGGAAAACCTTAAATGTGGTATGATGTACAAGTTTTGGCTTATCCAGCCATGGAAGAAGAAAAAGACCTGATTTAATTTTACATATAAATGTACAATATAAAGGATATATATTTGCTGTAAACTACAAAGTAAAACCTGTATTAATCTGCACACTACTTCTAAAAATGCCTCCCAACAAAGTAAAGTCCAGGACCAGATGTATTCCCTGGGAAATTCTACCAAACCTTTAAAGAAGAATTAACACCAATCCTTCTCAAACTCTTCCAAAATGTAGAAGAGGAATTATCCCAGTTTTACTCTGATACCAAAGTCAGACAAAGACACAAGAAATGAAAATTATAGACCAATATCATTTATGAATATAGATGAAAAAATCCTCATCAAAATACAAGCAAACCAAATTCAACAACATGTTAAAGGATTATACACCATGACCAAATGTGGATTTGTCCCAGGAATGCAAAGGTGGTTCAACATAAAAAATAAAACAATGCAATATGCCATATTAATAGAAAGAAGTAAAAGAACCATGATCCTCATAATTGATGTAGAAAAAGGTTTTGACAGAATCCAATACACTTTCATGACCAAAACACTCAGCAGACTCATAAATTATGGGAACCTCCTCAACATCACAAGGAACATTTATGAAAAACCTAGTTAGCATCATACTCCATGGTGAAAGAATGAAAGCTCTGTCCCTAAGATGAAGAAAAGACAAGGATGTCCATTTTCATGAAAGGTGCTTGACATTGTACTAGGAGCTCTCACCATAGCAAGAAGGCAAGACAAAGAAATAAAAGGCACACAAATTGGAAATGAAAATGTAAAGCTATCTGTGTTTGCAGATGACATGATCTTATAAAAGAAAATACCAAAGCATTCACAAAATAGCTACCAGAGCTAATAAACTCAGCAAATTTCAAGATACAAAATTAACATATAAAAATCAGTTGTGTTTTTACACATCAGCATTAAAAATGTAACAAAAATTGCAATTAAGCAAACAGTTCCATTTACAATAGTGTCTGTGACGATCTGAAATTCTTTTATGAATCTCAAAAAGAGAAAGAATATGTTTTATAACTAGTCCATTCCTGTGGGTATGAGACCCTTTTGACTGGACTACATCAGTGAGGCATGACTCAAATTGGGTCTCTGCCCTTTTTCTGGGTCCAATATAAATGGAGACACATAAAGAGAAAGACACAGGAAAAGAGAACTCCGCCATTTTTAATCCTGCCATGCGAAAGAGGGATTGAGGATCACTTAAGCATGAAGTCCCCAAGAGGCTAGGCCCACAGAGCAGTTCAAGGCTGAGGAGATGAGTCCTGCCATATGCCTGATCACAGTGTGGCAGAAAGCCAGGGTTACAAGTAGCTGACTATGATGACAATGCATCTCTGATGGTGCCTTGATTTGGACATTTCATGGCCTTTGAACTGTAAGATTTTACTCCAAATAAAATTCCCTTTATAAGAGCCAATCCACTTATGGTACTTTGCATCAGCAGCTTTTAGTAAACTTAGACAGTATCCAAAAGAATAAAATTGATTGGGAATAAATTAAAATCTACAAATTATTGCTGAAAAAATTAAAGAAGATCTAAATAAATTGAGAGAGATATATCCTGTTTTTATTGTTTGAGAGATTTAATATTGTTAAGATGTTTATATCGGTGCGATAGGGCAAGATGGCATCTGAGTGAGTGTACCTTATGGTCCCTTCTGAGAAGAGGCGGCCAAGTGGGGTTGGAGTCTTGCTGGAGTGGGCTGTCTTGGGAGCTTGCAGGGAGGGGGGTGTGTGGACATTGATTTGGAGAGAGATTGGCAGAGGTGGTGCTTGCTGAAAGTAGAATTATGGCTTACAGGTACAGAGGTCGGAAGCTGTGGACTGGCAGGATCCTTCCCCCTGGGGCTGGCGGCCAGGGTGCTTCCTGAGAATTGTTGGTTGTGTGGTGGTGTTCCTGGGCCCCATGGCCCCCGGATGCATGGTCTCCAGGTCAGTATCCCATAAGCCCCCATAGCCTGTGTTCCACGGACCTACATGCCCTGGGTCTGCAGAGTCCTGGACTTGCCTTTCCTAAATTCAGCACTCCAGGAGTTCCCGGATTGCCTTAGCCCTCCGGTTTTGGACTGACTCCGTGGGTGGGAGGGATTTGGTGGGAGGTGCAGTAGGGGGACCTGGCTAGTGTGGGTTTGATTTTCTGGTGTTCCCCCCCCCCCCTCTTTTTTTTTCTTTTCTTGTGCTTGGAGGAGCATACTGGCTGGCTTGGGGAAAGTCTGGAAAGAGAGGAGCGGTGAACCTGCTGAGAAAGCCTGATTCACCTAAATACCTTGGGATAGGAAACTTGGCATGGAAGAAGGTGGAGTCAGAAAATCAACAAACCCTCTCATAGCACATCTAAAGGAGAGGAACTATTGGCATTGCTGTCCAAGCCTCCAATAGCATACTTGGGGTTCCTGGTGAGGTGTGGGTGCTCTCTGGAAATTAAGAGTCATTGTTTTCTGTGTGGAGCTGATTCAACAAGGACCCACTTGAATCTCCTACTGGACCTCTCAGTCAGCTTTCCTGCTGCTCGGGAGAGAGGGAAGTGAAGAAGGGAGAAAAGGGGGAATGTCAGCTTGCTAAGCATTTTATTTAACTACAAACAGGATTCCTAGCTTGAAACTTTCCCTAGTATTTGGTTCGTTTTTCCTTGTTTTCCCTTCCTCTTTATCCCCACAAGGCCCTTTTTTCTTTTTTTCTTTTTATTTTATTTTATTTTATTTTTCTTTTTATTTTTTATTGATTTTGTAATAATATTACATTAAAAATATATATGTGAGGTCCCATTCAACCCCACCCCCCCACCCCACCTCTCCCCCCCCCCCCGCCAGCAACACTCGTTCCCATCATCATGACACATCCATTGGATTTGGTAAGTACATCTTTGGTCACCTCTGCACCTCATAGTCAATGGTCCACATCATGGCCCATACTCTCCTCCATTCCATCCAGTGGGCCCTGTGAGGATTTACAATGTCCGGTGATTGCCTCTGAAGCACCATCCAGGGCAGCTCCATGTCCCAAAGACGCCTCCACCTCTCATCTCTTCCTGCCTTGCCCCATACCCATCAGCCACCATGTCCACTTTTCCCAATCCAATGCCACCTCTTCTATGTGGACATTGGATTGGTTGTGTCCATTGCACCTCTATGTCAAGAGGAGGCTCAGATTCCACATGGATGTTGGATGCAATCCTCCCACTTTCAGTTGTAATCACTCTAGGCTCCATGGTGTGGTGGTTGTCCTTCTTCAACTCCATCTTAGCTGAGTGTAATAAGTCCAATAAATCATATTGTAGGTGCTGGAGTCTGTTGAGGCTCAGGACCTGGCTATCACATTGTCAGTCCAGAGATTCAAATCCCCTAAATATATCTTAAACCCCAACATTAACTGCACCTCCATCACCTTTGCATGAAAGTCTTATGAAGGAAGATCCCATCTGAGTCCAGATTCATCACACATAAACACCAGTTCCAAAAAGGGGCCATCTGACCTGGTAGTTAACCCCATCGGCCATGACCATAACTCCCATGGGTCTCTTTAGCCCTCGAAGGAACCTATATCTGGGGGTTGTATCTGCTTTATCTGTCTCTCTGACTCTGCTCAGTTGTGCATGAGGGCAATCCTTCTGCCAGCCTCCAGACTCTTTTATAGAAACTCGTAGCCATATAAACTCATTTCTCTTTTCCATTTCCCCCTTACTTTAGGTCAAACAGCATTTTAAAGTCATGTTATTTTATGTAGACAGGGATATTCTGCTGATCCACATTGAACCTTCCGTATAAGGTCATTTTCCAGTTGCATCATCAGTTGGTAGTTGATAGTGGTCCCTCGGTGTCAGGGAGGCTCATCCCCGGGTGTCATGTCCCACGCTGGGGGGAAGGCATTGCATTTACATGCTGAGTTTGGCTTCGAGACTGGCCACATTTGAGTAACATGAAGGCTGACAGGAGGAAATTCCCAGGCACAATGTTGCTCTAGGCCTTGTTCTTATTTTAGGCTTATCAGCTCACAAGCATAGTCATTAGCATCAGGGGCTCACTGTTGAACCCTCACTCCCTCCCGGTCCCCGCCGCTGTACCTGGGAGACTATCGCTGCTCCCCTAGGGACCACGACAGAACACCATTGGCCAGGAACCCAGTACCCACCCTGCTGTGGTTTTTAATTGTTGCCACTATGAGTATATCCAAACATTACCATGCACCCTGGACATATGTTCTGTACAGCTCCCTGTCAGCCATATATTACCTGTCATTGGTATCCCATACCAGTATCCCTCCATTGCCATTGTTGAAACACTCTGTGATCCAGAACTCCCCGAAATTTGAAGCCCAATATAATGTCATGGTCCCTTACTAGGGAATGGCATATAGCGATGGATTTAAAGGTTAGATAAAGAACTTGGATAAAGTTAGATAAAGAACTTAGATAAAGAATGTTGACTTGAAAAAATTCTACATCATATCTTTCCCCCCCCCCCCCTAATTATTCAGTTTCTCTTCACAGGAGTCCTAGACCACAGCAATGCATATATATAATATACAGCACTCCCATACATCCACCACAAAACCTTTTTCCTTCCACAGCGATACTCTTACACCCTATTCATATCATATTTACTTAACGTGATGTACAGAGTCTGAGACATTAGCTTTCTAACAAGGTGACATCTGTGCTTACATTATGGTGCATACTTTAGGATATACAGTTCTTTACATTCTTAGTTATCCTATGTTTTACATTATGGTTTACATTATCAGTCTGTCATCTCCTATATGTTATGGTGTAATATTACATGTTTTATATCCATCCTTGTGTACTCTCAAGAAACTCCTCTCTTATCCCCCATTTTTCTTTTTCTTTTTCCTGCTTACTTCCTCGCTCACTTTTGTCCCTTTTTTTCTCTTTCTTTCTTTCTCTGCTTTCTTATTCTTCTTACCTTAGGTGCTGCAGGGAGAGCTTCACATTTGCTGTATTTCCTCATCTTCCATTTACTCTTTTCTGCATGTATTGATTTTGGCCACCAACACTATTTCCTTTCCTCTACATCTTTCTGTCCTCCATCATTGATTGTTTCTCTTACATTACACCTCACTTTATTTGCCCCCTATTTTTTTTGCTTTATTACTAATATCTTTGTTCTGTTTTCTGCCTTATATTCACTGTTTATATTATTGTCCTCTCTTTTCTCTTTCCCTCTCTCCTGAACACAGAGGCCTTTTAATTCACACTATATTCCATCCCATATTCAGATTTTTACATACTCTACTTTTCTTACTGTTATAACTGTACATACTTTACATCAGTCTAATATCCATTCTCCTGGATATCACATGGTTCCTCTGTTAATATTTACTATCGGTACTACTATTATTCATTTTCTTTTCTTACTCCTATTGCTTACTCTGGCTCTAATATTTTCTTTCAAGTGAACTCAGCCAACAACAAGGAAATAAAACAAGAAGAAAAAAATGACAAAGAGAAGACTTAACATGAATGCAAAAACAACTAATTAAACTCCAAACTAGACAAAGAAGCTAAGCAACTGACTAAACTAGTCAAGATAAAATGATGACCAGACAGCAACACAAAACTACAAACCAAACCAACAATCAGGAAAACATGCCCCAATCCAATGAACAAATTAAAAACCAGGAAGAGAAGCAGAGTATCGAACAAATAATTAAAGACCTCAAAACATATACTAGGGACCAATTTGATGAGGTGAAGGAAGAGATTAAGAATATGAAGAAAACATTGGAGAGAATACAGAAAAAACTGCAACCATACACAAAAATATAATGGATACAATGGTGATGAACAACACAATTCAACAAATCAAAAATACACTCTCAGCAAATAACAACAGACTCAAGGAGGCAGAGGAGAGAATTAGTGATGTGGAAGACAGTACATCTGAAATCAAACAGAACTGATGGATAAAAAGATAGAAAAAAAATGCAGCAAGGGCTTAGGGACCTGAATGACAATGCAAAATGCGCAAACATATGTATTATAGGCATCCCAGAAGGAGAAGAGAAGGGAAAGTGGACAGAAGTGGTGTTGGAGGAAATAATGGCTGAAAACTTTCCAAACCTATTGAGGGAATAGGATGTGCATGTTCAGGAAGCAAAACACACCCCAAACATCATAAATCCCAACAGGTCTACCCCAAGACATATATGTGTCAAGTTATGCAACACTTAAGACAAAGAGAAAATACTAAAAGCAGCAAGAGAAAAGAGAACCATCACATACAAAGGAGGCTCCATAAGATTAAGTGCTGATTTCTCATCTGAAACCATGGAGGCAAGAAGACTGTGGAATGACATAGTCAAAGCACTAAAAGAAAAAAGATTCCAACCGAGAATACTCTATCCAGCAAAGTTAGCATACAAAAATGATGGAGAGTTCAAAATATTCACAGATAAACAGAAACTAAGAGAGTATGCCAACAAGAATCCTGCTCATCAAGAAATACTAAAGGGAGTTCTGCAGGAAGAAAGAAAAAAGCAAGAGAGACAGAGTTGGAGGGGAAGGTAAGAGCAACTAAAAAGACAAAAATGGAAAAGAAAATCAAGCAGAATACAACAAACACAAATCCAAAGTAAATATGGCTAATATAAGTAATTCCATGAAAGTAATAACACTGAATGTCAATGGATTAAACTCACCTGTCAAGAGACTCAGACTGGAAGTTTGGATAAGGAAATATGATCCATCTATATGCTCTCTGCAAGAAACATATCTTAGACCCAGGGATTCAAAAAAGTTGAGAGTGAAGGGCTGTAAAACAATCTTATAAGCAAACAAAAACCAAAAATGGCAGGAGTAACTATATTAATATCAGACAAAATAGACTTTAAATGCAAAACATTTGTGAGAGACAAAGATGGATACTACATATTAGTGAAAGGGATAATCTTTCAAGAAGAAAGAACAATCATAACACATTTATGCTCCTAACAAGGGATCCTCCAAATACATGATGCAAACACTGGAAAAACTAAGTGAAGGAATAGATGCCTCTACAGTTATAGTGGGGGACTTTAATACACCTCTATCAACTTTGGACAAAATATCTCAAAAGAGAATCAATAAAGAAGTAAAGACTTTGAACAATATATTAGAGGAGCTAGACCTAATCGACATATACAGAATATTACACCCAAATACAGCAGGATATACATTCTTCTCAAGTGCACATGGATCATTATCCAAGATAGACCACATGTTAGGCCACAGAAAAAGTCTCAATGAATTCAGAAAGATAGAAATCATACAAAATAATTTCTCCAACCACAGTGGAATGAAGCTGGAAATCTGAAAGGGACAGAAACCCAGATTTGGCACCAGGATTTGGAAGTTAAACAACACACTCTTAGAAAACCAGTGGGTCAAGGAGGAAATCTCAAAAGAAATTAACAAATACATTTGAAACTAATGAAAATGATAACACAACACATACAAACTTATGGGATGCAGCAAAAGCAGTACTGAGAGGGAAATTTGCTAGCCATAAATTCATACATCAAAAAAGAAGAAAGAGCTAAAGTTGAAGAACTAAATGCACACTTGGAGGAATTAGTTAAAAAACAACAAACTAACCCCAAAGGAAGAAGAAAGAAAGAAATAACAAAGATCAGAGCAGAACTAAATGAAATAGAAAATAAGAAAGCACTTGAAAAAATAAACACAAACCAAGAGATGGTTTTTGAGAAGATTAATAAAATTGACAAACCCTTAGCTAGACTAATAAAGAAAAAAAGGGAGAAGATGTAAATACACAAAATAAGACATGAGAAAGGAGATATCACCCACTGACCCCACAGAAATAAAGACTATCATAAGAGGATACTTTGAAAAACTATATTCCAACAAAACCAACAATTAGAGGAAAAGGAAAAATTCCTAGAAACAGATAAGCAGCCTACATTGACAAAATAAGAAGTCGACAATCACAACAAACCAATCACAAGTAAAGAGATAGAATCAGTCATTAAATACCTCCCAACTAAAAAGAGCCCTGGGCCAGATGGCTTCACAGGTGAATTCTACAAAACATTCTGGAAAGAACTAATACCAATCTTGCTTAAACTCTTCCAAAAAAAAATTGAAACAGAAGGAACATTGCCTAACTCATTCTATGACACCAACATTACTCTAGTACCAAAGCCAAACAAAGACACCACAAGAAAGAAAAATTACATTCCAATCTCTAATGAAACTTGACAAGAAAATCCTCAATAAAACACTTGCTAAACATATTCAACAACACATGAAAGAAATTATACACCATGACCAAGTGGGGTTCATTCCTTGTATGCAAGGATGTTTCAACATAAGAAAATCAATAAATATAATACACCACTTAAACAGATTGAAGGAAAAAATCACATGATCATATCTAAAGATGCAGAAAAAGCATTTGAGAAAATACAGCACCCTTTCTTGATAAAAACACTCCAAAAGATCAGAATACAAGGAAATTTTCTGAACATTATAAGGGGTATATATGAAAAACCCACAGCTAACATCATTTACAATGGTTAAATTCTAAAATCTTTCCTTCTAAGATCAGGAGCAAGACAAGGATGCCCACTATCATCCCTCCTATTTAACATAGTCTTAGAAGTACTTGCTCAAGCACTGAGGCAAGAACCAGACATAAAAGGCATCCAAATTGGAAAGGAAGAAGTCAAAATTTCACTATTTGCAGATGACATGATCCTATACATAGAAAACCCTGAGAAGTCTACAACAAAGCTTCTAGAACTTATAAATGAGTTCAGTAAATTTGCAGGTTACAAGATAAATGCACAAAAATCCATAGCATTTCTGTACACCAATGATGAGCAATCTGAGGAGGAAATCAGGAGTCAAATTCCATTTACAATAGTAAACAGAAAAATCAAATACCTAGGAATAACTTTAACTAAAGAGGTAAAAGACTTAAAGACTTATACACAGAAAACTATAAAACACAGTTCAAGGAAATCAAAGACCTAAATAAATGGAAGAATATTCCCTTTTCATGGTTAGGAAGACTAAGTATTAAGATGTCTATCCTACCAAAACTAATCTACATATTCAATGCAATCCCAATAAAAATCAACACATCATTCTTTAATGAACTAGAGAAACTAACTATGAAATTAATTTGGAAAAGAAAGAGGCCCCAAATAGCCAAAGACATATTGAAAAAGAAAAATGAAATTGGAGGAATCACACTACCTGACTTCAAAACATACTACAAAGCTATGGTAATGAAAACAGCATGGTATTGGCACAAGGATAGACACGTTGACCAGTGGAACTGAATTGACCGTTCTGATAAGGATCTTCATATATACTGCCTTATGGTATTTGACAAGGCCACCAAACCCTCTCAACTGGGAGAGAATGGCCTTTTGAACAAATAGTGCCTGCAGAACTGGATATCCATATGTAAAAGAATGAGAGGATCACCAACTTACACCTTATACAAAAATCAACTCAAGATGGATCAAAGACCTAAATATAACACCCAACACCATAAAGACATTGGAAAGCAAAGTAGGGAAGCATCTACAGGACCTTGTAATAGGAAATGGCTTTATGAACTTAACACCAAAAGCACGAGAAGCAAAAGAACAAATAGATAAATGATATTTCCTCAAAGTTAAAGCCTTCTGCACCTCAAAGGAGTTTGTCAGGAAAGTGAAAAGAGAGCCTCCACAATGGGAGAAAATATTTGGTAAACATATATCTGATAGGAGACATATCTTTCATATACAGAGAACTCCTATATCTTGAAAATAAAAGGACAAACAGCCCATTTAAAAAATGGGAAAAAGATTTGAACTGACACTTCCCCAAAGATGATATACAAATGGCTAAAAAGCACATGAAAAAAAATGCTCAAAATCCCCTAGCTATTAGGGAAATGCAAATGAAAACAGCAATGAGGTACCATCTTATTCTCATATGACTGGCAGCTATCAAAAAATCGGAAGACTACAATTGTTGGAGAGGATATGTAGTAATGGGAACACTCATCCACTGTTGGTGGGAATGCAGAAGGAACCAGCCATTCTGGAGGACAGTTTGGCAGTTTCTCAAAAAATTGCTATAGATTTGCCATATGACCCAGCAATTCCACTGCTGGGTATATACCCCGTAGAACTGAAAACAAGTACACAAACTGATATATGCACACCAATGATCGTAACAGCACTATCCACTATTGCCAAAAGTTGGAATCAACCCAAATGCCCATCAACAGATGAATGGATAAATAAAATGTGGTATATACATACAATGGAATACTACTCAGCTATAAGAACAAATACAGTACAAACACAAGTGATAACATGGATGAATCTTGAGAACCTTATGTTGAGTGAAGCAACCCAGGCATTGAAGGACAAATACTACATGACATCTCTGATATGAGCTGTCTCAGAGAGTTAGAGACTGGATGATAAACTTTAAGGTAGTTGGAGGGTAGAGGAAGGTAGTGAACTGACAGCTACTTGGGTGAAATCTATGATAAGCTGGAGGTAAGTATTTGTATAGGAAAGGGATAAAATGGGGGCATAGGGATAATTTTGCGTGGGGCTGCATGGGCTTTAGGGGCACTAGGGGTGGGATGATTGGTCAGGTTGCCCAAGAAATTGGGGAGAGGGTGAGGGGAGCATTTGATCATGGGAGATTGTCAGATATGTGGTTGAAATTGTGGTGCAGAGAGAACTCTTTAGAGAATGTAATATGGAAGGCTGCATGTTTGGGATGCTTAACGGGGGGGGGGCATCTGACACAGTACAAGCTTCTGGGGAGTGTGTGAGTGCTCCTTTTGTCATAGTGGATTATATCATTGGGTGGAGACACATACAATGAGAGTGAAGGTATTCCCATATCCTGGGGAGGACTGATGTTCTCAAACAGAGGGAATTGTATATCTTGAGAGAATCCGTGGTTCCCAATGGATTAGGGCAGTCAAGTATGTCAAGCCCTCAACATTTTTGCAAGTATCTCTGAATATGGTCCCTCAAGTAATGAAGATTGATTGTCATGGTGGACCCTGAGAGGAAGGGGAAAGACGTGTTGAATACATAGAATCAGGGTAACTGTGGGGCAACAGAAGTGTTCCACAAGATTATGCCAAGATAGATAAAGGTCATGTTAAATTACACCAAAAATGTATAAAAGTATATAGGCTAAAATGTAAACCATAATGTAAAACATAAGATAATTAAAAATTTAAAAAATTGTATATTCTAAAATATAAACCATAACGTAAATTCAAATGGAACTATGTTTGAAAGCTATCGTTTCAATATTTGTACATTAGCTGCAGCAAATAAAATATGAACATGTAAAAAGATCACTGTTGGGGAAGGGACAAAGGGTTTGATGTTGGATATGTGGGAGTACCATATATTGTATATGTGAATTACTGTGATCTAAAACATGTCAAGAGAAACTTAATAATCAGGAAAAAAAAGAAAGAAAGGAGGTAGACACTGAGAAAGAAATGGAAGAAATTGCCTAGCCACTGTATATACAGGGCAACACCTGTATATAAAAGGCAAAATGTCAAAAATAAAGCTTTTTCATTTTTTCATTTCTTTGATACCCCAAATTATTTTTCCTTTATTTAATTTTTCTAAAATTCTATGTATTCTGTATCAAACCTTTAAACTCATCACTATATTCCATTTTTCTATTAATGGAACCTGGCAATATATTGGGCTTCCTTTTTGAAGAAGTTTTGGACTACAAAGAGGTTCAACTATGGTGGGGGAGGAGCACTTGTGTGGGGTGTCATTAGGGCACACTGTTGGGAGGGAGTATTCCAGGGCATTATTACAGGTACATACAAATGTTTGGATATTTTCATAGTGGTTTCAGTTGGAAACAATAGATGAGAGAGTGCTGAATTCCTGACCAGGGGAGCTCTATCACATTCCCCAATGGAACAACAACCATCCCCCAAGTACAATGGCAAAGACCAACAAAGATGGCTGATCCAACAATGAGCCCTTGATACTGATGACACTGATTATGAACCTGTGTGCCTGAAATATGAAATAGCCCTATAGCTGTGGGGTGCCTAAAAGTTACATCCTGAGAGCTTCGATGTTGCTCAAATGTGGCCACTCTCTAAGCCAAACTCAGCATGTAGATGCATTGCCTTCCACCCAGTGTGGGACATGACTCCCAGGGATGAGACTCCCTAGTGCCAAGGGATTACTACCAAGCACCAGTTGATGAGATAACTAGAAAAAGACCTTAAATAAAGTGGTCAAAGATTGGCAGAATATCTCAGCCTACATGTAATATCAGGTGTTAAAAACTGCTTTTTGACTTTGGATAAGAGGGGGAAATGGAAAGAATAAGTGAGTTTATATGGCTATGAGTCTCCAAAAAAGAGTCGGGGTGTCATCAGATGGGTGATGCTTATGCACGCATCAGCAGGGTACCAGAGACAGCCAAGGTAGTTGGAATCCCAGGTGTTGGTTCTCCTGAGGGCTGCAGAGACTCACAGGTTCTATGGTCAAGGCAGATGGCTCTGGAGTTTGGGGCCATGTCAGTTGGCCCTACTTTGGAGTTTGTGTTCCTGAGTATGATGGAGTTGGACTCAGATATAACCTTTCTACAAATGCCTCTTCTGTTACTTTTACTGCACCTGTGGTTGGCGTTTGGATTGGTGTTTACTCAGGAGTCCTGAATCTCTGAAATGTTCATGTGACGGCCAGGTCCTGGACCTCAGCTGACTTGCAGCTCCTACCCTCTGGTTTCTTGGACTTACCCTGGCCAGCTGACAGGGAGATGAAGAGGATCAACCACCACACCAGGGAGCCAAGAGTGCCTACAACTGCAAGCAGGAGAATTGCATCCATCATCCATGTGGAATCTAAACCCCCTCTTGATGTAGAGGGGAACTGGACATAGCCATACCAGGTCCACAAGATGGAGGATTAGAGTATGGATTAGAGTGGACTTGCCTGTGTTCTGCTGTGGAAATATTGTGATGAGTATGGGAAGAAATTGAAGTAGTGATGTGTAGAGGGTGGCCACAGTGGCTGCTGATGGTAGAGAGATGGAAGAAGAAGTGTGGTGTGGGGACATTTTCAGGATTTGGAGTTGTCCTAGGTGGTGCTGCAGAGATGGATGCTGGACGTTGTATGTCCTGTTGTGGTCCACTGGATGGGCTGCCAGAGAGTGTGGACTACAATGTGGACCACTGTCCATGTGGTGCAGCAGTGCTCCAAAATGTATTCACTACGTGCAGTGGATATGCGATGATGATGGAAGAGGTTGTTGATGTGGGAGGGGTGGCATGGGTGGTGTGGGGGGTATATGGGGACCTCATATTTTTTTGAATGTAGAATTTAAGAGAAAATAAAGAAAAAGAAAAATGAATAAATAAAAAGATCAGTACAGAACTAAATGAAATAGAAATAAAAAAGCACTTGAAAAGATAAAGGAAACTAAGAGCTGGTTCTGTGAGAAGATCAATAAAATTGACTAACCCTTAGCTAGACTAACAAAGAAAAAAAGAGAGAAGATGAAAATATACAAAATAAGAAATGAGAAAGGAGATATCACCACTGACCCCACAGGAATAAAGACTATCATAAGAGGATACTTTGAAAAACTATATTCCAAGAAGAAGGATAAGTGAGAGGAAATGGCCACATTCCTAGAAAAATATAAGCAGCCTATATTGATGAAAGAAGAAATTGGCAGTCTCAACAATCCAATCGCAATTAAAGAGATAGAAACGGCTATTAAAAACCTCCCAACTAAGAAGAGCCCTGGGCCAGACAGCTTCACAAGTGATTTCTACAAATCATTCCAGAAAGAACTAATGCCAATATTGCTGAAAATTTTCCAGAAAATCAAAACAGAAGGAACATTGCCTAACTCATTCTATGTGGCCAACATTACCCTAGCACCAAAGTCAAACAAAGACATCACAAGAAAGGAAAATTATAGACCAATTTCTCTAATGAACGTAGATGCAAAAATCCTCAACAAAATACTTGCTAAAAGAACTCAACAACACATTGAACGAATTATACACCATGACCAAATGGGATTCCTCCTGGGTATGCAAAGATGGTTCAACATAAGAAAATTGATCAATATAATACATCATATAAACATATTGAAGAAATGAAATCACGTGATCATATCTATACATGCAGAAAAAGCATTTGAGAAAATACAGCACTCTTTCTTTTTTTTTCTTTTTTGTCTTTATCTTTTTAATATTACATTAAAAATATATGAGGTCACCATATAACCCCAACCCCCTCACCCAACTTCTCCCCCCATAACAACAATCTCCCCCATAATCATGAGACATTCATTGCATTTGGTGAATACATCTCTGAGCACCGCTGCAACTCATGGTCAATGGTCCACACCATAGCCCTCACTCTCCCACATCCCACCCAGTGGGCCATGGGAGGACATACAATGTCCGGTAATTGTCCCTGCAGCACCACCCAGGAAAAACTCCAAGTCCTGAAAATGCCCCCACATCTCATCTCTTCCTCCCACTCCCTACCCCCAGCAGTCACTATGGTCACTTTCTTCACACCAATGCTACATTTTCTTTGATTACTAATCACAATAGTTCATGAATAGAATATCAGTAAGTCCACTCTAATCCATACTCTATTCCTCCATCCTGTGGGCCTTGGAATGGTTCTTTCCACTCCACATCTATATCAAGAAGGGCTTAGATTCTACATGGATGCTGGATGCAATTCTCCTGCTTTCAGCTGTAGGCACACTTGGCTCCCTGGTGTGGTAGTTGACCTTCTTCAACTCCATGTTAGCTGAGTGGGGTAGGTCCAATAAACCAGAGTGTAGGAGTTGCAAGTCTGTTGAGGCTCAGCACCTGGCTATCACATGGTCAGTCCAGAGATTCAGGTCCCCTGGGTATATATTAAATCCCAGCACCAACTACAGTTCTGGTAAAAGTAACAGCAGAGGCTTGTGAAAAAAGATCACATCTGAGTCCAGCTCCATCACACAGAAACACAAACTCCAAAACAGGGCCAACTGACATGGCACTGAACTCCATCTGCCATGACCATAGGACTTGTGGGTCTCTGTAGCCCTCAGAAGAACCAATACCCGGGATTGTATCTACTTTATCTGTCTCTGGGACTCTGCTGAGGTGTGCATAAGGGCTACACCTCTGATAACCTCCTGGCTCTTTTTGGAGACTCATAGCCATATAAACTCATTTGTCCTTTCCATTGCCCCCTTTGATTCAGTTCAGAAAATATTTTTAACTTCTGATATTATATGTAGATTGAGATATTCTGCTGGTCCGAGTTGACCCTGTTATTCAAGGTCATTTTCTAGTTACATCATCAGCTGGTACTTGGTAGTAATCGCTCAGTGCCAAGGAGGCTCATCCCAGGGATTAAGGTCCCACGCTGGGGGGAAGGCTATGCATTTACATGCTGAGTTTGGCTTTGAGACTGGCCATGTTTGAGCAAAAGGAAGTCTCTCAGGAGGTAACTCTTAGGCACCCTGTAGCTCTAGGCTTTGTTCTTATATCAGATGAACAGGCTTACAAGCATAGGCATTAGTATCAAGGGCTCATTGTTGGACCTTCATTCTTTTTTGGTCTTTGCCGTTGCACTTGGGGGATTGTTGCTGTTCTTTTAGGGACTGTGATAGAGCTCCCCTGGCTAGGAACTCAGCACTCCCTCAGTTGCTGTTTTTAATTGTATGCAGTATGAAAATATCCAAACATTTTTATGTGCCCTGGATATATGCCCTGGAGAACTCCCTGCCAACCATGTGTCCCCTGTCAATAACATCCCACACCAGTATTCCTCTCCTGCCATTTTTGAACCTCTCTGTGATCCAAAACTTCTTCAAAAGTGAAGCCCAATATATTGCCAGGCTCCATTAATAGTAAAATGGAATATAGTGATGAGTTTAAAGGTTAGATATAGAATACATATTGATTTAGAAAAACTAAGGTAAAAATAAATTGGGGTATCAAAAAATTTAAAAATGCAATAGCTTTGTTTTTGATGTTTTGCCTTCCATCACTGCAATAAGTGTTGCCCTGTATGCACATTGGCAAGACAACTTCTTCCATCTCTTCCTCAGTGTCTACGTCCTTTGTTTTTCTTTCTTTTATTTCTAATTATTAAGCTTGTCTTCACAAAAGTTTTTTTAAATTAATTAATTAAAAAAATTTTTAAAAATATTACATTAAAAAAATATGAGGTCCCCATTCAACCCCACTGCCCCCACCCCACCACTCTCCCCACAGCAACACTCTCCCCATCATCATGACACATCCATTGCATTTGGTGATTACATCTCTGGGCATCACTGTACCTCATGGTCAATGGTCCACATCATAGCCCATACTCTCCCACATTCCATCCGGTGGGACATGGGAGGATCTACAATGTCTGGTAATTGTCCCTGCAGCACCACCCAGGACAACTCCAAGTCCCGAAAATGCCTCCACATCTCATCTCTTCCTCCCATTCCCCACACCCAGCAGCCACCATGGCCACTTTTTCCACACCAATGCCACATTTTCTCGATTACTAACTACAGTAGTTCATGAATAGAATATCAGTAAGTCCACGCTAATCCTTACTGTATTCCTCCATCCTGTGGACCTTGGATTGGTTGTGTCCATTCCACCTCTTTGTCAAGATGGGGCTTAGATTCCACATGAATACTGGATGCAATCCTCCTGCTTTCAGTTGTAGGCACTCTTGGCTCCATGGTGTGGTGGTTGACATTCTTCAACTCCATGTTAGCTGAGTGGGGTAAGTTCAATAAACCAGAGTGTAGGAGCTGAAGTCTGTTGAGACTCAGGGCCTGGCTATCATATTGTCAGTCCAGGGATTCAGACCCCCTAGATATATCTTAAACCCCAGCATCAACTACAATTCCAGTAAAGTAACAGGGAAGGCTTGTGAAAAGAGGTCACATCTGAGTCCAGCTCCATCACTCAGAGACACAAACTCCAAAGAAGGGCCAACTGACATGGCAGTGAACTCCATCTGCCATGACCATAAAACCTGTAGGTCTCTTTAGCCCTCAGAAAAACCAATACCTGGGTTGTATCTACTTTATCTGTCTCTGGGACTCTGCTCAGGTGTGTATAAGGGCAACCCCTCTGATAACCTCCTGGCTCTTTTTTAGAGACTCACAGCCATATAAACTCATTTGTCCTTTCCATTTCCCCCTTGATTTAGGTCAAAAAGCATTTTTAACTCCTGTTATTATAAGTAGACAGGGATTTCTGCTGGTCCAAGTTGAACCTTTTATTCAAGGTCATTTTCTAGTTACGTCATCAGCTGGTACTTGGTAGTGATCCCTTGGCAAGCCAGGAAGGCTCATCCCAGGTGTCATGTCCCACGCTGGGGGGAAGGCAGTGCGTTTACATGCTGAGTTTGGCTTTGAGACTGGCCACATTTGAGTAACACAGAGGCTTTCAGGAGGGAACTCTTAGGCACAGTGCTGTTCTAGGCCTTGTTCTTATTTCTGGTGTATAGGCTCACAAGCATAGTCATTAGTATCAGGGACTCACTGTTGGACCCTCATTCCTTCCTGGCCTTTGCTGTTGCACCCAGGGGACTGCCGCTGTTCCCCTAGGGACCAAAACAGAGCCCCCCCCCCCGGCCAGGAACCCAGCACCCCTCAGCTGTTGTTTTTAATTGTTTCCACTATGAGTATATCCAAACATTTCCATGCATCCCAGACACATGCCCTGTATAACTCCCTGTCAACCCTATGTCCCCTGTCAATAACATCCCATACCAGTATTCTTCCGCTGCCATTGTTGAACCACTCTGTGATCCAAACCTTCCTGAAAAGTGAAGCCCAATATAATGCCAGGTTCCCTTAATAGCAAAATGGAATGTAGCGATGAGTTTAAAGGCTAGGTATAGGATACATATTGATTTGGAAAAATTCTGCATCCTGTCTTTTTCTTTTCTTTTTTCCTAATTATTGAGCTACTCTTCACAAGAGCCATAGATCACAGTAATTCATATATACAATATACAGTACTCCCACATATTCAATATAAAATCTTTTCCCTTCCACAGCAATAATCTTTTAACATGTTCATACCATATTTACTGAAACTGATGTACAGATATTGAGACAATAGCTTTCAAACAAGGTAACATTTGTGTTTACATTGTGGTTTATACTTTAGGCTATACAGTTTTCTAAATTTTTAGTTATCCTATGTTTTACATTATGATTTACATTATTAGTCTGTCAGCCCCTATATGTTTTTGGTGTAATATTACATGTTTTATTTCCATTCTCGTGTACTCTTGTGAAACACTTCTATTGCCCTCACAGTTACATTGGTTCCATCTATTCAATATCTATTTTCCCCTCCCCTTGGGGCCTACAATGACAGTCAATCTTCATTTCTTGAGGAGCTATGTTCACAGATACTTGCAACAGTATTGAGGGCTTGACTTGTTCAACTGCCCTAATGCCCTGGGAGCCACCCTTTCTCTTGAGAGTTACAGTTCCCTCTATTTGATGGCATTAGTCCTCCCCAGGATGTGGGTATACCTTCGCTCGCATTATATGGGTCTCTATCCAATGGTATAAACCACTCTGGCAAAATGAGCATTCACATATTCCCCAGGAGTCTGACTTACATCAGATTATCCCCTTTAAGTATCTTAAACAGGTAACTTTCCTAATTATATTTTGAAAAGGTTTTCTTAGCATTATACTCTCAACCAACACCTGATATTCTCCTATATTCGTATGTTACCCCACCCTCCCTTCAATTTCTTGGGCAATATTACCCATCTGCCCATCCCTAGCCCCCCTCAAGCCCACAAAGCCCCACCCAAACATAACCCTATGCCCCCATTTTATTACTTTCTTGTACACATACTTACCTTCAGCTTATCATAAATTTCCCCCATGTAGATGTCAGCTTATATCCTTCCTCTACCCCCCGATTTCCTGTAAGCCTACCTTCCAGTCTCTAGCTCTCTGAGGCAGCTTGGTTTACTTATTTCATATCATTGAGGTCATGTAGTATTTGTCCTTCAATGCCTGGGTTGCTTCACTCAACATAAGGCTCTCAAGATTCATCCATGTAACCACATGTGTTTGTAGTGTATTTGTTCTTAAAGCTGAGTAGTATTCCATTGTATGTATATACCACATTTTATTGATCCACTCATCTGTTGATGGGCATTTGGGTTGATTCCAACTTTTGGCGATAGTGAACAATGCTGCTATGAACATTGGTGTGCATATATTGGTTTGTGTTCTTGTTTTCATTTCTGCTGGCTATATACCCAGCAGTGGTATTGCTGGGTCATACGGCATATCTATGGTTAGATTTTTTTTTTGTTGTTGTTAAATCTTTTATTTATTTTTCTTTTTTTAATTATTCATTTTTTTAAAATATTACATTGAAAAAATATGAGGTCCCATTCAACCCCACCGCCCCCACCCCACCACTCCCCCCACAGCAACACTCTCTCCCATCATCATGACATATCCATTGCATTTGGTAAGTACATCTCTGGGCATCGCTGCACCTCATGGTCAATGGTCCACATCATAGCCCATTCTCTCCCACATTCCATCCAGTGGGCCCTGGGGGGATCTACAATGTCCCGTAATTGTCCATGAAGCACCACCCAGGACAACTCCAAGTCCCGAAAACGCCTCCACATCTCATCTCTTCCTCGCATTCCCCACACCCAGCAGCCACCATGGCCACTTTTCCCACACCAATGCCACATTTTCTCTGTGGACCTTGGATTGGTTGTGTACATTGCACAACTCTGTCAAGAGGGGGCTTAGATTCCACATGGATACTGGATGCAATCCTCCTGCTTTCAGTTGTAGGCACTCTAGGCTCCATGGTGTGGTGGTTGACATTCTTCAACTCCATGTTAGCTGAGTGGGGTAAGTCCAATAAATCAGAGTGTAGGAGTTGAAGTCTGTTGAGGTTCAGGGCCTGGCTATCATATTGTCAGTCCAGAGATTCAAATCCCCTAAATATATCTTAAACCCCAGCACCAACTACAATTTATGATTAGTTTTTTGAGAAACCGCCAAGCTGTCCTCCAGAATGGTTGGATCCTTCTGCGTTCCCACCAGCAGTGGATGAGTGTTCCCATTCCTCCACATACTCTCCAGCTTTTGTAGTCTTCTGTTTTTTTCATAGCTTCCAATCTTATGGGAGTAAGATGGTATCTCATTGTAGTTTTGATTGCATTTCCCTGATAGCTAAAGATTTGGAGCATTTTTTCATTTGCTTTTTAGCCATTTGTATTTCTTCTTTGGAGAAGTGTCTGTTTAAATCTTTTTCCCATTTTTTAAATGGGTTGCTTATCTTTTTATTTTCACGATATACGAGTTCTTTTTATATACAAGTTATAAGTCTCTTATTGGATATATGGTTGCCAAATATTTTCTCCCATTGTGTAGGCACACTTTTTACTTTCTTGACAAACTCCTTTGAGGTGAAGAAGGCTTTAGTTTTGAGGAAGTGCCATTTATCTATTTCTTCTTTTGCGGCTCGTGCTTTTGTTGTGATGTTCATGAAGCCATTTCCTATTACAAGTTCTTGTAGATGTTTCCCTACACTGCTTTCCAAAGTCTTTATGGTCTTGGCTCTTATATTTAGGTCTTTTATCCATCTTGAGTTGATCTTTGTATAAGGTGTGAGATGGTAATCCTCTTTCATTCTTGTACATATGGATATCCAGTTCTACAGGTACGATTTGTTGAATAGGCCATTCTCTCCCAGTTGAGAGGGTTTGGTGGCTTTATCAAATATTATATGGCTATATAAGTGAGGTTCTATATCAGAACTTTCAATTCAATTCCATTGGTCAGTGTGTCTATCCTTGTGCCAATACCAAGCTGGTTTCACTACTGTAGCTTTGTAGTATGTTTTGAAATTAGGTAGTGTGATTCCTCCAATTTCATTTTTCTTTTTCAATATATCTTTGGCTATTCGGGGCCACTTTCTTTTCCAAATAAATTTCATAGTTAGTTTCTCTAGTTTATTAAAGAATGATGTGTTGATTTATATTGGGATTGCATTGAATGTGTAGATCAGTTTTGGTAGGATTGACATCTTAATAATATTTAGTCTTCCTATCCATGAACAGGAAATATTCTTCCATTTATTTAGGTCTTCTTTGATTTCATTGAACAGTGCTGTGTAGTTCTCTGTGTATAAGTCTTTTACATCTTTAGTTAAGTTTATTCCAAGTATTTGATTTTTTTATTTACTATTGAAAATCCTATTTGTTCCTTGATTTCCTGCTGAGATTGCTCATTAGTGGTGTACAGAAATGCTATTGATTTTTGTCCAATGATCTTATAACCTGTGACTGTACTGAAATCATTTATGAGTTCTAGAAGCTTTCTTGTAGACTTCCAGGTTTTTCTATGTATAGGATCATGTCATCTGCAAATAATGTAATTTTGAATACTTCCTTTCAATTTGGATATCTTTTTTATCTACTTCTTGCCTCAGTGCTGGAGCAAGTACTTCTAAGACAATGTTAACTAGAAGGGGTGACAGTGGACATCCTTGTCTTGTTCTTGATCTTAGAGGGAAAGATTTTGGGATTTCACCATTGTAAATAATGTTAGCTGTGGGGTTTTCTTATATACCCTTTATTGTATTCAGAAAATTTCCTTGTATTCTGATCTTTTGCAGGGTTTTTACCAAGGAAGGGTGCTGTGGGAGGTGGGGCAAGATGGCGTCTGAGTGAGTGCACCTCATAAACTCTCCTGCAAAGAAGTGGCTGAGTAGGGTTGGAGACCTTCTGGACTGGGCTGTTTTGGGTGTTTGCAGGGCAGGAGGTGTCTGGACGTCGATTTAATGGGACGATGACAGAGGAGATTCTTGCAAGAGGTAGAATTTTGGGTCTCTTTCATGGAGGTAGGGGTTGTGGGTGGGACTGGCAGCCAGGCGGTGGGAATTCCTGAAGGCTTTGCTGTGCTGGGGAGTTTCCAAGCCCTGAGTGGGCTGTTTCAGGGGCTTGCAGGATGGGAGGTGTCTGGAAGTCCATTTGGTGAGACAGTGACAGAGGAGATTCTTGCGAGGGGTGTAATTTTGGGTTTCTGACATGGATGTCAGAGGTTCTGGGTGGAGCCCCTCCCTCTAGGGCTGGTGACTGGGCCATGGAGATCCCTGGGATCTTTGTTGTGTGGGGTGTTCCCAAACCCTGAGCAGGCTGTTTTAGGGGCTTGTAGGGCAGGAGGTGTCTGGATGTTGATTTGGTGAGACAGTGACAGAAGAGATTCTTGTGAGAGGTGGAATTTGGGTTTCTGACATGGAGATCAGAGGTTGTGGGCCCGACCCCTCCCCTTAGGGCTGGCATCCCTGAAGGCTGTGTTGTGCTGTGGTGCTCCCAGACTCCTGTTAGCCAGATGTGTGGTTCCCAGGTCTGTATTCCCTAAACCATGGTGGCCCACACTCCAGAGACTCACACATCTTGAGTCTGCAATATCACAGACTTCCTTTTCCTGAATGCACTGCACCGTGAGGTCAATCTGAGATCCTTGATTATCTTCGCCCTTGGCATTTGCTTTTTTTTTCTTTCTTTGTCTCTCTCCTTGAACTTGTAGGAGTATACCAGCTGTCTTGGGGAGAGTCTAGGAAGAAAAGAGAGGTGAATCTGCTGAGAAAGCCCAATTTACCTAAATGTCCTGGGATAGGAAACTTTGGGAGAAGGTGAAGGCAGAAAATCAATTAGACCTCTTCTAGCACATCTAAGGGGGAGGGACTGTAGGAGGTGCTATCCAAGCTTCCAGTAGCACATTTGGGGTTTCTGGTGAGGCGAAGGTGATCTCACACTGGAAAGAAAGAGCCATAGTCTTCTGTGTTGAGTTGGTTCAACAAGGACCTACTTGAATCTCCTACCAGACCTCTCGGGCAGCTTTCCTGCTGCCCTGGGAGAGAGAAGTGAGGAAAGGAGAAAGGGGGAAGATCAGATCCCTAAGTGTATTAATTAACTGCAAAGAGGATTCTTAGCTTGAAACATTGGTTCTTTCTTTTCTTTTCTTTTCTTTTCTTTTTTTTGGTGTGGTTGCTAATATTGCAGTCTCCTGGTCTTTTCTCTTATTTTATCCCCCAAGGTCTTTTTCATTTATTTAGTTTTATTTTTCTTTTTCCTTTTTCTTGCTTGTTTCCTCCCTTTTCATTGCCCACCCCCTTTTTCTCTTCCCTTTTTTTTCTTTTCTCTCTTTTTCTTCTTATTTTATTTTCTTTATATAATAGGTGTGGCAAGCAGTGGTTCACACTTGCTGTGTTTCCTCATCCCCCATTTTCTCTTTTCTGTGTGTATTGATTTTGGCCGCCTACACTATCCCCTTTCCCCCATATCTTTCTATCCATCATCTACTGTTTCTCTTACATTCCACCTCCTTTCTTTGGCCTGCAAATTGTCTGACTTTTAATTTCTAATACCTTTGTTCTGTTTTCTGTCTTTTATCCAATCTTGATATTATTGTCTTTCTTTGCTCTTTCCCTCTCTCATGAAAACACTGGCTTTTTAATTCATACTATATTCCTCCCCATATTCATTTGACTATCTCATTATAGGTACTCTACTTACTGCTATAACTCTACACAAATTACATGAGCTTAATATCCATTCTCCCAGATCTCACGTTGTTGCTCTGTTAACATTTATTATCAATACTACTTTATACATTTTCTTTTCTTACTCATTTTGCTTTCCCTGGCCCTAATATTTTCCTTCAAAGTGAACTTAGCCAGCAACAAGAAAACAGAGTAAAAAGAACAAAGTGCCAAAGAGAAGACATAACACTTATGCATGAACAACAACTAATTAATCCCCAAGACTAGACAAAGAAGGTAAGGAACTGATTAAGCCTGTCAAGATAAAATGATGACCAGACAGCAAAAAAAAAACAAACAAACTACAAACCAAACCAATAATCAGGAAAACATGGCTGAATCCAATGAACAAACAAAAACCAGGAAGGGGATCAGAACATCAGACAAATAATTAAAGACCTCAAAACATATATTAGAGACCAACTTAATGAAGAAAAGGAAGACGTTAAAAATATGAAGAAAGTACTTGGAAAGGAAATTGCAGACATATGCAAAAAGATAACAGATATGGTGATGAACAGCACATTTCAAGAAATCAAAAATACACTCTCAGCAAATAGCAGCAGATTAGAAGAGGCAGAGAAGAGAATTATTGATGTGGAAGACAGTACATCTGAAATTAAACAGATAGTAGAACTGATAGATAAAAAGTTAGAAAAAATCCAGCTAGAACTTAGGGACATGAATGACAAGACAAAATGGACAAACATACATATTATAGGTGTCCCAGGAGGAGAAGAGAAGGGGAAGGGGACAGAAGGGATGTTGCAGGAAACAATGGCTGAAAACTTCCCTAATCTACTGAGAGAGATGGATGTACATGTACAGGAAGCACAACACGCCCCAAACACCATAAATCCCAACAGGCGAACTGCAAGACATATACTTGTCAAAGTATCCAATGCTCAAGACAAAGAGAAAATTCTAAAAGCAGCAAGAGAAAAGAGAACTATCACATACAAGAGAGGCTCCATAAGAATAAGTGCTGATTTCTTATCTGAAACCATGCAGGACAGAAGGCAGTGGTATGATATAGTCAAGGTACTAAAGGAAAAAATTTTCCAACCAAGAATACTCTACCCAGCTAAACTAGCATTCAAAAATGATGGAGAGTTCAAAATATTCACAGAAAAACAGAAATTACAAGAGTATGCCAACAAGAACCCTGTCCTTCAAGAAATACTAAAGGGAGTTCTGCAGGAATAAAGGAAAAAACAGGAGAGGCAGATTTGGAGGATAGTGTAAGAGCAACAAGAAAGACAAAAAGAGAAGGAAATAAACAAACAAAATATGACAAACACAATTCCAAACAAAATATGGCTAACATAAATAATTCCTTGAAAATAATAACACTGAATGACAATGGATTAAACTCACCCGTCAATAGATTCAGACTGGGAGATTGATTAAGGAAATATGACCCATCTATATACTGCCTACACGAAACACATCTTAGACCCAGGGATTCACAGAGGTTGAAAGTGAATGACTGGAAAACAATCTTACAAGCAAACAATAACCAAAAAAAGTAAGGATTAGCTATATTAATATCAGACAAAATAGACTTTAAATGCAAAATGATTGTGAGAGACAAAGAAGGATACTACATATTAGTGAAAGGTATAATCATTCAAGAAGAATGAGCAATCATAAATATTTATGCTCTTAAAAGGGCACTGCCAAATACATGAGGCAAACACTGGAAAAACTAAGTGAAAGAAGAGATGCCTCTACAATTATAGTGGGAGTCTTTAATATACCACTATCAACTTTGTACAGAACATCTCAAAAGAGAATCAATAAAGAAACAAAATATTTGAACAGTATCTTAGAGGAGCTGGATCTAATAGACATATACAGATCATTACACCCAAATACAGCAGGATATACATTTTTCTCAAGTGCACATGGAACATTCTCCAAGATAGACCATATGCTAGGCCACGAAGAAAGGCTCAATGAATTCAGAAAGATCAAAAGCATACAAAATAATATCTCTGACCACAGTGGAGTGAAACTGGAGATATGCAAGGGCCAGAGGGCCAGATTTCACACTAAGATATGGAAATTAAACAGCAGACTCTTAGAAAAACAGTGGGTCAAAGAGGAAATCTCAAAAGAAATTAATAACTACCTTGAAACTAATTAAAATGATAACACAAAATACCAAAACTTATGAGATGCAGCAAAAGCAGTACTGAGAGGGAAATTTATAGCCATAAATTGATACATCAAAAAAGAAGAAAGAGCAAAAATTGAAGAACTAACTGCACATTTGGAGGAATTAGTAAAAAAAACAACAAAGTAACCCCACAGGAAGAAGAAAGAAAGAAAGAAATATCAGAACAGAACTAAATGAAATAGAAAATAAGAAAGCATTTGAAAAGATAAACAAAACCAAGAGCTGGTTCTCTGAGAATATCAATAAAATTAACAAACCCTTAGCTAGACTAACAAAGAAAAATAGAGAGAAGATGGAAATACACAAAATAAGAAATAAGAAAGGAGATATCATCACTGACCCCACAGAAATAAAGACAATCATAAGAGGATACTTTGAAAAACTATATTCCAACAAAAATGACAATTCAGAGGAAATGGACAAATTCCTAGAAACACATAAGCAGCCAATATTGATGAAAGAAGAAATTGATGATCTCAACACCCAATCACAAGTAAAGAGATAGAATCAGTCAATAAAAACCTCCCAACTAAGAAGAGCCCAGGACCAGACGGCTTCACAGGTGAATTCTACAAAACATTCCTGAAAGAATAAACACCAATTCTGCTGAAACTTTTCCAAAACATTGATAGAGAAGGAACATTACCGAACTCATTCTATGATGCCAATATTACCCTAGTACTAAGGCCAAACAAAGACACCACAAGAAAGGAAAATTACAGACCAATTTCTCTAATAAACCCAGACACAAAAATCTTCAACAAAATACTTGCTAACCATATTCAAAAAACATTAAATGAATTATACACCATGACCAAGTGGGATTCATTCCAGGTATGCAAGGATGGTTCAACATAAGAAAATGAATAAATACAATACACCATATAAACAGATTGAAGGAAAACAATTACGTGATTATATCTATAGATGCAGAAAAAGCATTTGACAAAATATAGCACCCTTTCTTGATAAAAACACTGCGAAAGATTGGAATACAAGATTGTTTTCTAAACAGGATAAAGAGTATATATGAAAAACCTAGAGCCAACATTGTTTACAATGGTGAAATCCTAAAATACTTACCTCTAAGATCAGGAAAAAGAAAAGGATGCCCATTATCTCCTCTTCTATTTTACATTGTCTTAGAAGTACTTTTCAAGCACTGAGGCAAGAACCAGATATAAAAGGCATTCAAATTGGAAAGGAAGTAATCAAAATTTCATTATTTGCAGATGACATGATCCTATACATAGATAACTCTGAGATGTCTACAACAAAGCTTCTAGAAGACATAAATGAGTTTAATTAACTCACAGGCTATAAGATCAATGTGCAAAAATCAGGAGCATTTCTGTATACCAATAATGAGCAAGCTCAGGAGGAGATCAAGGAACAAATACAATTTACAATAGTCAATAAGAAAATCAAATACTTAGGAATAAATTTAAATAAGGAGTGAAAAACGTATACACAGAGAACTACACAAGACTGTTCAAGGAAATCAAATAAGTCCTAAATAAAAGGAAGAATATTCCCTGTTCATGGATCGGAAGACTAAATATTATTAAGATGTCAATCCTACCAAAACTGATCTACACATTCAATGCAATCCCAATAAAAATCAAAACAGCATTCTTTAAGGAACTAGAAAAACCAGCTATGAAATTTATTTGGAAAGGAAAGAGGCCCCGAATAGCCAATGACTTTTTGAAAAAGAAAAACGAAATTGGAAGAATCACACTACCTGACGTCAAAACATACTACAAAGCTACAGTAGTGAAAACAGCATGGCATTGGCATAAGGAGAGACACACATACCAATGGAACCGAATTGAGAGTTCTGATATAGATCCTCATATATATAGTCATATAATACGCGGTAAAGTCACCAAACCCTCTCAACTGGGAGAGAATGACCTATTCAACAAATGGTGCCTGGAGAACTAGATATCCATATGTAAAAGAATGAAAGAGAATTGCCATCTCACACCTTATACAAAAATCAACTCATGATGGATCAAAGACATAAATATAAGAGCCAAGACCATAAAGACTTTGGAAAGCAGTGTAGGGAAGCATATACAAGACCTTGTAATAGGAAATGACTTCATGAACTTCACACCAAAATCGTGAGCAGCAAAAGAACAAATAGATAAATGGGACTTCCTCAAAATTAAAGCCTTCTGCACCTCAAAGAAGTTTGTCAAGAAAGTGAAAAGAGAGCCTACACAATGGGAGAAAATATTTCATAACCATATACCGGATAGGAGACTTATAACCTGCATATACAAAGAACTGCTATATCTTGAAAATAAAAAGACAAACAACCCATTTAAAAATGGGGAAAAGATTTAAACACACACTTCTCCAAAGAAGAAATACAAATGGCTAAAAAGCACATGAATAAATTCTCCAAATCCCTATCTATCAGGGAAATGTAAATCAAAACTACAATGAGATACCATCTTACTCCATAAGATTGGCAGCTATGAACAAAACAGAAGACTGCAAATGCTAGAGAGGATGTGGAGGAATGGGAACACTCATCCACTGCTGATTTTGGAATGGAGAAGGATCCAGGCATTCTGGAGGACAGTTTGGTGGTTTCTCAAAAATCTAGCCATAGATTTGCCATATGACCCAGCAATTCCACTGTGGGTATATACCCAGTAGAACTGAAAACAAGGACACAAACCGATATATGCACACCAATGTTCATAGTAGCATTGTTCACTATTGCCAAAAGTTGGAATCAACCCAAATGCCCATTAACAAATGAATGGATAAATAAAATGTGGTATATACATACAGTGGAATACTACTCAGCTTTAAGAACAAATACAATGCAAACACATGTGATAACATGGGTGAATCTTGAGAACCTTATGTTGAGTGAAGCAACCCAGGCATTGAAGGACAAACACTACATGACCTCAGTGATATGAAATAAGTAGACCAAGCTGCCTCAGAGAGCTAGAGACTGGACGATAGGCTTAAAGGAATTTGGGAGCTAGAGGAAAGTTGCGTGCTGACACCTACCTGGGTGAAATCTATGATAAACTGGAGGTAAGTATTTGTAAAAGGAAGGGATTGAATAGGGGCATAGGGATACTCTTGGGAGGGGGTTTGTTGGCTCGAGGGGGGCTAGGGATGGGAGGATGGGTAATACAGCCTAAAAAATTGGGAGGAGTGTGAGGGAATATGTGAACATAAGAGATGGTCAGGTTTTTGGTTGAGAGTATATTGCTGAGAAAACTTTTTCAAAAATATAATAAGGAAGGTTACCTGTTTAAGATGCTTAAAGGGAAGAATCTGACATTGGACATGTTCTGGGGAGTGTGTAAGTGCTCATTTTGTCATAGTGGGTTATATCATTGGAAGGAGACCCATACAATGAGAGTGAACATATACCCAGATACTGGGGAGAACTGATGTTCTCAAATAGAGGGAATTGTACCTCTTGAGAGAAATGATGGCTCCCAATGCGTTAGGGCAGTCGAGCATGTCAAGCCCTCAGCATTTTGCAAGTATCTCTGAACATGGCCCTTCAAGCAATGAAGAGTGATTGCCACTGTGGACCCGGAAGGGAGGGGGAGGGAGGTATTGAATAGGTGGAATCAGTGTAACTGTGGGGCAATTGACGTTTTCCACAACATTATGCAAGGATGGATATAGGGCATGTTAAATTATACCAAATATGTATAGGGGCCTATAGGCTAAAATGTAAATCATAATGTAAAACATAAGGTAACTAAAAATTTAGAAAATTGTGTAGTCTAAAGTAAAAACCTCAATGTAAACCCAAGTGAAACCTTGTTTGAAATTTATTGTCTCAATAGCTGTACATCTGTTGCAGTAAATATAATATGAACTTGTAAAAAGATTATTGCTGGGGATGGGACAAAGTGTTTGCTGTTAAATATGTGGGAGTACCATATATTTTATATATGAATTACTGTGGTCTAAAACTTTTGTGAAGACAAGCTTAATAATTAGAAATAAAAGAAAGAAAAACAAAGGACGTAGACACTGAGGAAGAGATGGAAGAAGTTGTCTTGCCAATGTACATACAGGGCAACACTTATTGCAGTGATGGAAGGCAAAACATCAAAAACAAAGCTTTTTCATTTTTTAATATTTTGATATCCGAATTTATTTTTACTTTAATTTTTACAAATTAGTATGTATTCTATATCTAACCTTTCAGCCCATCACTATATTCCATTTTACTATTAATGGAATCTGGCAATATATTGGGCTTCATTTTCAGGGAGGTTTTGGACCACAGAGGGGTTCGATGGTGGCATGGGAGGAATACTGGTGTGGGGTGTTATTGGTGGGGGGTTGGGAGGGAGTTCTCTGGGGCATATGTGCAGGGTGCATAAAAATGTTTGGATATTTTCATAGCAGTTACAGTTGGGAATGACGGCTGGGGAGGTGCTGAGTTCTTGGCTGGGGGAACTCTGTCGCATTCCCTAATGGAACAGCAACTATTCCCTGAGTGCAATGACTAAGACCAATAAGGAAGGATGGTTCAACAATGAGCCCTTGATACTAATGACTATGCTTGTGAGACTGTGTGCCTGAAATAAGAACTAGGCCTAGAGCTGCAGGGTACCTAAGAGTTACCTACTGGGAGCCTCCATGTTGCTCAAATTTGGCCAGTCTTGAAGCCAAACTCAGCATGTGAATGCATTTCCTTCCCCCCCAGCATGGGGCATGATTCCCAGGGATGAACCTCCCTGGCACTGAGGGATTACTACCATGTACCAGCTGATGATGTGCCAGGAGGATGACCTTGAATAAAAGGGTCAACTCAGACCAGCAGAATATCTCAGCCTACATGTAGTATCAGGAGTTAAAATGTTTTTTTTTTTAAGATTTATTTTTTATTTGTTTCTCTCCCCTTCCTCCCCATTCCCACCCTGATCTCAGTTGTTTGTTCTCTGTGTCCATTCGCTGCATGCTCTTCTTTTGTCCACTTCTGTTGTTGTCAGTGGCATGGGAATCTGTGTCTCTTTTTGTTGAGTCAACTTGCTGCATCAGCTTTCCGTGTGTGTGCACCATTCTTGGGCAGGCTGATCTTTCTTTTGCACTGGGCAGCTCTCCTTATGGGGTGCACTCCTTGTGCATGGGGCTCCCCTACGTGTGGGCACCTCTGCATGGCAAGGCACTCCTTGCATGCATCACCACTGCATGGTGGTCAGCTCCACATGGGTCAAGGAGGCCCAGGTTTTGAACCATAGACCTCCCATGTGGTAGACGGACATCCTATCCACTGGACCAAGTCCGCTTCCCAAAAAAATGCTTTTTGACCTTGAATAAAAGAGGAAATGGAAAGGACAAATGAGTTGATATGACTGAGTCTCCAAAAAAGAGCCAGGAAGTCATCAGAGCGGCTGCCCTTATGCACAACTCAGCAGAGTCCCAGAGATAGCTAAAGTAGATACAACCTCAGGCACTGATTCTTCTGAGGGCTACAGAGACCCACAGGTTCTATGGTCATGGCAGATTGACCTCAGTGCCATGTCAGTTGGCCCTACTTTGGATTTTGTGTCCTGAGTGTGATGGAGTTGGACTCAGATGTGATCTTTGTTCACAAGCCTCTCCTGTTACTTTTACCAGACCTGTGGTTGGTGCTGGGGTTTAGTGTATACTGAGGGGACCTGAATCTCTGGACTGTCCATGTGATAGCCAGGCCCTGCACCTTAACAGATTTGCACTTTGGTTTATTGGACTTACCCCGCTCAGCTAACATGGAGATGAAGAAGGTCAACCACCACACCAGGGAGCCAAGAGTGCCTACAACTGAAAGCAGGAGAATTGCATCCATCATCCAAGTGGAATCTAAGCACCCTCTTGATATAGAGGTGGAGTGGACATAACCATCCCAGGGGTCACAGAATGGAGGAATAAAGTATGGATTAGAGTGGACTTACTGATATTCTATTCATGAACTATTGTGATTAGTAATGGAAGTAAATGTAGCATTGATGTGGAGAAAGTGGCCATAGTAGCTGCTGAGTATGGGGAGTGGGAATAAGAGATGTGATGCGGGGGCATTTTCAGGACTTGGAGTTGTCCTGGATGGTATTGCAGGGACAGTTACTGGACATTGTATGTCTTCCCATGGCCCACTGGGTGGACTGGGGGAGAGTGTAAACTACAATGTAAACCATTATCCATGTTGTGCAGCAGTTCTCCAAAATGTACTCACCAAATGCAATGAATGTCCCTTGTTGATGAAAGAAGTTGTTGATGTGAGAGGAGTGGGGTGAGGAGGTGGGGGGTATATGGAGATCTCATTTTTTTAAAGTAACATTAAAAATAGAGAGAGAGAAAGGGATTTGATGTTGGATATATGGGAGTACCCTATATTGTATATGTGACTCTACTGTGATCTAAAACTTTTTTGAAGAAAAATTAAAAAATAAAAAGAAAAGGATATACACACTGAGGAAGGAGTGAAAGAAATTACCTTGCCACTGTACTTACAGAGCAACAACTATTCCAGTGATGAAAAGCAAAATGTCAAAAAGAAAATTTTATGATATTTTTCATTTTTTAATGCACCACTTCTTTTTTTTATTGACTTTGTAATAATATTACATTAAAAATATATATATATGAGGTCCCATTCAACCCCACCACCCCCACCCCACCTCTCCCCCCCCCCCCCAGCAACACTCATTCCCATCATCATGACACATCCATTGCATTTGGTTAGTACATCTTTGGGCACCTCTGCACCTCTTGGTCAATGGTCCACATCATGGCCCATACTCTCCCCCATTCCATCCAGTGGGCCCTGTGAGGATTTACAATGTCCGGTGATTGCCCCTGAAGCACCATCCAGGGCAGCTCCATGTCACAAAGACGCCTCCACCTCTCATCTCTTCCTGCCTTGCCCCATACCCATCAGCCACCATGTCCACTTTTCCCAATCCAATGCCACCTTTTCTATGTGGACATTGGATTGGTTGTGTCCATTGCACCTCTATGTCAAGAGGAGGCTAAGATTCCACATGGATGCTGGATGCAATCCTCCCACTTTCAGTTGTAATCACTCTAGGCTCCATGGTGTGGTGGTTGTCCTTCTTCAACTCCATCTTAGCTGAGTGTGGTGAGTCCAATGAATCAGATTGTAGGTGCTGGAGTCTGTTGAGGCTCAGGACCTGGCTATCACATTGTCAGTCCAGAGATTCAAATCCCCTAAATATATCTTAAACCCCAACACTAACTGCACCTCCAGCACATTAGCATGAAAGTCTTATGAAGAGAGATCCCATCTGAGTCCAGATTCATCACACATAAACACCATTTCCAAAGAGGGGCCATCTGACCTGGTAGTTAACCCCATCGGCCATGACCATAACTCCCATGGGTCTCTTTAGCCCTCAAAGGAACCAATATCTGGGGGTTGTATCTGCTTTATCTGTCTCTGAGACTCTGCTCAGTTGTGCATAACGGCAATCTTTCTGCCAGCCTCCAGACTCTTTTTTAGAGACTCGTAGCCATATAAACTCATTTCTCCTTTCCATTTCCCCCTTACATTAGGCCAAACAGCATTTTAAAGTCATGTTATTTTATGTAGACAGGGATATTCTGCTGATCCGCGTTGAACCTTCCATATAAGGTCATTTTCCAGTTGTATCATCAGTTGGTAGTTGATAGTGGTCCCTCGGTGCCAGGGAGGCTCATCCCCGGGTGTCATGTCCCATGCTGGGGGGAAGGCATTGCATTTACATGCTGAGTTTGGCTTCGAGACTGGCCACATTTGAGTAACATGAAGGCTGACAGGAGGAAATTCCCAGGCACAATACTGCTCTAGGCCTTGTTCTTATTTTAGGCTTATCAGCTCACAAGCATAGTCATTAGCGTCATTACTATTACTTTTTCCTACTAATTGAATTTGGCAAGATATTAGGCATCATTTTGAAGAAGTTTTGGACCAAAAAGGGGTAAAACTATGGCAGAGGAGGGACACTGGCATGGGGTGTTATTGATGGGGGACACATGGTTGGGAGGGAATTCTCCAGGATATGTGTAGGGGGTACATAAAAATGTTTGGATATTCTTTGGATATTTTCATAGTAGTTAGAGTTACAAATGACAACTGAGCAAGTGCTGAGTTCCTAGCCAGGGGAGCTCTGTCACAATCCCCAATGGAACAGAAACAAGCCCCTAACTGCAAGGGCAAAGACCAGTGAAGAAGGATGGTGCAATGATGAGCCTTTAATACTGATGACTATACTTACTATACTGTGTGCTTGAAATATCAATGATACCTAGAGCTGCAGGATGTCTAAGAGTCAAATCCTGAGAGCTTCTATGTTCCTCAAATACGGCCACTCAGTAAGCCAAACTCAACATTTAAATACATTGCTTCCCCCCAGCGTGGGACATGACGCCCAAGTATGAGCCTCCCTAGTGCTGCGGGATTACCACCAATCACAAGTTGGTGATGCAACTAGAAAAAGACCTTGAATAAAAGGGGGGAAAGTTAAAGACAAGTGAGTTTATATGGTTAAGAGACTTTAAAATGAGTCAGAATGTCATAAGAAAGGTTGCCCTTATGCATGTCTCAGCAGGATCCCAGAGACAGTCATAATAGATACAATCCAGGTACTGGTATGCCTGAGGGCTATGGAGACACACAGGTTCTATGGTCATGATAGATGGCTCTGGAGTTCAGTGCCTTATCAGTGGGCCTTACTTTGGAATTTGTGCACCTGAGTGTGATGGAGTTGGACTCAGATGTGACCTTTCTTTACATGTCTCTTCTGTCATCTCAGTATAGAGGTGGAGCAGACATCACCATCCCAGGGTCCACAGAATGGAGGAATAAAATATGAATTAGAGTAGACTTACTGGTATTCTAGTATAGAACTATTATGACTCTAGCAATGGAAGAAATTGTATCATTGATGTGGAGGAAGTGGCCACAGTAGCTGCTGAAGGCAGGGAGAGGGAAGAAGAGATGTGATGTGGGGGCATTTTGGGGACTTGGAGTTGTCCTAAACATTGCAGGGACAGATGTTGGACTTTATATATCAAGCCAAAACCCACTGAATGTACTGGGGGAGTGTGAACTACAATGTAATTTACAATCCATGCGGTCCAGAAGTGGTCCAAAATGTATTCACCAAATGCAGTGAATGTGTCAAATGATGAAAGAGGTTGTTTATGTGGGAGGAGTGGGGGTGGGTGGGTATGGGGTCTATGGGAACTTCTTATATTTTCAATGTAACATTTTTTGTGATCTATGTATCTTTAGAAAAGACAATAAAATATAAAAATGCTATTCTAAACAAAAAAAAGATGGAGAGTTCAAAATATTCACAGAGAAGAATAAACAAAGACAGTAAACCAATAATAAAGTTTCCTTCAGGAAATATTCAAAGAAAGTTCTGCAGGTTGAAAGAAAAAAAAACAGGAGAGCCAAAGATGGAGGACAGTGTAAGAACAACTGAAAAGGCAAAAAGAGAAATAAAAACAACATATGACATACACAAATCCAAAGAAAATATGGCTAATGTAAGTAATTCCTTGATAGTAATAACACTGAATGTTAATGGATTAAACTCACCAGTCAAGAGACACAGGTTGGCAAAGTGGGTAAGGAAATATGACCTATCTATATGCTGTCTACAAGAAACACACTTAGACTCGGTGATTCAAGGAGGTTAATAATGAATGCCCAGAAAACAATCTTACAAGCAAACAATAACCAAAACAGGACAGGAGTAGCTATGTTAATATGAGACAAAATAGACTTTAAGTGCAAAACTATCGAGAGAGAGCAAGATGGACAGCATAAATTAGTAAAAGGGGTAATCTTTCAAGAAGAAAGAACAATCGTAAACATTTACACACCTAACCAGGATGCATCAAAATGTGAGGCACAGACTGGGAAAACTAAGTGGAGGAATAGATGCCTCTACAATTATTGTGGGGGATTTTAATACACCATTATCACCATTAGACAGAACATCTCAACAGGGAACCAACAAAGAAACATAGACTTTGAATAATATATTAGAGGATCTGTACCTAATAGACATATACAGAACACTACACCCAAATGCAGCAGGATATACATTCTTTTCAGGTGCACATGGATCATTCTTGAAGATAAACTACGTGCAAGGTCACAAGATAGTCTCAATGAATTCAGAAAGATGGGCATCATACAAAATATTTTCCCTGACAGCAATGGAAAAAAGCTGAAATTCTGCAAGGACCAGAGAACAAGATATGGATGTTAAGCAACACACTCTTAGACAAAAAGTGGATCAAGGAGGAAGTCTCCAAAGAAATCAGTAACTACCTTGAAATGAATGAAATTGACAATATGGGATGCAGCCAAAACTGTACTGAGAGGGAAATTCATAGCCATAAAATTCATATATCAAAGAAGAATAGCTAAAATTGAAGACCTAACTGCACACTTGGAGGAATTAGTGAAAAAACAACAAAACAACAAACTAACCACAAAGGAGAAATAAAGAAAGAAATAACAAAGATCAGAGAAAAACTAAATGTAATAGAAAATAAGAAAGCACTAGAAAAAAAATTGAGCTCTTTGAGAAGATCAATAAAATTGCCAAATCCTTAGGTAGACTAACAGAGGAAAAAAGAGGAAAATGCAAATACACAAAATAAGAATTGAGAAAGGGGATGTCACCACTGACCACACAGAAATGGAGAATACCCTAAGAGAATATTTTGAAAAACTATATGCTAATAAGAAGGACAATTTAGAGGAAGTGGACAAATTCCTGGAAACACATAAGCCATCTACATTGAAAGAAGAAATTGATGATATCAACAAGCCATTCACATTTAAAGAGATAGAATAATTCATTTAAAACCTCCCAAAAAAGAAGATCCCTGGGCCAGGTGGCTTCACAGGTGGATTCCAGCAAACATTCTGGAAAAAACTAACACCAATGTTACTTATAATCTTCCTAAAAATTCAAATAGAAGGGTCATTGCTGTCTCATTCTATGATACCAGCATTACCCTAATACCAAAGCCAAACAAAGACACCAAAAGAAAGGAAATTTACAAACCAATCTCTCTAACAAACTTAGAATCTAAAATCCTCAACAAAATACTTGCTAATTGTATTCAACAACAGATCAAACTAATTATACATCATTAACAAGTGAGTTTGATCCCTGGTATGCAAGGATGATTCAACATAAGAAAATCAATCAATGTAATTCACTACATAAACAGATTTTTAAAAATCACATGATCATAGCTATAGATGTAGAAAAAGAATTTGACTAAATACAGTACCATTCCCTGATAAAAATCACTGCTAAGATAGGAATAGAAGGAAACTTTCTGAAAAAGGTAAAGGGTGTATATGAAAAACCCACAGCTAACATGATTTACAATGGTGAAAGTCTAAACACTTTCCCTCTAAGATGAGGAAAAGACAAGGAGGTCCACTATCACCCCTCCTATTTAACCTTTTGTTAGAAGTACTTGCTTGAGTACTGAGGCAGGAAAAAGTTATAAAATGAATACAAATTGGAAAGGAGGAAGTCAAAATTTCACTGTTTGGAGAAGACAAGCTCCTATACATAGAAAGTCCTGAGAAACCTACAACAAAGCATCTAGAACTTATAAATTATTTCAGTAAAGTCACAGGTTATAAGATCAATGTGCAAAAATGAGTAGCAATTCTGTACACCAATAATGAGAAATCTGAGCATGAAATCAAGAAAAAATACCATTTAGAATAGTAAATTAAAAAATCAAATAACTAGGAATAAATTTAACTGAAGAGATAAAGTCTTATACACAGAATACTACACAATATTGTTAAAGGAAATCTAAAAAGACTTAAATAAAAGTAAGAATATTCCCTGTTCATGGATAGGAAGACTAAATATCATTAAGATGTCTATCCTACCAAAACTGATCTACACATTCAATGCAATCCCAATAAAAATCAACACTGCATTTTTTTATGGACAGGAAAAACTAAGTATGAAATTTATTTGGGTGGGAAAGAGGCCCCAAATAGCCAAAGACAAATTGAAAAAGAAAAATGAAATTGGAGGAGTCACACTACCTGACTTAAAAACATAACACAAAGCTATAGTGGTCAAAATGGCATGGTATTGGCACAAGGATAGACATACTAACCAATGAAACTAAAGTGAGATTTTGGTTATAGATCCTTGCATATACAGTCATCTGATATCTGATGATACCACTAAGCCCACTCAACTGTGAGACAATGGCCTCTTTAACAAATTGTGCTTAGAGAACTGGATATCCATATATAAAAGAATTAGAGGAATACCATCTCACACCTTATAAAAAAATTAACTCAAGATGGATCAAAGAGCTAAAATATAAGAAACAAGATCTTAACAACCTTGGAAGACAATGTAAGGAAAGATATATAGGTACTTGTATTAGGAAGTGCCTAAATGAACTTCACATCCAAAACATGAGTAGCAAAAGAACAAATAGATAAAATGAACCTCCTCAAAATTAAAGTCTTTTGCTTTAAAGTAAAAAGTAAAAGCCTATACAATGGGACAAAATATGTGGTAACCATAGACCTGATAGGAACCTGATATCCAGCATATATAAGGAAATCCTATATCTTGAAAATAAAAAGACAAACAACCCATTTAAAAAATGGTCAAGAGATTTGAACAGATGCTTCTCCAAAGAAGAATTACAAATGGCTAAAAGGCACATGAAAAGATGCTCAAAATCACTAGCTATTAGGGAAATGCAAATCACAACTACAATGACATATCATCTTACTCCCATTAGACAGGTGGCTATCAAAAAACAGAAGACTACAAGTGTTGGAGAGGATGCGAAAGAATGGGAACACTCATCCATTGGTGAGTGAAATGTAGAAGGATACAGCCATTCTGGAAGACAGTTTGGTGGTTCCTCAAAAAACTAGCTATAGATTTGCCATATGACCCAGCAATTCCACTGCTGGGTATATATCCAGAAGAACTGAAAACAAGGACACAAACCAAAATATGCACACCAGTGTTCATAGCAGCATTATTCACTATTCCAAAAGTTGGAATCAACCCAAATGCCCATCAACAGATGAATGGATAAACAAAATGTGTTATATACATACAATGGAATACTACTCAGCTGTAAGAAGGAATAAAGAACAAAACATGGGATAACAGGGATGAATTTTGTTGACCTTATGTTGAGTGACGCAAACCAGGCATTGAAGGACAAATACTAAATGACCTCTCTGATATGAATTAAGCAACACAAGCTATCTCAGAGAGCCAGAGACTGGAAGATAGGCTTACAGGAAATATGGGGGGAGAGGAAGATTGTGCATTAACACCCACACAGGTGAAATCTGTGATAAATTGGAGGTAAGCAATTGTGCAGTGAATGGATAAGACGGGGGCATAGGGATACTATTAGGTTGGGTTTTGCATGCTTGAGGGGGCCAGGGTTGGGAGGATGGGTCTGATGGCCCATGGAATTGTGGGGAGGATTGTGTGGGGCAGGTGAACAGGGGAGATTGTCAGGTACATGATTGAAATGACAATGTTGAGAAAACTCTTTAGAAAATATAATAAGGAAGGGTTACTGGTTTAAGGTGTTTGACGGGCATCTCGCACAGGGTGCATCTGGGGCAGGCTTCTAAGGAGTGTGTGAGTGCTTATCACATCATAGTGTGTTATATCAGTGGGTGGAGGCCCATACAATCAGTAGGATGGTGTACCCCCATCCTGGGGGAGCCTGATATTCTCCAACAGAGGACAGGGTGTCTTTTGTGAGCATGGGTGTCTCCCAATGGGGGAGGACAGACTAATGTGTCAAGCCCTCAGCATTGTTGCAAGAATCTATGAACCTTGCCTTTCAATCAAGGTTGAGACTTCGTTGTCACTGTGGGCCCCCAGCGGAGGGGGAGAGAGGAATGGATTAGATGGAAGATGGGGTAACTGGGGAACTATGGATGTGTTCTGCATGATCGTGCAATGATGGAAAAAGACCATGTTAAATTTCTCCAAAAATTTATAAAATTGTGTAGTATAAAATGCAAACCGTAATGTAAACCATAATGTAACCAAAAATTTATAAAAGTTTATACTCTAAAATGTAAATCATAATGTAAACCACAATGGAACCATGGTTGGTAGGTATATTTCAATATCTGTACATCAATTGTAGCCAATGTAATATCCACATGTAAAAAGATCACTGCTGGGGACGGGAGAAAGGAGTTGATGATGGGTATATGGGGATCCCCTATATTCTATATGTGAATTTATTCTGACCTAAAACTTTTTAGAAGACATAAAAAAAAAAGATGTAAACACTGAGGAAAAAAATAGAAGAGATTGCTTGGCCAGTGTACATACAGGGCAACAGGTACTACAGTGATGAAAGGCAAAATGTCAAAAAAATTTTATGATATTTATTTTTAAATTTATTTTATTTTTTCTAAATTATTATGTATTTTATTTATAATCTTTAAACCTATCATTAATATTTCATTTTCCTACTAATTGTATTAGGCTTCATTTTTTAAGAAGTTTTGGATCACAGAGAGTTTCAACTATGGCAGGGGACAAGCACTGGTGTTGGATGTCATTGATAGGGGATGCATAGCAGGGAGTTTCCCTGGGCATGCATATAGGGTATATAGATATGTTCAGAGGTTTGGTGGGTATTGGCATAGTGGGTAGAGTTTCACAAGACAACTGAGGGAGTGCCGAGTTCCCATCCTGTGGAGCTCTGTCACATTTCCCAATGGAACAGCAACAAAAAAGGGCAAAGACCAGTGAAGACGGATGCTCCAATGATGGGCCTTTGATACTGATGACTATGCGTATGGGCCTGTATGCTTGAAATTTCAACTAGGCCTAGAACTGCAGATTGCCTCCTGAGAGCCTCTGTATTGCTCAAATGTGGCCTCTCTCTAAGCCAAACTCAGCATATAAATGCATTTCCTTCCCCCCATTGTGGGACCTGACTCCTCGGGAGGAGGCTCCCTAGTGCCAAGGGATTACTACCAAGCACCAACTGGTGATATAACTAGAAAAAGACCTTGAATAAAAGGGGAAATGGTAGAGACAAATGAGTTTATATGGCTAAGAGACTTCAAAATTAGTCAGGAGGTCATCAGAGTGGTCACACTTATGCAAGTCTCGCAGGATCTCAGAGAGAGCTGAAGCAGATACAACCCCAGGTAGTGGTGCTCCTGAGGGCTATGGAGGCACCCAAGTCCTATGGCCATGAGAGATGACTCTGGAGTTCAGTGCCTTGCCAGTGGGCCCAAATTTGTCCTTCTCGGTGTGATGGAGTTGGACTCAGATGTGACTTCTCTATACATGCCTCTTCTGTCACTTTTACTGAACTTGTGGTTGGTGCTAGGGTTGTTGTATGCCCAGGAGACTTGAATCTCTGGACTGTCCTTGTGCCAGCTGGGCCCTGAGTCTCAGCAGAGTTGCAACACCTATTCTCCAGTCATTGTACTTACCCAGGTTATCTAACAAGGAGGTGAGGATGGTCAACCAGCACACCAAGGAATCAAGAGAGTCTACAACTGCAAGCAGGAGAATCCTATCCATCAGCTATGTTGGATTTAAGTTCCCTCTCAATTTAGAGGTGGAGTGGGCATTGCCATCCCAGGGCCCTCAGCATGGAGTAATAAAATATAGGTTAGAGTGGACGTACTGGTACTCTGCTATAGAATTATTGTGACTCCAGGAGTGGAAAAAATTATATCATTGCTGTGGAGACAGTGGCCACGGGAGTTGTTGAAGGCAGGGAGAGGGAAAAAGAGGTGTGATATGGGTGCATTTTCAGGACTTGGAGTTGTCCTCAATGATATTGCAGGGACAATGCAGGACATTTTATATCCTGTCGTAACCCACTGAATGGACTTGGAGAGAGTGTAACCTACAATGTAAACTATAATCCATGCTGTGTACCAGTGCTCAAAATATACTCATCAAATGCAATGAATGTATCAGACTAATGATAGAAGTTGTTGGTGTGGGAGGAGTGGGGAGTGTGGAGAGTGGGGTATATGGTAATCTCTTAAAATTTTTAATGTAACATTTTGTGTGATTTATGTATCTTTAAAAAAGAAAAGAAAAAAGAAAAAATATTAGTGAATTTTTAGCATAAATACTGATGGCCATTTTTTTTAAAGTTGAATTCTCAGGACTTAATTCCTTTTGTCTCTTTGGAAGAAGGAATTGAAATGTAGATGAGGGAGTCATGTTCAGAAGTATCTTAATAAGTTCTGCTATGCTCTATAACTAGAACAGAGTTTCCCAATCTTGACACTATTGATCCTGGAGAAGAATACTTCTTTGTGGTGGGGGACTGTCCTATGTCTTACAGGATGTTTAGTATTGTCCTTGGCCAGAGGCACCCATCTCCTTCCCCGTTATGACAATCAAACATGTCTCCAGACATTGCCAAATGCTTTGTGGGAATAAAAGAAGCCATGGTTGAGAACCACTGAACTAGAGGTAAAACTACATAACAGTGTATATTATGAAAAAGACTTATGACAATTCCTCGCTTAAGTATACTGTGGATGAGCTAATCTGTAAAGGTTATCCAAAGCTATCTATCAGAAACATTTAAGAACTTGTGTTATAAAAAACTATGAATATACCAAGAGGTAGGAGCAAGCATAATGCAGCAATAATCACAGGGCAGCATCTCTGAAGACAAAGAAGATGTAGGCCAAAGACAGAAATTATGGCACTGGGGATCCATAAAGACACGGTTTATTGATAGTTAATTTTGCAGCCATACTCCAGCAATAATGTTACAATATAATCTTGTATTACTAACTAAGAATACTAGAGAGAAGGAAAAAGTATAGCAGCTATGTATGGCAAGGGAAGCATAAAGAAATTGAGAGGTAATGAATTATTATTATTATTACTATTATTATTATTGGAATTATTGGAATGACTGAAGTAATGAGATGAATGCACAAATATGTGATTGCACTGAAATCCATTGATTTTAACTTTGGATGGATTTATGCTTAATTGATATGTACCAATGACACTGATTTGTTAAAAAAAAAAAAAGACAAAAGGTTCTAAAAGACCAAAAAAATCATGATGCTAAAAAACAAAACAAAACAAACAAAATCTTAGGTAACTTTTTCAGATTAAAGGACACTGAAGAGACATGACAATTAAGTTCACTGTGCAAACTGGGATTGAATTATAAACCAAATAAAGACCATTAGTAAAATAATTGTGGAATTTGAATAAAGCCAACAAGTTAGGTAATAGTATCATGTCAATGGTATATCCTGAATTCGATAACTAGTAAAAGAATGTTCATGATTTTAGGATATGTATACTGAAGTTTTTAGAGAGGTTAAGTGGTATCATATATGTAAAAAAAAAAAGGGATATGTCAATATAACTTGGTTTCCAATGGAATTCTTTTTTTTTTAGATTTATTTATTTATTTATTTATTTATTTATTTATTTATTTATTTATTTATTTATTTATATCCCCCCTTCCCCTTCTCTCCCCCTGCTGTTTTTGCTGTCTGTGTTGGATTCTCTTCTCATTTTCTCTCCCCTAGGATTCAATCCTGGAGACCTCTGATAGGGAGAGAGGTTCCCTGTCAATTGTGTTACCTCAATTCCTGGTTTCTGCTGTGCTTCACCTTGACTCTCTCCTTGTCTCTCTTCTTCTTTTTTTTGGTGCATTATCATCTTGCTGCATGACTCATTTGCACTGGCTCAACATGTGAGCACTTGCATGGGCACTTGTGCAGGCACTCATGTGGGCATTGGCTCACCATGTGGGCCTTTGTGTGGGCACTGGTTTGCCATATGGGCATGCTTTCTCTTCTTCTTTTTCACCAAGAGGCTCCAGGATCAAACCCAGGTCCTCCCATATGGTAGGTGGAAGCTCTATCACTTGAACCACATCTACTTTCCCCAATGGGATTCTTAAAAATGTTAATTTTTCTTTGTGGAACACATTCTTGGATAAGTTGGACTAGGAAGTGGCTTCTGAGGTAGCCAGTTTGCACATTTAAGGGCCAAGGACTATTTTCTATATCCCCTGTCCCTAGGAAACAGCTCAGGTATACATCGGTGTAGTTTTCAAAACTACCATTTCTGTAACTGTCAACTAGCTGCTGTAGATTATATCCTTGCTCAAAATATAGTTGTGAAATAGTTGAGTGTGTATATCATTGTATACCCAATGAAATGTTAGGTTCATAACATTGCCCATATATTGAATATAATGGTTATCTGGAACATATCAGGTCATTATTTAAAGTTCAGTTCATCACTAATATTGAGCAGATAATTTGGCAAAGTTTGTTGCAGGTCTTGTATGCCTCCCTATTTCCAACAGACCAATGACAGGTTCATTTTTATTCATTACATTCCTATTTTCCTAGCATGAATCTTCCATAATTTGAAGAGAAAATTGCAAGACAGATCTATTTCTTTTTTTTTTTTTCAGAGCTGGTATAAAATTTTATTTTATTTTTTTTTCCAAATTCTACTCAATTTATTCATTTTTTAAAAAGATATTACATTAAAAAAAAATGAGGTCCCCATTTGCCCCCACCACCCCCATCCCACCACTCTCCCCCACAGTAACACTCTCCCCCATCATCATGTCACCAGATCTATTTCTGCACTGCAGTCTTAGTGTACCATTCACACACACTGTCTTTATTTGGTAGTTCCTCTAGGAATGATGATTAATACATATAACTTTTATATTTTTAAGCTGTCTGGAGGCACTGATTGCTTAACCCTCTTTGAAATGAAGGGAAATGTATCATAGAGCCAGCTGTACCTGCAGAAATCCACTTTTGGAAGGATTATAATCCGAATTTGGGATACCATTTAAAATTCCCAAATGTGATAAGGGCTAAAGTGAAAGTAACTCTTACTTTCAGGTAGATTTCAGATATTTTCTTAATTATAGAAGTGATTATCTGTAACCAATAGTTATTTTGTGTCTTGTAGGTCATAGAACTTAGGTTATTATGCAGTGATTTTTAAATTACTAAGCATGAAAACACAGACATAACACTTAGAAATGAGTCCACAAACTATGTAGGCACCATCCTTTATCTAAATTCCCTCATGATTTTAAATGTCACTGTGAAACTTACCTGGTCTACAGTTATATACCAGAAGGTACTTGTAATGGTCCAAACACTCAACTATTCATAGATATCTGACTCTAGCATTGGTCCCAACACTTATCCAGTATTTCTTGTGAATAACAAAAAAGATATAAATTATCTGGATAAAAATGTGCATATCAATATGTTATAATTTCCACCAATGAACTTTTAAATTCTTTAACCATCCAATAAAATGTTTCTTTTTACTCGGACACCCAGAAGTTCTATATTCTGAACTGGATCAGACATGAAGACTGAGGCCTTGAATTACAGCGCTGTCACTCACTTGCTGTGTGTCTATCAGTAAATTACATCTCTGAAATTTTATTTCTTTGTATCTTAAATAAAGATATTAATTCCTGGTAGAATTAGGCAAACGTGATTTTCAAATCCATTTACTAAAGAAATGAAGGTTTTTAATATATGGAAAATCTGAGTACTTTTTGGTTCTGGAAATTGTTAGAAACACCAGGTGGACAGATAATCATTATGACTGGTTAGAATGGTACTGAAGAAAACCAAGAGAGCATGATGTTCTTGGAGCCAAGGAAATTAAGTGCTTGAAGAAAGGTAGAATGGTAGACTGTATTGTGACACCAAGAGGTTGGGGAAGAAAAGAACAGATAAATGTCCATCAAATTTAAGAACACAGAGATCATAGGTAACTTCAGTGGCAGTGGCAGAAATCACAATGAATGAATTACTTCTGAGAAAGTAAAGATGAGGAGTATATTCTCTCAAGCAGAGTAGAATTAAATGACAGGTCAATAAGAAAGTTGCCTATATATTAGTCTCTAAGTAGAAATAAAATGCTCCCAATTTATTTCAGGTATGTTTTAGCTTATATTGGAGACTGATCTCCTAGGCAGCTTCCCAACTGATATATTCTTTAATCCATCTAGGACACTATGGACCTCTATCGCTTACTAACTGGTTGTATTAGTCAACCAAAGGGGTGTTATGCAAAGTACCAGAAATCTGTTGGCTTGTATAAAGGGTATTTATTTGGGGTAGAAGCTTACAGTCACACTAATGAAGGATGTTAATGTGGGAAAATGTGTTAGGTGTGGGGAGCAGGGCATTTTGGGAATCTCCTATATATTTTATGTGACATTTGTATAACTTAAGTATCTTTTAAAAATAAAAATAAAAATAATACAAAGGAAAAGATAATTAATAAAACACTTAATTCTATGACAATAAAATAATTGCTAGGAGAAAAAAGTAAGTTACTTCCCTCATAAAGTCTATTGCCATGTTTTGGAGCAAGATGGCAGCTGGTCTCTGAAAGCGTTCAGCTTTCCTCTTCCTCTTAAGCCTCCATGGTCCCAGTGATTTCAACTGTAAGCTGGCCTTAGGCTTGTCTCTCTTTCCCAGGCTCATCTCTTTCTGGGCTCAGCTGCTCTGCTCTCTCCACAAGGCCAGCTATAAACTGTCAGGTGAATGGCTCAGCTCTCTCCCCAGGGCTCCAGCATCAAAACTCAGCTCTCTCCTCTGCTTTGTCATTTTTTGTGTGAGTGTCTGCCCACCAAGGGGGCAGGGACTCAACAATCTACTGATGTGGCTGAATCAAAGCCCTAATCTTAATTTAATCAAGGAAAAGTGAAGCCTCTAAATTTAAAACAATCAAAGGGTATCATGAGTCCAGAGGAACAGACAAGTTTACAACCATAGTCAGTATTTCTTTTTGGAATTCATCAATAATATCAAACTGCCACACTGGTGTAACCTAGAGAGAATCAGATCACCTGTAGGAGCCTGTTTCCTCATCTGTAAATTGGTAAAAAAAATTAGTACCTACTTCACAGGGTTGTTGTATGGATTAAAGGAGAAAATGCATGAACTGTGCCAAGGAATGTACCTGGTACATAGTAAGTGCTCAAAAATGTTAGTTATTATTATATGAGATAGAGAAAATGAGTAGGCCAAATTAATATTATGTAACTAAAATCATAGCTCTTCTAATCCAAATGGTATAGTAAAACCATCTAGGACTAATTTCTTTCTTTTCAGTTTTACTCACCTTTCCTTGGTAATAACATATTCAATCTGTCTATTTATCAAATAAAACCAGGAAAATTTCCCATTCATTGTAAAGTTACCTGAATCTTTGCTCTCTGGGCAGCTGCATGTTACCTGTCTAACTGTGACTGACACATAGGTGGCATTTTCAGTGGCCCTACCAATTTGAGTTAGGCCAAAACTTTCACTGGGGACTCTGTAGCCATAAAAAACATAAAGGATATTGATGGATGTGTTTTATGGGCAGATGACTCTGAGTTGCTCTCTGTTTTAGGTTCAAACTATTTGGTTCTTGAGGATCTTCTTTAGGTAGCCTGAAAGAATGTTACAGATAGGTAACAGAGTATAACACTGAAGAACCCTCAAAGGATTTCTAGACTCTTATAGAGTGGAGGACCTCAAACTTCTTGGCTAGCCCTCCATTTAGCGCTTGAACACCTCTTATAAAATCCTAATACTTGGCCACCTAGCATCTGCTTAAACACTTGCAGTAACAAGTAATTTGCTATGTGACTGTTGGATACCTCTATCTGCTAAAACGGCTTCCCATGTTTGTGAAAACCTGACCTCCTTGATCCTTCTTCTGTCACTTGGAGTTATATAGAGCAGGTTGGGATGTTCTTTCCCATAATATACCATTAGATATTTAAGGACAATGACAAGTCCTGAACTTTCTTGGACTACAAACCAAATTCTCTAAACTTTTCTTCATTTTAGATGGCTCCAAACTCCTCATAGTACATGGAAATCTCATATGAGCCCTAGTTTGACAATAAAGTTCTTTTTTAAAAAAGATTCATTTATTTATTTCTCTCCCATTCCCCCCCACCCCGGTTGTCTGTTATCTGTGTCTATTTGCTGCTGCTTCTTTGTCCGATTCTATTGTCAGCAGCACAGGAATCTGTGTTTCTTTTTTTTTTTGTTGCATCATCTTGTGTCAGTTCTCCGTGCGGCACCATTCCTGGGCAGGCTGCACTTTCTTTCATGCTGGGCAGCTCTCCTTATGGGGTGCACTCCTTGCACGTGGGGCTCCCCTATGCGGGGGACACCCCTGCGTGGCACGACACTCCTTGCATGCATCAGCACTGTGCACGGGCCAGCTCCACACCGGTCAAGGAGGCCCGGGGTTTGAACCTCAGACCTCCCATGTGGTAGATGGATGCCCGAACCACTGGGCCAAGTCTGCCGCCAATAAAGTTCTTAAAGTGCTAGAAATAATATCAGATCGATTCTGAACATAACTGTGTGTAGTGTAGTTGCTGGAAGCCAACTTTTTCTTTTACTTTGAAAACAAGTGCATTATTCTAGCACCTCCTATCTTAAAAACCCATGCCAGACAGTTTTAATTGACTACACAGTATTTATTTGTCCCTTTCCTTTCTAACAGAAAACCCAGTTTTGTTTGTGGTAGCTATACAACCAGTCCCAGGTGAGAGACTTGGTTTTCTAACCTCTCTTGTCGCTAGACAATGTGACACAGACACCTACCTTTTTGTTGCTCCATGTTTTCTCAAAGGTTACCAAAAAGCCTCATCTTTGCCTCTGAAACTTCTCTTTACACCAAGGGAGTCTATTGTTATTCCTCCATCTTCCAAATTTTCTACTTGTGAATTTCATCCTACTCAAATTTCTGATCCAATCCTGACGGAGGAAGTAAATCAGCAGCCTACAATACTAAGCATATTGCAAGCATTATTTCATTTATCCCTCAAAAACACTCTGTGAAGTTGGTAAAATTATTATCCATATTTTTTTAAAAATGAAAAAAAGACTCAGAAAGGTGAAGATATTTTATAGTAAATGGTAAAGCCAGTATCTAAACACTTGGCTCAATATCAAAACTCACACTTTTTCCACTATGATATACAATCACTATACATTTTTCCACTATCTTTCAATTCCAATTGGGGCTTAAAGTCATGTTAACTTAGTGTATTAGTCAGCCAAAGGGGTGCTGATGCAAAATACCAGAAATTGGTTGGTTTTTATAATGGGTATTTATTTGGGGTAGGAGCTTACAGATGCCAGGCCATAAAACATAAGTTACTACCCTCACCAAAATCTACTTTCACGTGTTGGAGAAAGATGGCTGCCAACATGTGTGAGTGTTCAGGCTTCCTGGGTTCCTCCCTCCCAGGTTCTTGATTTGCTCTGGGTTTAGGGTTCCTCTCTTCCCAGGGTTTGCTTCTTCCTGGGCTCAGAGTTCCTCTCTTCCTGGGGCTTGCTTCTCTTTCCTCTGTGGGCTTACTACCTGGGTCTACAGCTTAAGGCTTCAGCATCAAACTCCAACATCACAACCCCTCAACTCTGTCCTTTGCCATGCCTTTTATCTGTGAGTCCCCACCCACCAAGGGTGACATGGCTCAATCAAATTCCTAATCATAACTTAATCATGCCCAGGTACAGACCAGATTACTAATATAATACAATATCTAATTTTGGGATTCATAACCATATCAAGCTGCTACACTTTGTCTGACACAGAACAAAGTACCCCAACTCATATATTTTTCCTGAATTTATCAGTCTCTCTTCCAAGAACTAGAGCCCAGTTCTTTCCAAAATAACTCAATCAAGAATTCTATACTTAGTGAAATTATGCTTTGAAAATGAACAGAGAAGAAAAATATATTCAGCCATACAACAAACCTAGAGATTTCACCACCAGCAGACAAGCCCTAAAGGAAATTCAAAGAAGTATACTTCAGGAAGAAAGGAAATTATCTCAGATGGAAGTACAGAGGTACAAAAACTTATTAAGAACAAAGAACTTATAAAAACATGAGTAAATATAAATTAACATTGAATATTTGAAAAGTAGTAACAACTTGAAAGGTTTAAAATATATATGGAAATCACTTCCTGTTTCTGGTACAACATGTAAAGAGCTTGGAAGTCATCTTTCACATCCTCACAATAAGAAACAAGCAGAATAAACTGAAAATCAACAACTCTTCTTAGATCCATCAGAGAATTGATGTCACAGGGAAAATTGTTGCCCTGAAAACTGAAAAGAGAGACAGATACTGAGAATCACAGCTTCCAAGGAACAGAAGTTCAAGAACAGAAACCCACCTACTGGAGCCTGTATTGGTAGGAACACAACTTATAATTGACAAATTGCTAGGGGCTGTGTGTGGACTAGCTTCAGAGTTAAAAACACTGGGGGCCCAGTCTTTGGTGCACTCTCACACTTTGATGAGTTTTACCATTAGGACCTCCACCAGTGTTAAGATCAGAGAAACATCCCTTCATGCTTCCAGAAGGGGGAGGGAAAAAGTAGTGATTTTGAAATATACCTAGAGCATTCTCTTTTCCTTAACCTAGGATTGCCCTCAAATGAAACTATTTTACTAAAGTCTAACCAATTTGGAAGAAGGGAAATGACCAATTCCAGGCCCTTCTAGCTTTTCTTTCTCACCTACTGGGGTGAGGAACCAGAAAAACACTTGTGAAGGTCAAGCCCAGAAGCGAAGGCTCACTAAATGTCTGAGCTCTAACTACACAATTATAGATATTTCCTCTCCTCCAATACATTACCACCACATCAAGTAAGCTCCTATATAACAGTGGATAACAGCTAAAAGAACTGCAATTCTCAGACCCTATTTAAGAAAGAAACTTTAAGGAAATCCAAAGACAACAGGAAAGATGAAAAACAAGAAGACTAGAGGAAACTTCAGCCTCTGACAATTACAATCCCAGCAAAAAGTAAACACTCCCTAACGCTTAGACAGATAAACATAAAGCTTCACACTAAAAAAGTATTCAACTCAGTCCCTTTTACCTGATACAGCATGTCCAGCATTCAACATAAAATTTTAAGGCATGCAAAATGGCAAAAAACAAAGCAAGCATCTGAACCAGACTGACATATTGTAGAGCTTTTGGAATTATCAGACTGGTAATTTAAAATAACTATGATTAATTTCCTAAGGGCTTGTAGCAGTCTGATATCATTGATGAATTCCAAAGAGAAATATTGGATTAAGTTTGTAAACTGATCTTTTCTCCTGGGCATATCAGATTATACTGGATTCAGAGGTTTACCTGTGTGCCAATAGGGCATTGAGTTCCCACCCCTTGGTGGATGGGGACTCACAGATAAAAGCCATGGCAAAGGACAGAGTTGGGGGTTTTTGATGTTGGAGTTTGATGCTGAAGCCTTAAGCTGGAGCCCCAGGAAGTAAGCTCACAGAGAAAACACAAGCAAGCCCCAGGAAGAGGGAAACCCTGAGTCCAGTAAAAAGAAGTCTGAGGACGGGAGGAAACCAGGAAACCTGAACCCTCTCAGACATCAGCAGGCATCTTGCTCCAACACGTGGAAATAGAATTTGATAAGGGAAGTAACTTATGCTTTATGGCCTGGTATCTGTAAGCTCCTACTCCAAATACCCTTTATAAAAATCCAACCAATTCCTGGTATTTTGCATCAGTACCCCTTTGGCTGACTAATAAAGGGCTCTAATGGACAAGATGGACAAAATGCAAGAATTGATGGTAAATGTAAACATAGAGATGAAAACTTTAAGAAAGGATCAAAATTAAGTGTCAGAAATCACAAACTGCAATGTGAATGAAGAATGTCATTGATGGGCTTGCCAGTAAATTGGATATAGCCAAGGAAAAAATCAATGAGCTTGACAATATTTCAATAGGAACTCCCAAAACGGAAATGTCAAGAAAAAAAAAAGAGAGCACACCCTCATCATCTCTACTGCAAAGGTCCAGCTGAGTGTGGATGGAATCCTGCTGGAGTGGACTGTCTCTGGAACCTACAAACAGGAGGTGTCTGGATGTTGATCTGGAGAGATGGTGACAAAAGTAGTGCTTGCTCAAGGTAAAACCGTGGGTCTCTAACACTGAAGTTGGAAGCTGTGGGAAGGCAAAACCCTTCCCCTAAGGCTGAGGGCCATGCTGTTCCCTGAAAACTGACAGTCACATGGCAGTGTTCCCAAGTCCCATGTTCCCCAAATGCATGATCCCCAAGCCCGTGTTCCCTGAACCACCATAACACACATTGTACAGACCCACGTACCATGAGTCTACATTCTCCTAGGCCTCCATTTCCCAATCCCAGCACTCCCCAAAGTCCAGCATTCCCATAGCCCTCCTTTAGCACACCTAAGGGAGAGAGATAGTATGACATGCTTTGAAGGCTTCAAATAGCATATTTAGGGTACCTGGAAAGGTGTGGGTGCTTTCTCTCAAGAAATTAAGAGTCATTATTTTCTGTGGTGAGTTGGTTCACCAGGGACCCATTTGAATATCCTACAGGACCCCTCATACAGCCTTCCTGCTGCCCTGGGAGAGGGAGAAGTGAGGAAGGGAGAAAGGGGAAAGGTCAGACTCCTAAGCAGTTTATTCAATTGCAAAGAGAATTCCTTGCTTGAGGCCTTGTCTGGTCTTTTTGTTGGTTTATTTTCTTGTTTTTCCATCCTCTTTACCCCCCCTCCCCCGGTCCTTTTCTCTTTTATTTCCTTTTTCTTTTTCTTGATTGCTTTTCTTTTCCCTTTTTTTTTCTTCTTTTATATTAAGTGCTGCAGGCAGTGTTGCTTGTTTGCTGTGCTTCCTCATCCTCAGTTTCCTCTTTTCTGTGTGTACTGATTTTGGCTACCAATGCTATCCTTTTTTCTTTTTTTTAGATTTATTTATTTATTTAATTCCCCCCCCTCCCCCAGTTGTCTGTTCTCTGTGTCTATTTGCTGTGTCTTGTTTCTTTGTTCGCTTCTGTTGTTGTCAGCGGCACGGGAAGTGTGGGCGGCGCCATTCCTGGGCAGGCTGCACTCTCTTTCGCACTCGGCGGCTCTCCTTACAGGCGCACTCCTTGCGTGTGGGGCTCCCCTATGCAGGGGACACCCCTGCGTGTTATCCTTTTTTCTTCACATCTTTCTATCTTCCATCATTTTTTTTTAATTCCACTGCTCTTTGTTTTGTCCCCAATTTTTTGACTTTTTATTTCTAATACCTCTATTCTGTTTTCTAAATTTTATTCACTCCTTATATTATTGTCCTTTCTTTTATCTTTACCTCTCCAGACCACACAGACCTTTTAATTCATACTATGTTCCTCCTCATATTCAGTTTATTATCTCATTATAGGTACTCCACTTTTTACTGATATAACTCTACACAGCTTACATGAGTTTAATATCCATTCTCCTAGATCTCACATGGTTTTCTGCTAACATTTACTATCAATACTACATTAAACTTTTTCTTTTCTTACCCCTTTTGCTTTCTCTGGCCCTAATATCTTCCTCCAAGGGAACTTAGCCAACAGTAAGGAAATAGAATAAGAAGAACAAAGTGGCAAAGAAAAGACTTAACGTGCACTCAAAAACAAGAACTAAGTAAACCTCGAGACTAGATGAAGAAATCAACTGAATAAACCCATCAAGATAAAATGATGACCAGACGGCAACAAAAAATTACAAACCAGACCAATAATCAGGAAAACATGGCCCAATACAATGAACAAACTAAAAAACAAGAAGAGGAGTGGATCAAACGACTAATCAAAGCTCTCAAAACATATATCATGGACCAATTTAATCAAGTGAAGGATGAGGTTAATAATATTAAGAAAATACTTGGAGAGCATAAAGAAGAAATTGTAATGTACCCAAAAAGATAACAGATATGATGGTGATGAACAGCACAATTAAACAAATCAAAAATAAACTCTCAGAAAATAACAGCAGATTCGAAGAGGCAGAGGAAAGAATTAGTGATGTGGAAGACAGTACATCTGAAATAAAACAGATAGTAGAATTGATCAATAAAAAGATAGAGAAAAATGAAGCAGAGACTTAGGGCCCTGAATGACAATGCAAAATGCACAAACATACACATTATAGGCATCCCAGAAGGAGAAGAGAAGGGAAAGGGGACAGAAGGGGTGTTCGGGGAAATAATGGCTGAAAACTTTCAAAATATATTAAGGGAGGTGGGTGTACATGTCCCAGAAGCACAATGCACCCCAAACAGCATAAATCCCAACATGTCTACCCCAAGACATATTCTTCTCAAATTATCCAATGCTCAAGACAAAGAGAAAATACTAAAAACAAGAGAAAAGAGATCCATCAAATATAAGGGAGGCCCCATAAGATTAAGAGATTATTTCTCATCTGAAACCATGGAGTAAAGAAGGCAGTGGTATGACATAGCTAAGGTACTAAAAGAAAAACTTTCCAACCAAGAATGCTCCATCCAGCAAAGCTAGCATTCTAAACTGATGGAGAGTTCAAAATATTCACAGATAAACAGAAACTGAGAGAATTTCTATGCAAGAGACCAGATTTTCAGGAAATACTAAAGGGTGTGCTAGAGCCTGAAAAGAAAAGACAGGAGAGAGGGGCCTGGAAGAGAGTCTAGAAATGAAGATTATAGCAATAAAAGTAACTAAAAGTGTGAAAAGAGTGGTGAAAATAAAATATGACAGACAAAACTTAAATAGTCAGGAATAAACTTAACCAATAATGTAAAGCACTTGCATTCAGAAAATTGCAACTCATGTTAAAACAAATAAAATAAAAACCCTAAATACCTGGAAGAACATTCCATACTCATGGATTGGAAGACTAAATATCATCAAGATGTCAATTTTACTCAAATTGATATACAGATTTAATGCAATCCTGATAAAAATTCCACGAGCATTAAAGAAAAAATTTAAAACACAATTATTAAATTTATTTGGAAGGGTAAGGTGTCCTGAATAGCCAGAAACATCATAAAAAGGAAAAGTTAACCCTCATCTTCAGACTTTAAATCATAATACCTACCTATAGTGATAAAAACAACATGATACTAGGCGAAAGACAGACACAATAGACCAATGGAACCAAATTTATAGTTCAGAAACAGACCCTCACAGGTATGGTCAAGTGATTTTTGATTAGCCTGTCAAAGTCACACCGCTCATGCACAACAATCCATTCAACAAGAGGTGCTGAAATAATTGGGCACCCATAGCTGAAAGAAGGAAAAAGACCCCTATCTCACACCTTATCCAAAAAGTAACTCAAAATGATCAAAAAACTAAAAATACAAGCAAGGACCATAAAACTTCTAGAAGAAATTGTAGGAAAGTATCTTCAAGACCTGGTGGTAGATGGTGGATTCTTAAAGGAGATAAGAGGAGGACTGAGTAGACTACTAATGTTTAATGTATGTAGTTTTAATTAGTTTTACTGTAAAGGTATGAAAATGTATAGAGAGGATGGTAACACACAGTGAGTAACAACCAGTTTATAAATGGGGATATGACTGAAAATGGTAATCTAGTTATGTAAATGCTAATTCATGGAATGCTAGAGAAAATCTAGGAAGTGGATAGCACAGTAAACCAAGAGGTGTATGAGAATTGTGGTTGATGGTACAGATGCAAGAGTGTCCTTTGTTAGCTAGAACAAATGTATATCACTACTGCATGGTGTTGGGAATGTAAAGAAGCATGGGAAAAATACAGCTGGAGTGACCTATGGACTATGATTAGTAGTAATAATATAATATTCTTGCATCTATGTGAAAGATGTACTGTGTTGATACTGAGGCAGTATGGAAAATGTGAGCCAAATGTACACTATGTACATGGTAACAATCAGATGATATTATTTTATCTGTAGCAAATGGCACACTACATTGTGATGTGTTGATGGAGGGGTGTTGTTTGGGAATTCTGCACATGTGTATGATTGTTTTATAAGTTTATAACTTCTGTCATAAAAAATATATATTTAAAAAATAATAATAGGGTAGGTTGGGGGGAAAACACACCAAATGTAAGATAAAGACTATGATTAGTAATAAGATTTTGACAATATTCTTTCATAATTTGAAACAAACATCTCATGATAATGCAAGGTGCTGGTGATGGGTTGATGTATGGGACCCCTGTGTCATGTTGTGCATGTTTGCTTTGTAAGTTCACAACTTTTGCTATACACTTAATTGTTTAAGTGTGTTCATATATAAATGAAATAAAGATAATAGTGGGATTGGTTGGGGGAAAATACTTTGTTTAGTAGTAGAGTTTTGACAATGCCCTGTGATTATTAGTTAAAAGGGTTTGAGAGTAATGCAAGTTATTGGTGGTAGGGTGAGATATTATATATGTTTGTATGATGTTGTGTATGTTTGTTTTGTAAGTTCACAACAATTATAAACTTATTGTTTATGTATGTTTATGTATGAGTGATATATTTCAATAAATTAAAAAATATAAATAAATTTATGCCCCCAACAAGGGCACCTCGAAATACATGAGGGAAACACTGGAAAACCTAAGCAAAGGAATAGATGCTTCTACAATTATAGTGGGGGACTTTGATACACCACTCTCACCATTGGATAGAACATGTCAACAGAGAATCAATAAAGTAACAATGACTTTGAACAATATATTAGAGGATCTGGACCTAATAGACATATACAGAACATTACAGCCAAAAAAAGCAGGATATACATTCTTCTCTAGTGCACAGGGACCATTCTCCAAGATAGACTACATGCTAGGCTACAAAGAAAGACTCAATGAATTCAGAAAGATTGAAATCAAACAAAATAAGTTCTCTGACCACAATGGAATGAAACTGGATATCTGCAAGGGCCAGAGAAACAGATTTGGCACCAATATATGGAAGTTAAACAACACACTTTTAGAAAAACAGTGGGTCAAGGAGGAAATCTCAAAAGAAATCAGTAATTATCTTGAAACTAATGAAAATGATAAAAAATACAAAAACTTATGGGATGCAGCAAAAACTGTACTGAGAGGGAAATTCACAGGCATAAATTCATACATCCAAAAAGAAGAAAGAGCTAAAATTGAAAAACTAACTGCACACTTGGAGGAAATAGTGAAAAAACAACAAATTAACCCCAAAGGAAGAAGAAAGAAAGAAATAACAAAGATCAAAGCAGTACTAAATTAAGTAGAAAATAAGAAAGCCCTCACAAAAATAAGCAAAACAAAGAGCTGGTTCTTTGAGAAGATCAATAAAATTGACAAACCCTTAGCTAGACTAACAAAGAAAAAAAAGAGAGAAGATTCAAATACACAAAATGAGAAGTGAGAAAGGGGATATCACCACTAACACCACAGAAATAATTTCTATGATAACAGGATACTTCGAAAAACTATATTCCAAGAAAAAGGACAATTTAGAGGAAAAGGACAAATTATTAGAAACACATGAGCAGTCTACATTGAAAAAGGAAGAAATTGGTGATCTCAGCAAAACAATCACAAGTAAACAGATAGAATCAGTCATTATAAACTCCCAATTAAGAAGAGCCCTGGGCCAAATCGCTTCACAGGTGAATTCTACCAAACGTTCCAGAAAGAACTAACACCAATCTTGTTTAAACTCTTCCAAAAAATCGAAAGAGAAGGAACATTGTCTAACTCATTATATAATGCCTACATTACCCTAATCAAAGTCAAAGAAAGACACCAAAATAAAGGCAATTTACAGGCCAATCTTTCTAATGAACCTAGATGCGAAAATCCTCAAAAAAATACACGCTAATCATATTAAACAATATATTAAACGAATTACACACCATGACCAAGTGCGTTTCATTCCTGATATGCAAGGATAGGTCAACATAAGAAAATTAATTAATTAATGTAATACACCACATAAACAGATTGAAGGAAAAAATGACCATAATTATAGATGCAGAAAAAGCATTTGACAAAATACAGCACCTTTTCTTGACAAAAACACTGTGAAAGATAGGAAAAGAAGGAAACTTTCTGAACATGATAAAGGGTATATATGAAAAACCCACAGTTAACATCATTTACAATGGTGAAATCCTAAAATCTTTCCCTTTAAGATCAGAAACAACACAAGGATACCCACTATCATCCCCCCTCTTTAACATTGTGTTAGAAGGACTTGTTCAAGCACCGAGGCAAGTACCAGATATAAAAGGCATTCAAATTGGAAAGGAAGAAGTCAAAATTTCATTATTTGCAAGTGACATGATCCTATACATAGAAAACCCTGAGAGGTCTACAACAAAGCTTCTAGAACTCATAAATGAATTTAGTAATGTCACAGGTTATAAGATCAATGCACAAAAATCAGTAGCATTTCTGTACCCCAATAATGAGCAAGCTCAGGAGGAAATTAAGAAACAAATACCATATATAATAGTAAATAAAAAAATCAAATACCTAGGAATAAATTTAACTAAAGGTGAAAACTTCCCAAATCTACTGAGAGAGCGGATGTACATGTCCAGGAAGCACAATGCACCCCAAACATCATAAACTCCAACAGGTCCACCCCAAGCCATATACTTGTCAAATTATCCAATGCTCAAGACAAAGAGAAAATTCTAAAACCAGCAAGAGAAAAGAAAACCATCACATACAAGGGACACTCCATAAGTGCTGATTTCTCATCTGAAACCATGGACACAAGAAGACAGTGGTATGACATAGTCAAGGTACTAAAAGAAAAAAATTTCCAGCCAAGAATACTCTATCCAGCAAAGCTGGCATTCAAAAATGATGGAGAGTTCAAAATATTCACAGATAAACAGAAGCAAAGAGAGTATGCCAATAAGTAACTTAACCTTCAAGAAATACTAAAGGGAGTTCTGTAGGTTAAAAGAAAAAAAAAAACAGGAAAGACAGAGTTGGAGAAGAGTGTGAGAACAACCAAAAAGACAAAAAGAGAAATAAAAACAACATATGACATACACAAATCCAAAGAAAATATATCTAATGTAAGTAATTCCTTGAGATTAATAACACTGACTGCTAATGGATTAACCTCACCAGTCAAGAGACACAGATTGGCAGAATGGATAAGAAAATAGGACCCATCTATAAGCTGTCTACAAGAAACCCACCTTAGACCCACGAATTCAAGGAAGTTGAAAGTGAATGGCTGAAAAACCATCTTACAAGCAAACAAGAACCAAGAAAGGGCAGGAGTAGCCATACTAATATCAGACAAAATAAACTTTAAAGGCAAAACTATTTTGAGAGAACAGATGGATACTACATATTAGTAAAAGGGGTAATCTTTCAAGAAGAACAATCATAAACATTTATGCACCCAAGCAAATCAAAACTACAATGAGATACCATCTAACACCTATTAGACTGGTGGTTATTAAAAAAAACAGAGGACTACAAGTGTTGGAGAGGATGTGGAGGAATGGGAACCCTCATCCGCTAATGGGAATGTAGAATGGTCCAGCCATTGTGGAGGACTGTTTGGCAGTTCCTCAAAAAACTAGCTAGAGATTTGCCATATGACCCAGCAATTTCACTCCTTGGTATATACCCAGAACAAGGACACAAACTGATATATGCATGCCAATGTTTGTAGCAACATTATTTAATGTTGCCAAAAGTTGGAATCAGCCCAAATGTCCATCAACAGATGGATAAACAAAATGTGGGATAAACATACATTGGAATATTAGTCAGCTGTAAGAAGGAGTACAGTACTAACACATGGGATAACATGGATTAACCTTGAGAACCTTATGTTGAACAAAGTTAGCCAGGAATTGAAGGAAAAACACTACATTACATGAATTAAATATTTAATGACCTCTCTGATATGAATTAAGCAAACCAAGGTGTCTCAGAGAGCCAGAGACTGGAAGATAGGGTCACAGGAAATGGGGGGGGGTGAGGAAGGAAGTGAACCAATGCCCACATGGGTGAAATCTATGATAAAGTGGACGTAAGTAGTTGGGCAGTGAAGGAAGAAGACAGGGCCTAAGGGTACTATTGGGTTCAACTCTGCAGGCTTGAGAGGGGCTAGGGTTGGGAGGATGGGTCAAATGGTCCATGGAATTAGGGGGAGGGTTGGGGGGGAGCAGGTGAACATGGGGAATTGTTGGGTATGTGGTTGAAACTATAATGTTGAGAAAACACTTTAATAAACATAATAAGGAAGGTTTACTGGTTTAAGGCATTTGATGGCGGCACCCAGCACAGGCTGCACCTGGGGCAGCCTTCTAGGGAGTGTGTGAGTGCTCATCATGTAGCAGTGTATTATACCAGTGTGTGGAGACTCATACCATGAGTGGGAAGGTGCTATACCCCCATCCTGGGGAGGCCTGATATTCTCAAAGAGAGTGGAGATTGTCTCTTGAGAGCATGGATGGCTCCCAATCAGGGAGGACAGACTAGTGTCTTAAGCCTTTAGCATTGTTGCAAGTATCTAGCATTCTTGTACTTCATGGAGTGAAACATGGTCATCACTATGGGCCCTTAAGGGGAGGAGGTGAGAAGAATTGAATAGTTGGAAGAGGGGGTAACTGGGGGGCAATGGAGGTGCTCTACATCATCCTGAAATGATGGATATAGGCCATGTTAAACTTAACCAAAAATGTATAAAAGTGTTCATTCTAAAATGTAAACCATAATGTAACCATGGTTGGTAGCTTTGTTTCATTATCTGTACATCAGTTGCAGCAAAAGTAACATCCACATGTAAAAAGATCATGGCTGGGGTAGGGGGAAAAGGGTTTGAGGTTGGATATGTGACTTTACCATAACCTAAAACTTTTTTGAAGACATAAAAATAAAAGAATGTAAACACTGAGGAAGACATGGAAGAGATTGCCTTGCCACAGTACAAACATGGCAACACCCATTACAGTGATAAAAGGCAAAACATCAAAAAAATTATTATGATATTTTTCATTTTTTTCAAACCCCATTTTATTTTTTACTTTATTTTAGTTGTAATAAATTATTATGCATCCTATTTCTAATCTTTAAACCTATCGTTACTATTTTATTTTCCTATCAATTGAATTTGACAATATATTAGAATTCATTTTTGAAGAAATTTTGGGTCACAGAGGAGTCATCTATGGTATGAGAGGAGCACTGATGTGGGTTATCATTAATGGGGGATGCATGGGTGAAGAGTTCTCAAGCAGTTCTGTATATACATATAGTATATATAGATATGTTCAGATATTTGTTGGGTATTGACATAATGGGTAGATTTTAACATGACAACTGAGGAAGTGCTGAGTTCCCATTCTAGCAAACTCTGTTGCACTCCCAAATGGAGGAGCAACAATCCCCCAAGTGCAAGACCAGTGAAGAAGGATGGTCCACTGATGACTATGCTTATGAGCCTGTGTGCTTGAAATTTCAATTATGCCTAGAGCTGCAGGGTGCCTGAGAATTACCCCTGAAAGCCTCCATGTTGTTCAAATGTGGCCACTCTCTAAGCCAAACTCAGCAAGTAATTTCATTACCTTCCCCCCAGCATGGGACATGACTTCTGGGGATGTGCCTCCCTGGCACTGAGGGATTTCTACCAAGTACCAGCTGGTGATGTAATTAGAAAAAGACCTTGAATAAAAGGGGGGAATGGTAAAGAAAATGAGTCTATATGGCTAAGAGATTTCAAAGTAAGTCGGGAGGTCATCAAAGGAATTGTGATTATGCTCATCTCAGCAGGATCTCAGAGACAGGCAAAGTAGCTAAAACCCTAAGTAGTGGTGCTCCTGAGGGCTACGGAGACACCCAGGTCCTATGGTCATGATGGCTCTGGAGTTCAGTGCCTTGCCAGTGGGCCCTATTTTGAAATTTGTGCTCCTGAGAGTGATGGAGTTGGACTCAGATGTGACATCTCTACACATGCCTCTTCTGTCACTTTTATGGAACCTGTGGTTGGCACTGGGGTTGGTGTATGCTCAGGAGACTTTAATCTCTTGACTGACTGTGCTGGCTGGGCCCCAAGCCTCAGCAGAGTTGCAGCACCTACTCTCTGGTTTGTTGGACTTGCCCATGTTGGCTAACGGAGAGGTGGGGATGGTTTACCACCACACCAGGGAACTGAGAGCATCTACAACTGCAAGCAGGAAAATTCCATCCATCAGCCATGTGATATCTAATCCCCCTCTCGAGTTAGAGGTAGAGTGGTCATCACCATCCCATGGCCCTCATGATAGAGGAATAAAATATGGATTAGAGTGGACTTACTGGTATTCTACTATGGAATTATTGTGACTGTAGCAATGGAAGAAAATATATCACTTATCTGCAGACAGTGGCCAGGCCATGGGAGTTGCTAGTTGTTGAGGACAGGGAAAGGAAGAAGAGGTGTGATATGGGGGCATTTTCATGATTTGGAGTTGTCCTGAGAGACATTGCAGGGACAGATGCTGGACATCATATATCCTCCCATAACCCACTGAATGGACTGGGAGAGAGTGCAAACTACAATGTAAACTATAATCCATGCTGTGTAGCAGTGCCCCAAAATGTATTCATCAAATGTAATGAATGTGCCACACTGATGGAAAACTTAGAGATGCGGGAAGAATGGAGGGGTGGAGAGTGGGGTATATGAGATCTTCTTATATTTTTTTAAGCTAAGATTTTGTATGATCTATGCATCTTTATAAAAAAATTAAAAATCTATTAAAAAAAGAAAAAGACAGCTAGGTTAGTTGTGGTGAGGCATTGCCCTAGACATAAACTCAGAAAGACAGTATAGGCAACAAGACAAGTGTATGGCAACTAAATTAAGACAGTACTTAAGGAGCCATTCCTATATCTTATAGCCACACTCATTAAGTTCTTACAAAATGAATTAAGTTTACCAAGACTTTTGATATGTACAATATCCCCCTGCATATGACCTATAATAGAAAATATATCACCATAGTCATCAGGCATATATCTAGAATAGGAGAGATATAGGTACAGCACTCAATACAAATCAATGCACAAGTTCTTCTTTGAACTGCAATTAATAAACCTAAGCTCCAGGTTTGCAATACCATACAGGTTATCTCCCCATGGGATTAGGCCATAATATGCCTTATTAGTCATGTGGGGATTTCATCCAATTCCAACTGCAGTTTTGGGCCCATCTTTCCTTGACCTCAATAGAATAGCCTAAGAGGTTTATGCCCTATCAGGCAGGGACTACTGCCCTATCCAGCAGGAAGTAAGTACAGAAGAATGACCATTTCCCTTCAGCACCCCATTAATAATAAGGCATGAACTCTTTGTGATGGGAGTTGAGGCATGTTAGTACAGGGAAATAAGGAAAAGGCGAGCCACAACATGGCTGACAGACAACATGTATGATAAACAACATGGCCAACAGACAACATGGCCATGAGACCCTGCTAAGACCTTGACCCTGACCTTGAGGTCCCAGTTAACTCTCTCTGGGACCTTCCCTTGGCCTCAGATAGTCCAAACGGTCCTTACCATTGCCCCCCACCATTGTTGGGGTAGCCAATAACAGCTGGGATCCCTCCCCTTAGCATTAGCAAGGGGAGGAATAATTAATAGTTTGAAAAGGTGATCACACAAGCCAGAGCTCACTCTTTTTTGCCTAGAGGAACCCACACCAAATCTTGGCACATATTTCAATCTTTCTCTCCCATCTCTCAGCATGCTCTGTTCTTTTCCACCATTTCCCAATAAATTATTCTTGCTGGTCTAACTAAAAATCAGTAAGGATATTTTTGAACTGAACATCATTATTCAACTGAATCCAATTAACATTTATAGAATACTTCCTTCTGTAACAGCAGAATGCACATTTTTCTCAGGTTCCATGGAAGATTCACCAAGATAGATGACTTTCTGTGTTATAAAACATACTTTTAACAATATTTTTTAAAAAAATAGATGCCATACAAAGTATACACTCAAACCACAATGGGATTAAACCAGAAATCAATAACAGAATGATAGCTAGAAAATCCAAAATAGGCTAAGCCAGAAAAAAGAGAAGACACAAATTACTAATATCAGAAATTAGAGATGATCATTGCTACTTATCCTGTAGACATTAAAAAGATAATAAAGGAATATAATGAACAACTCTATGCCCACAAGTTTATAACTTAGATGAAATGGACAAATTCCTTGAAAGATACAATCTACCAAAACTCACACAAGGAGAAATAGATAATCTGCATAGACCCTTTATATACCTGAACATGTCTGTGAAAGAAATTGAATTGATAATTAATAACCTACCAAAACAGAAGGCTCATATGCTTTCATTGGTGAATTTCACCAAAAATTTAAGGAAGAAATGGTACCAATTTTCTATAATCTCTTCCACAGAATAAAAATAGAGTGAACAGAGAGGTGGGGCAAGATGGTGTCTGAGCGAGTGCACCTCATAATCTCTCCTGCAAAGAAGCAGCTGAGAAGGGTCAGAGTCCTGCTGGACTAGGCTGTTTCAGGTGCTTGCAGGGCAGGAGGTGTCTGGATGTTGATTTGGTGAGACAGTGACAGAAGAGATTCTTGTGAGAGGTGAAATTTTGGGTCTCTGACAAGAAGGTCAGAGGTTGTGGGCAGAACCCCTCCCCCTAAAGCTGGTGGCCCGGCCATGGTGATCCCTGAAAATTTTGTTGTGCTGCAGTGTTCCCAAAGCCAGTGTTAACTGGATAAGTGGTTCCCAGGTCTGTATCGCCTAAACCCTGGCAGCCCACACTCCAGAGACTCACACACTTTGAGTCTGCAATATCACAGACTTCTCATTCCTCAGTGCACCATGCCCTGAAGTCCATCTGAGGTCCTTGATTACCATAGCTCTCTGTGTTTTGTGTTGTTGCTTTTTTTTCCTCCTTGAGCTTGGAGGAGAATACCAGCTGATGGGGGGAGAGTCTGGGAAGAAAGGAGAGGAGAATCTGCTGAGGAAGTCCAAATTACCTAAATGTCCTGGGATAGGAAACTTGGTCTGGGAGAAGGTGGAGTCAGAAAATCAATTAGACCTCCCCTAGCACATCTAATGGGGAGGGACTGTAGGATGTGCTATCCAAGCTTCCAATAGCATATTTGGGGTTTCTAGTGAGGTGTAGGTGCTCTCTTGCAGGAAATAAAGAATCATAGTCTTCTGTGTTGAGTTGGTTCAACAAGGACCCACTTGAATGTCCTACCAGACCTCTCAGGCAGCTTTCCTGCTGTGCTTGGAGAGAGATAAGTGAGGAAAGGAGAAAGGGGGAAGGTCAGATACTTAAGCGTTTTATTTAACTGCAAAGAGGATTCCTAGCTTGAAACTTTGGTTCTTTTCTTTCTTTTCTTTTCTTTTCTTTTCTTTTCTTTTCTTTTCTTTTCTTTTCTTTTCTTTTCTTTTCTTTTCTTTTCTTTTCATCTCTTATTTTCTTTTCTGTCATGGTTGTTAATATTGCATTGTCTCCTGGTCTATTCTCCCATTTTACCCCCAAAGTTCTTTTTCATTTATTTAGTTTTTTTCTCTTATTCATTTTCTTGCTTCCTCCCCCTTTCTTTGCCCCCCATTTTCTCATTTCTTTTTCTCTTTTCTCTCTTTTTCACCTTTTTAATTTTCTTTTCTTTGTATAATAGGTGCTGCAGGGAGTGCTTCACATTTGCTGTGTTCCCTCATCCTCCATTTCCTCTTTTCTGTGTGTATTGATTTTGGTCACCTACACAATCCCCTTTCCTCTACATCTTTCTATCCTTCATCAACTCCTGTTTCTCTTACATTCTACTTCCTTTACTTTGGCCCTCAAATTGTCTGACTTTTTATTTCTAATACCTTTGTTCTGTTTTCTGTCTGTTATCCACTCTTGATATTATTGTCTCTTTGCTCTTTCATTCTCTCATGAAAACACTGGCTTTTTAATTCATACTATATTCCTCCCCATATTCAGTTGACTGTCACATTATAGGTACTCTACTTACTGTTACAACTCTGCACAACTTACATGAGTCTAATATCCATTCTCCTAGATCTCACTATGTTGCTCTGTTAACATTTATTACCAATATAACTTCATACATTTTCTTTCCTTACTCATTTTGCTTTCCCTGGCCTTAATTTTTTCCTTCAAAGTGAACTTGGCCAGCAACAAGAAAATAGAGTAAGAAGAACAAAGTGACAAAGAGAAGACATAACACTTAGGCACAAACAACAACTAATTAATCCCCAATACTAGACAAAGAAGCTAAGGAACTGATTAAACCCGTCAAGATAAAATGATGACCAGACAGCAACAAAAAAATACAAACCAAACCAATAATCAGGAAAACATGGCCGAATCCAATGAACAAACTAAAAACCAGGAAGAGGAGCAGAACTTCAGACAAGTAATTAAAGATCTCAAAACATATATTAGAGACCAACTTAATGAAGTAAAGGAAGAGTTTAACAATACCAAGAAAATACTTGGAGAGAATACAGAAGAAATTAGAGACATATGCAAAAAGATAACAGATATGATGGTGATGAACACCAGAGTTCAAGAAATCAAAAATACAGTCTCAGCAAGTAGCAGATTACAAGAGGCAGAGGAGAGAATTAGTGATGTGGAAGACAGTACCTCTGAAATAAACAGATAGTAGAACTGATAGATAAAAAGAAAGAAAAAATCCAGCTAGGACTTAGGGACCTGAATGACAATGCAAAATGCACAAACATACATATTATAGACATCCCAGAAGGAGAAGAGAAGGGAAAGGGGATAGAGGGGGTGTTGGAGGAAATAATGGCTGAAAACTTCCCAAATCTACCGAGGGAATTGGATGTACATGTCCTGGAAGCACGACACACCCCAAACACCATAAATCCCAACAGACCCACCCCAAGACATATACTTGTCAAATTATCCAATGCTCAAGACAAAGAGAAAATTCTAAAAGCAGACAGAGAAAAGAGAACCATCACGTACAAGGGAGGCTCCATATAGATTAAGTGTGGATTTCTCATCTGAAACCATGCAGGCCAGAAGGCAGTGATGTGATATAGTCAAGGTACTAAAGGAAAAAAATTTCCAACCAAGAATACTCCTCCCAGCTAAGCTAGCATTCAGAAAGGATGAAGAGCTCAAAATATCCACAGATAAACAGAAATTAAAAGAGTATGCCAACAAGAACCCTGCCCTTCAAGAAATATTAAAAGGGATTTCTGCAGGAAGAAAGGAAAAAACAGGAGAGGCAGAGTTAGAGGAGACTGTAAGAGCAGCAAAAAAGACAAAAAGAGAAGGTAAAAAAACAAACAAAATATGACAAACACAAGTCCAAACAAAATATGGCTAAAATAAATAATTCCTTGAAAGTAATAACACTGAATGTCAATGGATTAAACTCACCTGTCAGACGATTCAGACTGGAAGATTGGATAAGGAAATATGACCCATCTATATGGTGTCTACAAGAAACACATCTTAGACCCAAGTATAAAAGGATGTTGAAAGTGAATGGCTGGAAAACAATCTTAACAAGCAAACAATAACCAAAAAAAAGGTAGGAGTAGCTATATTAATATCAGACAAAATAGACTTTAAATGCAAAACAATTGTGAGAGACAAAGATGGACACTACTTATTAGTGAAAGGGATAATCTTTCAAGAAGAAAGAACAATCATAAACATTTATGCTCCTAACAAGGGTGCTTCCAAACATGTGAGGCAAACACTGGAAAAACTAAGTGAAGGAATAGATGCCTCTAAAATTATACAAGGGGAATTTAATAAACCACTATCAACTTTGCACAGAAATCTCATAAGAGAATGATTAAAAAAACAAAAACTTTTACCAATATATTAGAGGAACTGAACCTAATAGACGTATACAGAACATTACACCCAAATACAGCAGGATATACAATTTTCTCAAGTGCACATGGATCATTCTCCAAGATAGACCATATGCTAGGCCACAAAGAAAGACTTAATGAATTCAGAAAGATCAAAATCCAACAAAATAATTTCTCTGACAAGAGGGGAATGAAGCTGGAAATCTGCAAGGGCCAGAAACCCAGATTTGGCAACAAGATTTGGAAGTTAAACAACACACTCTTAGAAAAACAGTGAGTCAAGGAGGAACTCTCACAAGAAATCAATAACTACCTTGAAACAAATGAAAATGATAACACAACATATCCAAACTTATGGGATGCAGCAAGAGCAGTACTGAGAGGGAAATTTATAGTCATAAATTCATACATCAAAAAAGAGGAAAGAGCAAAATTTGAAGAACTAACTGCACACTTGGAGGAATTAGTGAAAAAAAACAACAACAAACTAACCCCAAAGGAAGAAGAAAGAAATAACAAAGATAAGAGCAGAACTAAATGAAATAGAAAATAAGAAAGCACTTGAAAAAATAAACAAAACCAAGAGATGGTTCTTTGAGTAGATCAATAAAATTGACAAACCCTTACCTAGACTAACAAAGAAAAAAAGAGAGAAGATGCAAATACACAAAATAAGAAATGAGAAAGGAGATATCACCACTGACCTCACAGAAATAAAGACTATAGTAACAGGACAGATTGAAAAATTATATTCCAAAAAGAAGGACAATTTAGGGAAAATGGAAAAATTCCTAGAAACACATAAGCAGCCTACATTGATGGAAAAAAAAAAAGGAATGATCTCAACAAACCAATCACAAGTAAAGCGATAGAATCAGTCATAAAAACCTCCCATCTAAGAGGAGCCCAGGGCCAGACGGCTTCACAGGTGAATTCTACAAAACATTCCGGAAAGAACTAACTCCAATCCTGCTGCAACTCTTCCAAAAAATCGAAACAGAAGGAACACTGCCTAACTCATTCTACAATGCCAATATTACTCTAGTACCAAATCCAAACAAAGACACCACAAAAAAGGAAAACTACAGATCAATCACTCTAATGAATCTAGACGTAAAAATCCTCAACAAAATACTTGCTAATCGTATTCAACAACACATTAAATGAATTATACACCATGACCAAGTGGGATTCATTCCAGGTATGCAAGGATGTTTCAACATAAGAAAATCAATTAATGCAATACATCACATAAACAGACTGAAGGAAAAATATCACGTAATCATGTCTATAGATGCAGAAAAAGCATTTGACAAAATACAGCACCGTTTCTTGATAAAAACACTGCAAAAGATCGAAATAGAAGGAAACTTTCTGAACATGATAAAGGGTGGATATGAAAATCCCACAGCTAATGTCATTTACAATGGTGAAATCCTAAAATCTTTCCCTCTAAGATCAGGAACAACACAAGCATGCCCAGTATCACCCCTCCTATATAACATAGTCTTAGAAGTACTTGCTTGAGCACTGAGGCAAGAACCAGACATAAAAAGCATCCAAATTGGAAAGGAAGAAGTCAAAGTTTCACTATTGGCAGATGATATGATCCTATACATAGAAAACCCTGAGAAGTCTACAACGAAGTTTTTTGAACTTATAAATGCGTTCAGTAAAGTCACAGGGTATCAGATCAGTGCGCAAAAGTCAGTAGCATGTCTGTACACCAATCATGAGCAATCCCTGGAGGAAATCAAGAAACACATACCATTCACAATAGTAAATTAAAAAAATCAAATAGCTAGGAATAAATTTAACTAAACATGTAAAAAACCTATACAGAGGGAACTACACAATACTGTTCAAGGGAATCAAAGAAGACCTAAATAAGTGGAAGAATATTCCCCGTTCATGGATAGGAAGACTAAATATTATTAAGATGTCTATCCTACCAAAACTGGTCTACACATTCAATGCAATTCCAATAAAAATCAACACAGCATTCTTTAGTGAACTAGAAAAACTAGCTACGAAATTTATTTGAAAAGGAAAGAGGCCTGGAATAGCCAAAGACATATTGAAAAAGAAAAATGAAATTGGAGGAATTGCACTACCTGACTTCAAAACATACTACAAAGCTACAGTAGTGAAAACAGCATGATATTGGCACAAGGATAGACACAATGACCAATGGACCCGAATTTAGAGTTCTAATATATATCCTCATACATACAGTCATATGATATTCAGCAAGGCCACCAAACCCACTCACCTGGGAGAGAACGGCCTCTTCAACAAATGATGCCTGAGAAACGGATATCAGTATGTAAAAGAATGAAAGAGGATTATCAACTCACACCTTATACAAAAATCAACTCGAGATGGATCAAAGACCGAAATATAAGAGTCAAGACCATAAAGACCTTAGAAAGCAATGTAGGGAAACATCTACAGGACGTTTTCATAGGAAACAGCTTCATGAACTTCACACCCAAAGCACGAGCAGCAAAAGAAAAAATAGATAAGTTGGACTTCTTAAAAATTAAATCCTGTTGCACCTCAAAGGAATTTGCCAAGAAAGTGAAAAGAGAGCCTACCCAGTGGAAGAAAATATTTGGTAATCATATATCTGATAGGAGACTAATATCCTGCATATATAAAGAACTCCTCCATCTCAAAAATAAAAAGACAAACAACCCGTTTAAAAAATGGGCAAGAGCCTTAAACAGACACTTCTCCAAAGAAGAAATACAAAAGGCTAAAAAGCACATGAAAAAATTCTCCAAATCACTAGCTATTAGGGAAATGCAAATCAAAACTACAATGAGATACCATCTTACTCCCATGAGACTGGCAGCTATCAGAAAAAAAAAAAAAACCCAGAAGACTAAGGAGAGGATGTGGAGGAATGGGAACATTCATCCACTGCTGGTGGAAATACAGAAGGATCCAACCATTCCAGAAAACTCTTTGTCAGTTTCTCAAAAAACCAGCTATAGATTTGCCATATGACCCAGCAATTCCACTCCTGGGTATATACCCAGTAGAACGGAAAACAAGGGCAAACACTGATATATGCACACCAATGTTCATAGCAGCATTGTTCACTATTGCCAAAAGTTGGAATCAGCCCAAGTGCCCATCAACAGATGAATGGATAAATAAAATGTGGTATATACTTATATACTTACAATGGAATACTACTCAGCTATAAGAAGGAATACATTACAAACACATGTGATAACATGGATGAATCTTGAGAACCTTTTGTTGAGTGAAGCAAGCCAGGCATTGAAGGACAAATACAACACGATGTCTCTGATATGAAATAAGCAAACCAAGCTGTGTCAGAGAGCTAGAGACTGGATGATAGGCTTAAAGGAAGTTGCGGGGAGAGGAAGGTTGTAGCTGACACGTACGTGGGTGTAATATTCGATCAGCTGGAGGTAAGTATTTGTACAGGGAAGGCATAAAATGGGGGTATGGGGATATCTTCGGGTGGAGCTTTGAAGGCTTGAGGGAGGCTAGGGATGGGAGGATGAGTCAGATGGCCCAAGAAATTGGGGGGAGGGTGGGGGAGCATTTGAACATAGGAGATTGTCAGGTATGTGGATGAAACCATAATGTTGAGAAAACTCGTTAGAAAATATAATAAGAAAGGTTACCTGTTTAAGATGCTTAAGGGGGTGCATCTGACACAGGGCTGGCTTCTAGAGAGTGTGTGAGTGATCATTTTGTCATAGTTGGTTATACCACTGGGTGGAGACCCACACAATTAGTGCGAAGGTACACCCACATCCTGGGGAGTGCTGATGTTCTCAAACAGAGGGAATTGTGTCTCACGAGAGAATTGGTGGCTCCTAATTGGTTAGGGAAGTCGAGTATGTCAAGCCCTCAACATTGTTGCAAGTATCTGTAAATACGGTCTTTCAAGTAAAGAATATTGTCACTGTGGGTGCTGTGGGGAGGGGGAGAGAGGTATTAAATATATGGAATCAGTGTAACGGTGGGTCAATGGAAGCGTTCCACAAGATCATGCAATGATGGACATAGGACATGTTAAATTACACGGAAAATGTATAAACGTCTATGGGCTAAAATGTAAACCATAATGTAAAACATAAAATAACTAAAAATTTAGAAAATTTTATAGTCTAAAATAGAAACCATAATGTAAACCAAAATGGAAACTTGGTTGAAAGCTATGTTTCAATATCTGTACATCAGCTGCAGAAAATACAATATAAACATGCAAAAATATCATAGCTGGGGAAGGGGCAAAATTTTTGATGTTGGATATGTGGGAGTACCCTATATTTTATAGGTGAATTACTGTGATCTAAAATTTTTTTGAAGACAAAACTAATAATTAGGGGGAAAAAAGAGAGGATGTAGACGCTGAGGAAGAAATGAACGAAATTGCCTTGTCACTGTACATACAGGGCAACACTCATTGCAGTGATGAGAGGCAAAATATCAAAAACAAACCCTTTTCATTTTTTCATTTTTTGATACCTGAGTTTATTTTTACTTTATTTAATTTTTAAAAATTAATATCTGCTCTATGTCTAACCTTTAAACCCATCACTTTAGTCCATTTTACTATTAATGGAACCTGACGATATATTAGGCTTCATTTTTGAAGAAGTTTTGGATGATAGAGAGGTTCAACTATGGCAGGTGAGGAACACTGGTGTGGCGTGTTTTTGATGGGGGGTACATGGTTGGGAGGGAGTTCTCCAGGGCATGTGTACAGGGTACATAAAAATGTTTGGATATTTTCATAGTGGTTACAGTCAAAAACAACAATGGAGAGAGTGCTGAGTTCCTAGCCAGGGGAGCTCTATCACATTCCCCAATGGAACAGCAGCAATCCTCCAAGTGCAATGGCAAAGACCAGTAAAGAAGGATAGTCCAGGCAGTGGACTTGGCCCAGTGGTTAGGGCGTCCGTCTACCACATGGGAGGTCCGTGGTTCAAACCCGGGGCCTCCTTGACCCATGTGGAGCTTGCTGATGCGCACAAAGAGTGCTGCGCAGTGCTGATGCATGCAAAGAGTGCCGTGCCACAAAGGGGTGCCCCCGCGTAGGGGAGCCCCACACGCAAGGAGTGCACTCCATAAGGAGAGCTGCCCAGCGAGAAAGAAAGTGCAGCCTGCCCAGAAATGGTGCCGCACACATGGAGAGCTGACACAATAAGATGACGCAACAACAAAAAAAAACCACACAGATTCCTGTGCCGCTGACAACAGAAGCGGACAAAGATGCAGCAAATAGACACAGACAACCGGGGTGGGGGGGTGGGGGTTGGGGGGTGGAAGGGGAGAGAAATAAATAAATAAATAAATCTTTTTTTAAAAAAAAAGGGTTGTCCAACAATGAGCCCTTGATGCTGATGACTATGCTTATGAGCCTGTGTGCCTGAAATATGAACTAGGCCTAGAGCTGCATGGTGCCTAAGAGTAACCTCCTGAGAACCTCCATGTTACTCAAATGTGACCACTCTCTAAGGCAAACTCAGCACGTAAATGCATTGCATTCCCCCCGGTGTGGGACAAGACTCCCGGGGATGAGCCTCCCTGGCACCAAGGGGTTACTACTAGGCAGCAGCTGATGATTTAACTAGAAAAAGACCTTGAATAAAACGGTCAACTCATACCAGCAGAATATCTCAGCCTTCATGTAATATCAGGCGTTAAAAACTGCTTTCTGACCTTGAATAAAAGGGGGAAGTGGAAAGGACAAATGAGTTTACATGACTATGAGTCTCCAAAAGAGTCAGGAGGTCATCAGAGGTGTCGCAGTTTTGCACGCTTCAGCAGGGTCCCAGAGACAGTCAAAGTAGAAACAACCCCAGGTACTGGTTCTCCTGAGGGCTACAGAGACCCACAGGTTCTATGGTCATGGAAGATGGCTCTGGCATTCAGTGCCATGTCAGTTGGCCCTCTTTAGAGTTTGTTTTCCTGAGTGTGATGGAGTTGGACTCAGATGTGACCTTTCTACACATGCCTCTTCTGTCACCTTTACCAGACCTGTGTTGGTGCTGGGATTGGTGTTAACTCAGGAGACCCGAATCTCTGGACTGTCCATGTGACAGCTAGGCCTGGAGCCTCTGCAGACTTGCAACTCCTATCCTCTGGTTTACTGGACTTACCCTGGCCAGCAAGCAGGGAGGTGAAGTTCAACCACCACACCAGGGAGCCAAGAGTGCCTACCACTGAAAGCAGGAGAATGGCATCCACCATCCATGTGGAATCTAAGCCCCCTCTCAATATAGAGGTGGAGTGGACATAACCATCCCAGGGCCCACAGGATGGAGGAATAGAGTTTGGATTACAGTGGACTTACTGATATTCTACTATGGGACTATTGTGATTACTAATGGAAGAAAGTGTAGCAATGATGTGGGGAAAGTGGCCATGGTAGCTGCAGAGTAGGGAGTGGGAAGAAGAGATGTGATGTGGGGGCATTTTCAGGATTTGGAGTTGTCCTGCGTGGTACTGCAGGGACAGATGCTGGACATTGTATGTCCTGCCATGGCCCACTGTGTGGACTGGGGGAGAGTGTAAACTACAGCGTAAATCATTATCCATGTGGTGCAGCAGTGCTCCAAAATGTATTCACAAATGCAATGAATGTCCCATTATGATGAAAGAGGTTGTTGATGTGGGAGGAGTGCGGTGAGGGGGGTGTGGGGTATGTAGGGACCTCTTATATTTCTTAATGTAACATTTTAAAAAATAAAGAGAAAAATATAAAAAAATTTTTAAAAATTTAAAAAAAGAAGTATACATTAGATCAAGTGAGTTTTATTCCATGTATGTAAGGGTGGCTCAACAGAAGAAAATCAATTAGTGTAATAAACCTCGCTGATCAATTGAAGAAGAAAAATCATATGATTCTCTCTATTGATGCATAAAAGGCATTTGACAAAATACAGCACTCTTTCTTGATAAAAAATTCTCCAAAAGATAGCAATAGAAGGATACTTTTTCAACATGATAAAATGCATATATGAAAAACTTACAGCTAGCATTATACTCGATGGTTAAAGAATGAAAGCGTTCCTGTTGAGATCAGGAACAAGACAAGGATGTCCACTGTCATGACAGTTATTCAGTATTGTGCTAGAAGTTTTAGATAGAGCAATTAGGGTAGACTAAGAAATAAAATGCACCCAAATAGGAAAGGAAGAAACGAAATTTTCACTATTTGCTGATGATATGAACCTAAATCTAGAAAATCTGGAAAAAGTCTACAATAAACCTACTAGAATTAATAGACAAGATCAGCAAAGTGGCAGGATACAAGATTAATATAAAACAAATCAATAGTGTTGCTATACACTGCTGATGTGCAATCTCAGGAGGGAATTTTTAAAAATTCCATTTATAATAGCAGCTAAAACTTATCTAAGGATGTAAAGGAACTGTATTCAGAAAACTACTAAACACTGCTAAAAGAAACCAAAGAAGACTTAAATTAATAGAAGAATGTTCCATATTCATGGATTGGAAGACTAAATATCATTATGATGCCATTTCTACCCTAAATGATTTACAGATTCAACACAATCCCAATAAAAATCTCAACAGCCTTTTTTGCGAAATGGAAAAACCAATAATCAAATTAATTTGGATGGGTAAGGGACCCCGAATACTCATAAATGTCTTTAAAAAGAAGACTGAAATTGGAGGACTGTTACTTCCTGACATTAAAGCATATTACTGCTGGGGGTAGGGAGTGGGAGGAAGAGATGTGATGTAGGAGCATTTTTGGGACTTGGAGTTGTCCTGGGTGGTGTTGCAGGGACAGTTACTGGACATTGTATGTCCTCCCATGGCCCACTGGGTGGACTGTGGGAGAGTGTGGGCTATGATGTGGACCATTGACCATGAGGTGCAGCCGTGCTCAGAGATGTATTCACCAAATGCAATGAATGTCTCATGATGATTGAGGAGGTTGTTGTTATGGGGGGAGGAGTGGGGTGAGGGGGGTGGGGGGGTATATGGGGACCTCATATTTGTTTAATGTAACATTAAAAAAATAAAGACAAAAAAGAGAAAAAAAAAGCATATTACTTAGCTACAGTCATAAAGACAGCAAGGCATAAAGACAGACAGATTGACCAATGGAACTGAATTGAGAACTCAGAAATCAACCCTCACATCTACAATCAAATGATTTTTAACAAGGCTGTTGAGCCCACGCAGCTGGGCCAGAACGGTCTCTTTAATAAATGATTTTTGGAGAACTGGATAGCCATACTCAAAAGAAAGAAGACCCCTCTCTCACACCTTACACAAAACTTAACTCAAAATGGATCAAGGACCTAAACATAAAAACAATAACCATAAAACTTCTAGGAAAAAAATGTACGAAAACATCTTCAAGATCTTGTGTTAGGCAGTAGTTTTGTAAACCTTACACCTGAAGCACGAGCAACAAAAGAAAAATATATAAATGGGACCTCCTCAAAATTAAACACTTTTGCACCTCAAAGGACTTTTTCAAAAGGGTGAAAAGGCACCAATACAATGGGTGGAAATATTTGGCAATCGCATATCTGATAAGCTTTTAACGTCCATGATATATAGAGATCATAGAACTCAATAATAAAAAAAACAAACTGTTCACTTTAAAAACGAACCAAAGACTTGAGAAGACATGAAAAAAATGTTCGACAGCACTAGCAATTAGGGAAATGCAAATCAAAACTACAATGAGATATCATTTCACACCTACTAGATTGGCCACTATTAAAAAGTCAGAAAACTGTAAATGTTGGATAGGACATGGAGGGAAAGGAACACTTATTCACTGTTAGTGAATGTAGAAGGGTCCAGCCACTGTGGAGGACTGTTTGGCAGTTCCTGAGGAAGTTGAATACAGACTTGCCATGGAACCTGGCAATACCATTACTAGGTATATACCCAGAAGAACTGAGAGCAGTGACACGAATAGACATCTGCACACCAATGTTCATAGCGGCGTTATTCACGATAACCAAAAGTTGGCAACAACCCAGGTGTGCGTTAACGGATGATCGGATAAATTGTGGCGTATACTCACAATGGAATGTTATACAGCAGTAAGAAGAAATGATGTCATAAAACATATGACCTGGAGGACATTATGTTGAGTAAAGCAAGCCAGACACAAAAAGACAAACAGTGTATGATTGCATTTTTATGAACCAAATATATTATGTGAAATATAAATATACTACGTGAAATATGAATATGGGCTAATTTACATATATGACAGTTTTTCTTTGAAGCTGAACAAATGTAGGTTAATATTACAAATTGTCAATACCAGACCAAAAAATACATTATACTAAATGAAGGAGACCAGTGTGCTACACAGTGTATAATTTCATTTATATAAAATGTAAACATATATCAATTTATAAAAGTGAAATTAGATTAGTGCTTATGTAGGGTTGGGGAAGGAATGCTCAGGGGTTTGGAGTCGTTCTTTTTGGAGCAATGAAATAGTTCTAAAATTTTTAAAGATGATGTACATCATTGTGATTATACTAAAAGCCACTGATTATACACTTTATTAACTTTTTTAAAGATTTATTTATTCCTCTCCCCTTCCCCCCCCCAGCCCCCGCCCGGGTTGTCTGTTCTATTTGCTGCGTCTTCTTCTTTATCCGCTTCTGTTGTTGTCAGCGGTACGGGAATCTGTGTTTCTTTTTGTTGCATCATCTTGTTGATGTCAGCTCTCCGTGTGGGCAGCGCCATTCTTAGGCAGGCTGCATTTTCTCTTGCGCTGGGCGGCTCTCCTTACGGGGTGCACTCCTTGTGCGTGGGGCTCCCCTACACGGGGGACACCCCTTCATGGCAGGGCACTCCTTGTGCGCATCAGCACTGCACGTGGGCCAGCTCCACATGGGCCAAGGAGGCCGGGGGTTTGAACCGCAGACCTCCCATGTGGTAGACGGACGCCCTAACCACTGGGCCAAGTCCGCTTCCCCTGATTATACACTTTAAATAGATCATATGGTATGTGACTACATCTCAATAAAACAATATAAAACTGCTTAGTAAACAAATAAATAATTGGGCAATAGCCAGAAATAGCAGCTACATACAGCAGGGGAAGCAGAGAGAGATTGAAAGGTGAGGAATTTTCTTATTTTCCTCTTCTTTCTTTATTATTATTATTGAAATAATGAAAATGTTATAGTAATGATTGAAGTCATGAATGTACAACTATGTGATTATACCAAATATCATTGATTGTACACTTTGGATGAATTGTGTATTTCATTAATATGTATCAATAAAATTGACTTGTTTAAAAAAATTGAATGTGAATAAAACTTAAAACATTGTCAAACTAACAGTCCATTAAATTTACAGTTTACAGTTTTGCAATATAAATGATCATCAACTTGGTGCAGGCGATTGGTTAAGGAATCTTTCGTCTCTGCTTGTGCTAGGACTTATCCCTAACTTTAAATTTCTTTCTAAGCAGCGCACAGAGGCCTTTACCGCTTGTTCTGTCTGGGTAGCCACCCGCAAGGTTCCTAACAGGAGCCAGGCTATAGCTGCTGCCATCTGGCAGTCTCCCTTTTCCTGAAGTGCAACTACTCTGCTAGCTGCTGTAGCAGAGCCAGCACACCTGCCGGAGTTTTTAGAGCATCCCCATATTATCTCGGCAGTCCCCACTTGTCCAGTAGGGCAGCCACTCCTCCCCACATGGGCGTTATAGGCCCACCGGGGATTTGCCCTGCAGATTCTCCTTTCCTTGAGCTCATGCCCGCTACGGAGGTTGGTCCTTGGGTCTCCTGGCTGTGGCTCACCAACTGTTAGAACCCAGTTCCTGAAGGGCATAAATTGTCACGGATGCAAGACCAAAGAACATACCTAGTACTTAGGCATAAGCTTTATTGGGACTTATGGACAGGAGATATCTCTGATGGCAGTGGTTCAGAGATTGAAGATAGTGCTCTGCAAAGAGATGAGAAAATGAGTGGTGATATATTAGGGGTTTCAGAACTAGGACATTCCATAAAGTATGAGAACAAAGTTTCTGCTAGTGTCACATGAAGCATACATATAGAGTCTGGTGATGTTTTCACTGCGCTTGTTTCATTACTGTTTACCAAGGACATTGAATGACTTGGGAAGATTATAGTTAATAATACCATCTATGCATTCCCTCCCCTTTGGCGAGGGTTGTTAACCTTTAACTTATGTCTAGGCCACTCAGGTGGGTACATGCTTGAGGATTGGGGAGGGGCCTGGGACTCCACAGACGGTTATACCCATTGTGAAAATAAATTAGGAAAGCTTCCATCTTTTTCCATCCGTTTATCTAGAATAGTTTAATTATTGTGTGTCATCTACTTATTGAAGGTTTGATGGAATTCTCATGTAAAACCACTTGTGCTGTGCCTTATATAGTGTCAGATATTTGATGTTTTCCATTTCTTCTATGAATTTCTTCTATGTCAGATATTTGATGTTTTCCATTTCTTCCATTTCTTTTAACTTAACTGCTGAAATGCGTCCCTTATAGTCATATCTCCCTTCCCATACCATATACCTATGCCTATATGTACATTTTTTCCCTTTTTCCCCCTTGATCAGGTTGGCGAGTGTTAGCCTATTCTATTGGTTTTTCAAAGAACCAGCTCTTGCTTTTAAAATGAAACAGTTTTGAAAGAGCTGTTTCCTAATTCATTAATTTCTGTTCAAAACTTTAAATTTTCTTTTACTTCTCCCCCCCTCCCCCAATATCTGGAGTTGAATGCCTCATTTAATTTCAATCTGTCTTGTTCAATAAGGAAAATTATTTTGCTATTACAATTTTCATGAGGCCCGATTACTTAACGAGCATTTATTGAACAAGTACGCTCTAGGGACTAGTCCATGGGCAGGAATACTACAGCCCAATTTAGTTTGCAGTCTGTTTTTACACAGCATGTGAGTTAAAAATGGCTTTACATTTTTAGAGGGGTGCAAACAAAGAATATGCAACAGAGACCATATTACGGCCTGCAAAGCCTACACTATTTGTGGCCCTTCACAAAAAGTTTGTGAATCTCTGGCCTACTCTAATAGTAGTAGAGATGCCTAGACAGTTAAAATTAATCCTTAGGTACCAGAAACCTTCAATTCCAAAGCTTCCCTAATTTACTAATGTCAGTCTTAATCATCTTCCCCCACTGTAGTAGTTCTCAAATGTTTTTATCTTTCTACCACTCATATATAAAACATTCTTTCATAAGCAATAATTCTCATTATATGAGTACCTCTTAATGGGGAGGCAGCTCTAAGGATCATTGCTTCACCACCACCATTCTCAATAGTTTACAATATTTTGAATGTAATTTCAAATTGTCAATGCACATTTAAGTGATAAGGACCTTTCCCACTAGTTTTCAAGATAAAAAGCAGACTAATCATGCCCTTTAAAGTATTTCTTTGGTCATATTAGAAGTGGTGTCAATTTTGATATTAAGGTGATATATAGCAAGAGACTCAGAAATGCTGCAATCTGGCCTGAGGCCAACTGAACCTGCTATTAAATGTCTAAGGGAGATACATAAATGAGCCAATGGCAAAGGAGCTTTGTGTTTCCAGGAATTATGCTTGTATACCCAAAAGGCCTGAGGAGGCTTTTCCTTTTACCCAATGTTCTGATCAGCCACCCTGCATCACTCCTAAGGACTCTTGTCAAAAGAGTGTAAGGAAGTCAGTCAGGCCTGGAGCCAGGGGAGAAGCGTATACCAGAAAAAGTCCGAACAAAGGATCATGAATCCTTACCACTTTTGCAATAAATTGGACTAGGCTTTTAGGGATTAGTACTCCGGTTCTTGGCAGCCAAGTGAGACTAGAGGAATTGTTGACTGAGTCTGTCTCAAATGGCCTTCTCCTATATTTCTTTAACAATTAGTTACTCACTGTTAGAGGAAATAGAAAAGAGTAGCTCCAAAATCTCACTTAACTTTTGAGGCACTTAACTCATAATGAAAACCCCCTCCTCCAAAAAACACCAAATCAAACAAACAAACAAAAAATCCACCACCACCAAACTAGATCTCCTTAAATCTCACCCCAAAATATTAGTAGTGTATACAACTTCAGCTATAGGATTTGAGTAGAGTGTTTGAGAACAAAGTTTTGAGTAGTTATCACTCTAAAAACTATAAAAAAGTATAGAAACTAAATTTGAACCAAAAATCCCTTGGAAATTTAGAATTTTAAAATTAGAGGCCATCCTGCTTTTGTTAAACAAGGATACTGCTCTGTCTAGTCACACAATACCAAAGAGTCACACTCTTGATTTTACACATTTGAACTAAATAAAAGCCTGCAGAAAGACTTCTATTACAAATAAATATAATCTAGATTACATATAGCTATGACAAAACCAGCACTGGGAATTCCAAAGCAAACAGACACATTTGCACAAGAACCATTGTACTGCACCTATTAGAATGAGAACTGCATCTCAAATTATCTCTGCAGATTCTTCGCCAGGTATAGCACGCATACTAGGGAGACAATAAATTTCAAATGAACACATCTTGGAGCTGAAAGAGAACCATCTGGTTCTGCTTTCTGCCTCCTGAAAAGTCTGTAGGATATTCACGTTTTACAGATGAGGCAAATCTAAACCACAAGAGTACAGGATAAATTCATCATGGATTTAGGGTTGTGAAAGCAAAAAGTTGTAAGGAATAAAATTATTTCTATGAAATACATGCATGGGGCAGATGAAATAAGGGAGAAACTTGGTGATTGCAAAAGACATAGAAATACACTAAGGAATCAGAGTAACAGTAAAACCATATAGCTTCAATACTTAAACAGCTCTCCATAATAAAATACCCACTATAAAACAAAGATGGGGAGGTTGGGTGGAAGAAGAGGAAGTGGATAAAAGGGATTTTCATCTTTATGTAGCAGGTTTTTGGAAAAGAGCCACATCAACCTCGATTCTATCCTAACGTTTTGTTTTGATTTTTCATCCTACTCTTCTGGAAATAAGACTTCTGGGATAGCAATCCTTATTCCTACGGGGACAACAGAACGAACATAAATGTAGAACGAAGATAAACTTCTTTTATTTTCCTCCATATGCAAAAGAGGATGCATGAGGTTTGATAAAAGGAAAAAAAAAAGTCATTTGGTTAATGTGACTGATCAGATCCCCTGTCCTGAGGGGGAGATGGTTTCTTGCAGAACTAGGTGAAGGAGGTGGTTCTGCTCAGCACTCAACAGCGGCCACATCTCCACCTGGAGCGACTTGACGGCTTCGGTGTCCTTTTCGTGAGTCGCCATGACCAAAGACTGAAGCAGCAGAAAGAGCTCCTCGGGAAGCTGGCCACTGCCCTCCTGCCCGTGGTTGTCAAAAGCCTCCCAGGAGTACTTCTCCAGGGTCTGGGCGTGCTCGGGCAACAGCTTGGCAGGCGGTGGCTGCAGGAGGAGCAGCAGCAGCACGCGCGACACCTCGCAGCGGACCAGCACGTCCGAGAAGGCGCCTAGTGCAGTGGGAACGGGCGCCACGGAGACGGCGTTAGGAGGGAGCGGCGCCGACGCCGGGCCGGGTCCCGGCTGAGGGCCTGGAGGAGGCGGCGGCGGCGGCGGCGGCGGCGGCGGCTGCACCGGGTGGCTGCCGTGCTCCCGCGCGAGACTCTGCATGCGCGTAAAGACCGCCAAGGCCCCGTTGTAGTCGCGCGCCAGCAACTGGCAGGAGGCGGCCTCGCCGAGCGCCTGCAGCGCGGCCAGAGGGAGCTGAGGCAGCTGGAGCTGGGCGGCTCGCTGGAAGTGTCCGGCGGCGGCGGCGGGCTGGCCCAGGTCGCGCAGGGCGGCGGCGAGCTCGAGACAGAGGGCCGCGGCGGCGGCCGGCTGGCCCAGCTCGAGGTGCAGGCGCACGGCGGCGCCCAAGGCGCTGGCGGCGGCCTGCAGCGGCTCTCCGTAGGCGGCGGGGCAGGCCAGGCGCTGGCGCGCGTCGCGCTCCTGCAGCAGGAAGAGGCGGGCGGCCTCGGTCAGCGCCAGCGCCTCCCCCGGCGCGTGGAAGAGCGCCTGCTGGCAGCGCGCCACCGCCAGCTGGCACCAGGCGGCGTACGGGAGGCACTCCTGGGCGCGGAGTTCGCGGCCCAGCTGCCCGAACTGCTCGCCGGCCTCCGCCACGTTCGGCTTCCGCAGGAAACGCTTCTTCAGCTTGTTCGACACCAGCCGGTAGCGGGCCAGGAAGTCGCCGGCATCGGCCCCCAGGCCCGCACTGCCGCCCAGGCCGGCGCCGGCAGCCGCCATCTTCGCGGCTCGCGCGCTTCCGGCGTAGTCAGCCAATGGCGAAGGACGCTCGGACGCAGGCGGGCGGCGACGCGCCCAGCGCACCGCTGTGACGCGCAAAGGCGCCCGAGGAGCACCAGCGCCGGGGCCGTTACGTGAGAACATGCAAATGAGGGGTGGGGGCGTGGCTTGCCCTTGGAAGCAGTTGCTAGGCTCCGGCTTGTTTACCAGGTTGCTATGGACGCTCGAGGCCTCTCCCGCTTGGCGCGACCCCGCGGGAGACCCGTGAAGCCGCGTCCCTCGTGACCATAATTCCTTCTCTGTGCATTTCCTTATCGTCGCCGCCCTCCATCCCTCAATCTTCAGGGAAAAGCCCCCGCTCCACGGGGGCTCCTGCCAGCCGCTGAGCTCCCCTCTGCAACCCACCCCGTTGCCCCAGACTCTCCCGCTAAGAATCCAACCTTGCACACCTCCATCGTCCTGGTCTTCAGCCCCACCCCAGCTCCCACCACCCTTCTGGGCACTTGGCCGTGCCCGGGAGGCCCCAGGTCTGGACCTCCTCCTAGCCGAGGAGGGAGTCAGCCTTGTGCAGCCCCCACCCCGACCAGCTGCCCCCACCCAGGACCCCCCCGCCCTGTCACCCCGGGAGCCTGGTCCTCTGAAAGCACTGATGGAAGCACCCCGCCCAGCCCCCAGCCCCCCAGCACCCCCCAGCCCCCCAGCCCCCCCAGCCCCCCAGCACCCCCAGCTCCCCAGCCCCGCCCAACCCCCCCCCCCCCCACCTGTGGATGCCCCCCAACCACCTCCAACACAAAGGACCTGCAGCACGCCAAGGATTGAGTCAGACACTTTAATAAAATGTGAGAAAAAGGCAAGAGGGGCCGGGAAGGCCCCGGCAGAGCCCGAGCTTGGCGCTCGCTGGCCGAGGCTCTCTGGCTGGGCCGCTGGCCGAGGCTCTGGCTGGGCCGCTGGCCGAGGCTCTGGCTGGGCCGCTGGCCGAGGCTCTGGCTGGGCCGCTGGCCGAGGCTCTGGCTGGGCCGCTGGCCGAGGCTCTGGCTGGGCCGCTGGCCGAGGCTCTGGCTGGGCCGCTGGCCGAGGCTCTGGCTGGGCCGCTGGCCTCGCAGCTACTCCCGGGCGGGGGCCACTTGGGAGACGGTTGTAGTGTCGAAGAACCCACTCAGCAGAGCGTTGTTGTGGACGGCCATGTCCACCAGCTGGGGGGTGATGCGCCTCATGCCGCTGTTGCGGGCCTCGTTGCCGGCCAGCTCCAGGATCGTGGCCGTCAGGTACTCGAGGATGGCAGCCAGGTAGACGGGCGCCGACGAGCTCAGGCGCTGGGCGTAGTGGCCCTCCCGCAGCAGGCGCTCCACGTGGCTCACGGAGAAGCTCAGCTCGGCTCGGGACGTGCGGGAGCGGTTCCGCCTCCGACGACCGGACGACCCTCCGTGGCTCCTTCTCCCGGACATGTCGGCTGGAGGTTAACGACCGGCCGGCCTAGCGCGAGGCTCCAGCTGCGCGAGCCTGGCCAGGTGCCAGTGCGCAGGCCCGCGCACCGAACCCCAGGGCCCGCTGGCCAGCCCCTCATTGGTCACCGAGCAGCCTCTTGACACCTCGAGCTCTGACGTCATCGCTCGCCAACCGGCCCTGCCTCGGCCGGGGCCTACAACTGGGCGCGGGGCCTGGGCCCCCTAATTACCCGACCCACTCTGCCACTTGGCTTTAGCATTGTACGTAATAAAGTGGACGACTCAGGGGCTTTATCTCTGTTCACCACGGTGCCCGCGCGGCCGTCACAAGGGTCCAGTTGCAAAACATTTCCATCACATCCCCCTCCCCCCAAAAAGCACACACACGCACACAAAACCACCCTTACCATTAAGCAGTCTCCACTCGCGCAGGACCCTGGCCACACGTTCACGGGCTTTCTCTCTCGAAGGATTGGCCTGTTCTGGACATTGCGGAGAGATGACTCCCACAACATGTGGCCTTTGGTACCTGGCTTCTTTCCCTTTAAGATCATGTTTTTGACGTGCCGCCATGCTGTAGGGTGTATCAGCACTTCCTTCTTTGGATGGCTGGGTAATACTCCAATGTATGGGAATACCATGGTGCCTTTAGACAGTCATCGGTTGATGGGCATATAAGTCGTTTCCACCTTTGGCTATTGGGAATAATCTTGCTGGGAACACTGGCATACAAGTATCTGCTTGCCGCCCCCCCCCCCCCCCCCCCCCCGTTTCCAGTTCTTTGGGGTATATACCTAGGAGTGGAATGGACGGGGCATAGGACAATTCTGTGTTGATCTTTCGGAGGACCCGTCAACCTTTCCCACAGGGGTGCACTATTTTCCCTTCCCACCAGCCGTATAGAAAGGTTCCAATTTCTTCCCGACGCTTGTTATTTTCCGTTTCTTTTGAAAAGTATTCTAGCCATCCTAGAGACTATGAACTGGCATCTCTCTGTGGTTTTGGTTTGTATTCGCCTAATGACCGATGGCGTTGAGCATCTTCTCAGGCGCTTAGGGGCCATTTCTATATCTTCTTTGGAGAAATGTCTGTGCAAGTCCTTTGCCCACTTTTTAGTTGGGTTGTCTGTCTTTTCCTTGTTGACTTGTAAGAGTTCTTTATATAGTCAGGATAATAGGCCTTGTGGTTTGCAAGTATTTCTTCCAATTCTGCGGTTGTCTTTTTACTTTCCTTTTTTTTTTAATGAATGTGCCACAATGACGAAAGAGGTATTTTTACTTTCTTGATAGTGTCTTTTTCCAATAGTTTTTATTTACTTATAAAAGACACATAGATCACACAACATGTTGCGTCAGGGCAGTGACCCAGCGAGGTCATGGCTAGAGGCAGGAAGGCGTCCAAGCCCCGCGCGGTGGAGGCGGCCCCGGGCTGGAGATGGTGGGGCGGAGGGGCCCGGGGAGGCCCCGCACCAACGGGGGAGAGAATTCCGTCGCACATCACAAAGTCAAATGCCAGGGGAAGCCAATAGCCGGAATCTACAAGAGGCGAGAAGAGACGAGCAACAGCGGGAACGCACCACGGAGCACCGTGAAGTCCCGGGAACGGAAGATGAAAGACGCCAGGAGAGGTCCCCTGGCACGCCTCCGGCGTCCCGAGACAGGAGGGCCTGAGGACAGGAGAGGTCCCCTGGCACGCCTCCGGCGTCCCGAGACAGGAGGGCCTGAGGACAGGAGAGGTCCCCTGGCACGCCTCCGGCGTCCCGAGACAGGAGGGCCTGAGGACAGGAGAGGTCCCCTGGCACGCCTCCGGCGTCCCGAGACAGGAGGGCCTGAGGACAGGAGAGGTCCCCTGGCACGCCTCCGGCGTCCCGAGACAGGAGGGCCTGAGGAGGGCACTGCCTCCCACGGCCTGCTCGGGGTGCCTCCAAGCTCTCGTTCTCCTCGGGTCTCGATAGGCACACATTTAAGTGTATGCATAACTTTTAAGAAGTTCCACAGTAAGCTAGTCTTCCCCGCTGCTTTTTCGAAAGCTTACTGACCCCGTGGCCATGAACGCGGGCCGGGCGTACACTGACCCTTGCACAAGGCTGCCGCTTCCCTCGGCACCTCAAAGCATCAGCGACAGTCATCAGACTAGACGTGGGTGGGGAAGAGCATTGCTTAGCTGCCCCCGCCGGGGCAGGGTTTTCTGAAACTTGGGTAGAAACGTGAACACTGAATTTATTTTTAAAAATAATAAAAGTAGGGAAACAAACAAACAAAAAAGGATAGGGGGTTCCCACATGCTCCCCGCCCCCCCCCCCCCCATCAACCACCTCCCCCACAGTGCGGCACATCCGCCAACTGATGAGCACATTTTGGAGCACTGCCACACAGCGTGGACGACCGTTTACGTTGCACTTCACACCCTCTTCCAGTCCATTCCATAGTGTCTTTTGAAGCACAAACCTTTATCTATCATTTGTTCTCTTGTTGCTTGTGTTTTGGGTCTCCTATTTAAGAAACCATCCCCTAATCCGAGGACATGAAGATTTATACCTGTGTTTCCTTCTAAGAGTTTTATCATTTTAGCTTTACATTTCTGTGATCCACTGTGAGCTAAATTTTGTATGTGGTGTGAGATGGTTGTCCCAATTCATTCTCTTGCACGTGCAGATCCAGTTGTCCCAACGCCATTTGTCAAAGAGCCTTTCCCCAGTTCCCATTGATTGGTTTTGGCACCCTTATTGGAAATCGATTGTCCGTAGATGTAAGGGGTTAGTTCTGGAATCTCAGTTCTGTCCTGCTGATGTATAAATCTACCATTGATTACTATGACTTTCAAAGTTGTTTTGGCTATTCTGTGTCCCTTGCTTTCCCACGTGAATTTTAGAACCAGCCCATCAGTTTTTATAAAGAAGACATCTGGGGTTCTGCTAGGCATTGCATTGTATATGTACATCAACTTGGAGGGTGTGATGGCTAGGCTAATGTGTCACCTTGGCCAGGTAATTGTGCCCAGCTGTTTGGTCAAGCAAGCACCAGGCTAATTGTAATACAAGAACATTCATGGACTTTAGTCACCAGTGAATTTATTGCATAGATGGCTGATTACATCTACAATCAACCAAGGAGATTGCCATCAGCAATGAGTGACGTTTTATGCAATCGGTTGAGTGCCTCAAAAGGGGAAGTGATTTCAGCATTCAAAGAGAATTTTCCAGCTTGGCTTCAGACAGCCAACCTCTCCTGAGAACTCACCAAGGACCTTCATCGGAGCCCCTGGTTTGCAGCCTGCCTGTAGAATTTGGCCTTGTGCATCCCCACGGTCACATGAGATAACTTTTAAAAATCTTATACTACTTACAGATATCTCCTGTTGATTCCCTTTCCCTAGAGAGGCCTGACTACTACAGAGGTATTGCCAACTGAACAATGTTGTCTCCCAATCCATGAGCACGGGTTGGCTTGCCACTTATTTAGGTCTTTTCTTTTCTTTTTTTTTTTTTTTAATACTTTTCAGCTGTGTTTGTGGTTTTCAGAGTTTAAGTTTCGCCATCTTTTGTCATATTTATTCCTACATATTTTGTTCTTTTGAATGCTTTAGTAATTGGAATTATTAATTTCATTTTCGGACTATTCATTGCTAGTGTAATAGAGATTCGACTGATTTTTGTCTATTCACCTTGTAACTTGCAAATTTGCTGCACTCGTTTATTAGCTCTAATAACTTCTTGTGTGTGTGTGTGTACTCTATATATGATATATATCATGTCTTTTCCGAATGGAGATAGCTTCACTTCTTCCTTTCAAATATGGAAGACTTTTATTTCTTTTTCATGTCTAATTGGTCTGGCTAGAACTTCCAGTACAATGTTGAATAGAAGTGATGAGAGCACATATCCTTGACTTGTTCCCAATCTGAGGGAGAAAGCTTTCAGTCTTCCACAACTAAGTATGGTGTTAGCTGTGCAGTTTTTCATAAATGTCCTTTAATTAACTTGAAGAAGTTCCATTTCATTCCTAGTTTTTTGACTTTTCTTTTTTCATGAAAGGGAGTTGGAGTTTGCTAAATGCTTTTATTTTTTCTGCACCTTTTGGGATGACCGTGTGTCTCTCCCCTTAATTCTATTACTATGGGATAGTTCATTGATTGATTTTGGTATGTTGAACCAATCTCACATTCCTGGGATAAACCCCACTTGGGTTTGTGGTGTATAATGAGTGGTCAATAAACAATTTTTTGAAAGTATAGGAGCTAACCAGAGAAGACAGCTGGGGACAGTGCATGTATGAAGGGATCAGCAGCATGATGAGAAGCCAAGGAATTTGAGGTGCTTTGGCAGTACTTCAGTGAGGCTGGAGTGGAGGGTGCCTTCACAGGGAGAGGTGGTTGATGTGACTGGAAAAGAGGCAGGCAGGAGTCAAGGCATGGAGATTCTGCTTTTCCAGCCTCAGATTTTCAAATATCCTGTAGACTATAGTGAATACACTGCAGTCTTTAAGCTCGGGAGTCACACGATCTGATTTCTTTTAGACAGATCATTCTGGCAGCTGTGTGGAGAATAGAGTAGAAGGGAATGAGATAGGAGTGAGAAGCCCAGTCAAGAAATGATACATACCTCAACTAACAAAAACGGCACTGTAGATAAGACCAGGGGACAGAGTCAATAAAAAATGTAGGAAGTAACTTGGCACATAATGGGCACACAGTACGTATTTCTTGTACTGTTGAACTTAGCTGAAGACTTGATGATTCATTGGTTCGTTCCTTCAGCAAATATTTAGGCACTGATTAAATACCAATGAGCAACACAGACCAAGTTTGTGCTTGGAGTCTGGTGAAAGATACAGACAAGGAACCTGTCAGTTACAGGTGTTAAATGCTATGTGAGTGCGAGAAGGGAAGATCAAGGTGCTGTAGGAACACATAGGAGTACCTTGTGTGGACTTTTGCAGTTGGGGAAAAGTTCCTCAGAAAAATGTCCAAGTCGAAACTTGAAGAATGAATAGGAGTTAACCAAGTGGAAAAGTAAGGGTTTGGTGGAGGAGGGAGAGGAAAGGTGCTGGAGTGATTCCTCCAGAACAGGGTCAGGTGACTGTGGACTTTAGAGCTGTCAACGGAGATATGGACTGAAGGAGAGGTCCAGGTATTGGTGGGAAGGTGAGTTCAGTTTGGGGCATGTGAAATTTGAGATGCCCGTGGGATATCCAGATGGAGATGAAGGATCCATGGGTTGGGAAATCAAGAGGGAGGTCAGGACTGGAGATATCTACATGAGAGTCACCAGGGTATTTCTTGAGGCCTTGGATGTAGTCGAGATCATCCAGAGAGAGGGCGCGAAGAGATCACAGAAGGGGCCAAGGACAACTTCACTTAAGGGGCAGGGAAAAGAAGAAAATCCTTGGAAGAAGACTGAAAGAGGGACTGCACAGAAAGAAGACGGGACTGGAGGACAATGAAACCAGAAGGAGAAGAGAGCAAGGGGCCAGGAGGAGAGCACAGCAAGAAGTGACAAACTGAGGAACTGTTGCTGAGTTCCAGAACAGTAAGCACAAAAATGTAATTCATTGCATTAGGCAATGAGAGTGTCTCTTGCGGTCTTGGCGAAAGCAATTGCAGTGGACTGGTTCAAGGCACACACCAGACCAGACTGGTCCTGGAAGCTAATGGGGAATTCTGAGACTAAGACGTATCCTCCCGATATCTAGCATCAGCGGGAATAGTTGAGCACACCTCACTCAACAAAGTTTGACCACATGCCTAGTAAATTGTCATATGGAACACTTTTCTCAGAGGGATAAGGGTAGGTCTGGTGGCAACAAATTTTCTTAGTTTTCCTGCATCTGACAATGTCTTGGTTTCTTCTGCATTCCCAAAGGATATTTTCACATTGCATAGGGTCCTGCTTCTTTTCTTTCACCATTTGGAAAATGTGCCACTTCCTTCTGGTCTCCAGGGTTTCTGATAAGAAGTCCACTGTCCTTCTAATTGTGTTTCCCCAATAGGTAAGGGGTCATTTCTCTCTTGCTGCTTTCAATTTTTCCCCTAGGTCCTTAGTTTTCAGACGTTTGACAATGATAGTGTCTTGGTGTGCTTATCTTTAGGCTTACCCTGTTTGGAGTCCACTCAACTTCCTGAGTCTGTCAGTTTATGTCTTTGGCCAAATTTCTTTCTCCTCTACTTCCGGGACTCTGGTGACATGAATGTTAGATCTATGTTACATATCCCACAGGTTCCTGAGACTCTTAATTTTTTCCAGCTTTTTTTCATTTGTTTCAACCATGTTTTTAATTGATCAATGAAGCATTTTTATCGTGAGTGTTTTAAAATTCCATTCTGGCCAGACAATTCTAACACCTGTGTCATCTTGCTGTTGACTTTTCTAATTCAAGTTGAGATTTCCCAGGTCCTTCACATGACAAGTAATTTTTTGTTGAAACCTGTACATTTTGGGCATTATGTTTTGAGACTTGGGATCTTATCCAAATGTTGTGTTTTAACAGACCTTCTCTGACATCGTTCTGATGGGGTAAGGAGAGTGCTATCTCATTACAGTCAAGTGGGGGTGGAAGCCCAGGTTTCCCTCCCAACCTCCCTTGACACTTGGTGGTGGGGGGACTCCTTATTACCACGGAGTAATGTTGAAAGTCCTGAAACTCCATGAGGCCTCCACTGACACCACTCCAGTTGGGATTAGGAGGGTTGTACATCCTCATGCTCCACGTTGTCTCCACTGACCCTGTGGGGGAATGACTCATTAGCTCATGTAGTGGTGAACAAACGGTTTCTCCTGTTGGCGTACTCTGATGCCACCCAAGTGAGGATAGGGAGAGGTGCCTCTTTATAGACTTTCAAGGGTCTAGGCTTCCCACTCAGCAGTCTCTGGTGTGAGCAGAGCAGACCACAGTTTTCTTCTGCAGTGTCTGTTTTGGGGAGAATATTTATTGTCTAAAATGTTTCTGTCTTGCTAAGCTGCCCCTTTCCTGGTCCTGTGGCTAGAGAGAGCAGGATGTTCTTGGGGCTTTTATTCTTTATACCCATTGGCATCTCTATGTTGTCAGTTCCTCCCGTACCCATTCTGGGATATCTGTTGGAGACATGCACACACACACACACAGAATTCACACCTGTGTCGTTCCTTGGGTCCTGAGATCCCTACCAGGTTTGCCTTGTTCTCTCCACCCTTCATAGTCTTCTTAAGTGTGTGTGTGTGTGTGTGTGTGTGTGGTGTGTGTGTGTGTGTGTGTGTGTGTGTGTGTATCCTAGGTGCTTAGCTGTACTTAGCAGGAAGAACAGGGAAAAGTACAACTACTCCATTTTCTCCAGGAGTAGGAGAAAAAGAGGGATATATTCTAACAATGAAAGCATCAGTTATGGAGGAAGACATAATGCACTTAACAACAGGGTCAAACAGTACATAAACCAAAAACTGACAGGATTGAGGTAGAAATAGAAAGGGGCATTTAGAATAGTGTTGCTTAATTTCCATGTGTTTAGGGATCGATTTGTACCTTAGTTAATCTCTAGGTGGATCCCATCCAGCAAATTTGGGAATATTTTTCTGCACCACATTCCCTCTCTTCTTCAGGAATTCTGATAACATGAATTTTAGCCCTCTTGGTATTGTTGCACGGGTCCCTAAGGTTTGTGTTTTCGTTTCCTGGACAGCTCAAGCAAATGCCATGCAATGGTTCTGCTTAAACAAAGGGAATTTATTTGCTCACAGGTTTGAGACTGAAAGAAAATCCAAATCAAGGCACCATCAAAGTAATGCTTTCTCCCCAAAGACTGGCATTCTGGGGCTGGCTGCTGGGTGATCCTTTGTCCTTAGTTTGCCACATGGCAAGGCACATGGCGGCATCTCCTGGTCTCTATCTCCTCTTCTAGGTTCCATTGATGTTCTGCTTCTGGTTGCTCCCTCTTCAGCTTTCTGTCTGAATTTCAATCTGCTTATAAAGGATTTTAGTAATAGGATGAAGACCCATCCTGATTAGGCTTTGCCACACACACCTTAACTGAAGTAACCTCCTCAAAAGGTCCTACTTACAGTGGGTTCACACCCACAGGAGTGGAATAAATTTAATAACATGCTTTTCTTGGGGTACCTATAGCTCCAAACCACCGTAGTACCATTCATTATTTTCAAATTATGTTGTCTGTGTTGTTCAGATTGGATAATGTCTGTTGAGTTTTGTTAATGTTCACTGATTCCTCTGTCTCTCATTTCCATTCTGCTATTGAGTTCATCCTGCATTTTTTTTTTTAAATTTTGGGCTACACTTCAGTTCAAACTTTTCAATTTGTTTTTTCTTCACATTTTCTATTCCTGTGCTGAAACTTTCTACCTTTCCATTTGTTTCAAGTATTTTTACCCTTACATTTTGAAAGGTGTTCATAATGGATGCCTTAAAGGTTGCCTAATCATTTCAACATCTGCCATCTCAAGGTTGGTGTGCGTTCATTACCTTTTTCCATGAGAGTTGAGATTTTCTTGTTTCTTGGCATGCAGGCAATTTGAGTGCATTGCATCCTGGACACGTTGAATATTGTGTTCTGATACTCTGATGGTTAGGCTAATGTGTCAACTCAGCCGGGTCATGGTGCCCGTTTGTTGTTCAAGCAAGCAGTGGGTTAATTGTAATACAAGGACATTTCATGGACTTTAATCATCAGTGATTGATTGCAAAAATGGCTCATCGCATCTACCATCAGCTGAGGAGACTACTATCAGCAATGACTGACTTCTCACCTCATCAGCTGAAGGCCTTAAAAGGAGAAGTGGGGAAGCGGACTTGGCCCAGTGGTTAGGGCGTCCATCTACCAAATGGGAGGTCCGCGGTTCAAACCCCGGGCCTCCTTGACCCGTGCGCAGCTGGCCCATGTGCAGTGCTGATGCGCGCAAGGAGTGCCCTGCCACGCAGGGGTGTCCCCCGCGTAGGGGAGCCCCACGCACAAGGAGTGCGCCCCGTAAGGAGAGCCGCCCAGCGCGAAAGAAAATGCAGCCTGCCCAGGAATGGCGCCGCACACACGGAGAGCTGACGCAGCAAGATAATGCAACAAAGAGAAACACAGATTCCCGTGCTGCTGACAACGACAGAAGCGGACAAAGAAACAAGACGCAGCAAATAGACACAGAGAACAGACAACCGGGGTTGGGGGGGGAGGGGAGAGAAATAAATAAATAAATCTTTAAAAAAAAAAAAGGAGAAGTGATTTCAACATTCAGAGAGAGAATTTCCGTTTCTACTTCTTTTTTTAAAAAAATTTATTTAATCCCCTCCCCCCTCCCCCGGTTGTCTGTTCTGTGTGTCTGTTTGCTGTGTCTTGTTTCTTTGTCTGCTTCTGTTGTCGTCAGACGCACGGGAAGTGTGGGTGGCGCCATTCCTGGGCAGGCTGCACTTTCTTTCGTGCTGGGCGGCTCTCCTTACGGGGCGCACTCCTTGCGCGTGGGGCTCCCCTACGTGGGGGACACCCCTGCGTGGGGCGGCACTCCTTGCGCGCATCAGCACTGCGCATGGGCCAACTGCACACGGGTCAAGGAGGCCCGGGGTTTGAACCGCGGACCTCCCATGTGGTAGACGGACGCCCTAACCACTGGGCCAAGTCCGTTTCCCCATTTTCTACTTCTGACAGCCAGTGTCTCCTGGGAGACTCATTGAGGACCTACATCTGAGCCCCTGGCTTGCAGCCTGCCCTATGGAATGTGGACTTGTGCATCCCCACAGTCTTGTGAGACAATTTTATGAAATCTCATACTATTTGCAGACGTCTCCCATCAGTTCTGTTTCCCTAGAGAACCCTGACTAATATAGTTACTCTGGCTCCTTTTTAAATCACATGATGAATGCTTATACTTTTGTTTTAGCAGAAAATCCGCTCATTCGAATTCAGGCTACAAGTTCTGACCAGTCCTCTATGGGTTGTGGTTTTGATGTCAGTTCCACTTTCAAAGTCTTTGCCGTGTTACTCGGTTCTGTTATGCATGTGCACCAGCCTGGAACTGTGGGGTAGTCTATCCCTTAGTTGAGTTCGCAAAGCCTTTGATATCTTGTATAGGATTGGATCCACACATGTGCAGCTTGGAGGTGAACCCAGAAGTTCACACACAACTTTATGGGCTCACTTTGCTGAACTCTTCCCTCTCTGCAATCTCCTCAGTGCTTTCTGGTTCCCGGGGCCTCCCTATTTCTATCTTCTGCCAAAAGTCTGGGGCTACAGTTACTCTTCTCTGCCACATACTTCCTGGGTCTTTGCCTCCCTCTGGTGTCATGGATCATGAAGTCCAAAAGCCAAGGGTGTGGGAGTGTTGTTTCCATTCTCTTCTTGAGACCACAGCTCCTCCAATCAGAAAGGAAATTTTAAGCACCTTAAAGATCATCTTGCTCCTGCTGTCACTGCTGATTCTGCCACCACCACTGTAGCCACAGGCAGCCCGGGGGCTGGAACTTGAGACAACAGAAGGAAGAAAAGAAAAAAAGATTTCCCTCACTCTCTCTGGGAGGTAGTATTCCCCTCTCCCTCTCCTCAAGCCAGAATTAGAGCTCTCTCTGTCCACACCTATGCTGACTTCTAACTTTCAGACTGTGTTGAGTTCAGGCCAGGGATACGAGAGGGGGAAAAATGGTAAATTCACCACTGTTTGGGAGGTACCTCAAATTCCAGCCATCTTCCCCAATCTACCTACTTCTACATAACTTCCAGAGTCCTCAGATAGCTGCTCCATGCACTGTGCCCAGATTTTATGCCTATATTCAGTAGGAGAGACAGAGTGGAGTGTGCTTGTTCAATTTTACCCAGAACCAGAGCCCTTTGAAGATGTTGCATTTTAATTTTATATTTAGATGGAATCGATTCATTTGCTTGTAAGTGGTCATTTTCTACTGCTTAGATGACTGAAGAATTCTTTGTTTTTCCTTGAATCTCCATCACATAATTAGAACAGATCTCAGTACTGATTATCTTGGGTCAATTTTCCCTCACAGAAAGAATTCTGTTAAGATGCAAGTTCAATTCTTCCTTTATTCCTGGACACTTTTCTCATTCTGTATCTCTGGATATATTTCTATTCCGTGTATTGGATTCCTTACGTCAGGCATGTACACTATCTTAATGCTGGGTCAGTGTTATTGTGATCATCTAAAATCTTTCCTCCATGTTTTTATTTCAGCTTTTATGCATGTGTTCTCTGTGCCTTGCTGTTCTTGAATTATTTATTAGATCTGCTAGGAGTCCTTTGGGTTCCCAATTTGTTTTCTTAGCTCAATAATCTCCCTTTTCATCATATTCTGTCGGTGAATCCTTCTTCTGTTGAAATTGTATTCTTACTTTTTTACTATAGTTCGGAGCACTCATCAGGTGTTTGCGTCTGCCCCTTGCATTATGCATTCTTCCTGATTGTGATGGTCGTCTGCCTTTTGTATGCTATGTTGCTCTTTTGTTGTCAACCACCCCTGCTGTCTCTCTGTCCTCCCCTTCCCTCTCCCTCTCCCTCTCTCTCTATGTTGCTTTTTATCGTAATTGTTATACAATTTTGTTTTCATTTTAATCACGGGAAGCACTGTCTAGGCTTTCCATTACTCTAACCTTGAGTGGAAGAATTCTTCACACCCTTCCCATTGTATCTTCTCCCAGTTATATAGTTTGAGGGCTGGGTATTGATTTCAATCCACTTTGTCTTCTAAGATCTTGCTAAATATCATGCATCACAGTCCACTCCACCCATGCCAGGGTATAACCTACCCTGCGGGTTTTGGCTTGTTCTCCCAACTCAGCACAGTGTTCTGGAAAATGGAAAAGCACTGGCAGTCCTTTTTACTGCTATTAAAATCTTTTACAGTGGTAATTGAGTGTCCCCGTCTCCTTCCCGCCCAGTATTGGCAGCCGGCGCTGCCCCTCCTTCTCCCCTTCTCCGTCTTCCGCCTAGCCGTTATCTAGACAGCCCACACTTTCCCCTTCCCCTCCCTTGCTCCTAACCTCTTAGCCAGCTTACTGTCCAGTAACCGCCTACTGTCCAGTAACCGCCTACTGTCCAGTAACCGCCTACGCAAGCAACAGCACCCGCCGGCACCAATCAAGTCCCTTTACGTATCCCTAGACCCTATAAAACCATGTCCCCTTCAACAATAAAGTAGACTTGTGCCTAGACCTTGTCTCCGTGGTGTTCTTGCTTGCACCGCGCGTCCCCCGTGCCTGAGCGGAGAGAGCGAGGGCCCAACGGCTTCGTGCCGAACCCCCTCCTCTCCTTCGACCGCGAGGCAGCCCCCATCCGGAGAGCCCGCCCGGCCAACCGCCGACCCTCCCGGAGGCCCGCTGCTGCCCACAATTGAGAGCTTCTATTTACAAGGGTATTTAGTTTGCTTGTTTTTCTACTTATTCCTTCAATCCATTTCTCTTCAAATTAAGAGGATGTTAGAGACCGTTTCCAGGATTTAATTGACTCAATTTTTTCCCCTCAGCATGCCTTTCTGGGGGATGAGGACAGTATAAGAGCATGCTAAACCAATCACTTTGGTCACTATTTCCTATTCAATTTATTATGTATTATTGGGTAAAGGAAATTCTATGATCTTTCTTTACTCCACCATATTTTACAAAGAAATCTCTACCTTGGTCTTGAAGAGTTCTTTTATTCCCTTTGTTATGTTCTGGCTAACATTGGGTAATTCATTTCAGAAAAAATTAAGATTTTAAATATTTCCTATGTGGCACACTAATGGATCTAAGCTTATCAAGGTCCTTAAATTTTCTTATCAGGTATACTTCACATTTTATCAAGTGTTTAGTTAATCATTGTCTCCAAGGACTTTGTCTTGCAAGTGGATGTCCAATATTTCAGTCCATTTTGCCATTTATACATTTATACATATGTACATTTATAAATATACATTTATATCTATCATTCTTTCGTAGACTCATGGCCGCGGTTACTAATTTTTTTGCCCAACATTTGTCTATTGCATCGTATTTCTTTCTTCTCTGTTCAATTTACTCATGATGGAAGAACATCTTTAAGTTACTCTTTTAGTGAGGGTTTGTGAGTGGTCACTTCAATCTTTGTTCAAGAATATATTGATTTCACCCTCACTCTTTTTTTTTAAAGATTTATTTATTTATTTATTTATTTATTTCTCTCCCCTCCCCCCCCCAACTCCGGTTGTCTGTTCTCTGTGTCCATTTCCTGCGTCTTCTTTGTCCGCTTCTGTTGTTGTCAGTGGAACGGGAATCTGTGTTTCTTTTTTTATTGCTGCGTCATCTTGTGTCAGCTCTCCGTGTGTGTGGCACCATTCCTGGGCAGGCTACACTTTCTTTCATGCTGGGCGGCTCTCCTTATGGGGTGCACTCCTTGCGTGTGGGGCTCCCCTACGTGGGGACACCCCTGCGTGGCAGGGCACTCCTTGCGCGCATCAGCACTGCACATGGGCCAGCTCCACACAGGTCAAGGAGGCCCGGGGTTTGAACCACGGACCTCCCATGTGGTAGATGGACGCCCTAACCACTGGGCCAAGCCCTCCTCACCCTTACTCTTGAATGATAGTTTACTTGGTTATAGCATTTCTTGTCCACATTTTTTTTTCTGAGTACATTAATGATATAATTCCAATTTTATTGTGGCTGCTGAGAAGTCAGCTGTCAGTTTATTATTTATTAGGTAGTTCTATGTCTTTGATTTCCAGTTGCTTTTAAGATTTCCCCCTTGTATTTGATGGCCTGCAGCTTCCCCATGACTTGATTTTATTGATTATACTTGGGACTTGTGCTTTCAGAATATGAGGAATCACATCCTCTATGGAATCTGGGGAATTTTCAGCTCTTATCCCTTTGAATGTTGGATTACCTCTATTCTCTTTGTTCTCTGATTCTAGCACTCCTGTAAAGATGTTTTGTTTTGTTTTGTTTTTGGACTTTTGCATTTTTCATATCTCTTAACCTTTTATACATTTTCAATCTGTCTTTGTTGGCTTCTGATTAATTTCCTTAGCTTTATCTTCCACTTCCTTAAAACAGACAAATCTGCTCTTAACCCCATCCGTGGAGCTTTTAAAGTCACTGGAAATATGGTTTCCCATTTCCAGAAGTTCTAGTTGGTTCTTTTTAAAACCAGCCTCTTCTTTTTCCATAGAATCTTGTTCTTATCTCCAAGGTTTGGATCCCTTATCTTTCCTAGGTATCATAAATGAACTTTTAAAATTCTCTCTAAATGTTAGTTCTATTGTCTCAAGTTCTTGGTGTTCTAATCCTGCTCAACATTGTGTTTGTTCACTCTTATGAAAGAAGTTTTTTTTTTTCCTTATGTGTTTCATAATTTGGTATTGTGGGCGTAAGGATTTCTTCAGCAGGGTGTCATCTGGGGAACTGCTGTGAGGACCTAACTGAGGATTTGTTTCTCCATAGAGTTTGTGTGTTTACTTGTGCCAGGAGACCCAGAGTTGTTGCTGACCTGCTATCATTTTTATGTCACATTTTCAGCGTGGGGGTTCCTGGACTGAACAAGAAGTATTAATTCCAACCCTAGGCCTGCATGAGATTAGCCCTATAGCTATAAATTTTCAGGGGAAGCGTTTATTTTCTCTCTGTTGGAGAAAAATATGGTGGTTACTTGGACACAGAGACTGATATGGCTATAGACAAAGAAAGAATTCACTGAGACGTTTTCCCAACAGAGGGTTCTGAAGAATAGACTTCAGCCCACTCCTGGAAGGGGGGGATTAGAATTTATACAGAACTTTCCTAAACAGAGAAATGATAGTTGGTGGTAGGGGGTTGAGGGTCCAAGTGAGGTGCATGGACCAATAGGAAGCCCTGGAAGTGAAAACTTTCCCTGATAGTGACTAGATGATAGTGGGTTAGGGAGTTATGGCTTCTTGGAATGCTGCAGGAGCAGATGTTTCTTTGTTCTGTCGGAATTTTATCTCCCTCTGATGATATGCAGGTATGGAAGGTTTCCATTTCCCTTTACTCCCATCATTATGTGGTTTCTTTGTTTAACCTGTTGGGAAGTGCCATGCCTTTAGGCACATAGGCTTATAGGGGATGAGGTTAGCCTTTCCCCAGTGCATGTCAGGGGAAACTGAGCTACAGCTTATTAATTATTGCAAACCTCTAACACTGTCTCACACCAGAACCCAGGAAGAGACAAACTCCTTTGTCATCTCCCCATTGAGGTATGAAGATTTTAGTTCCAGTCCATTCTTTCACTGACTGTGTAGCCCTTATGAGACCCCAAACGCTTGTCTCCTTTCCCCGATGGTTATTATGCCCGTTCCCCTACCTAACTGTGTTAGTCAACCAAAGGGGTGCTGATGCAAAATAGCAGAAATCGGTAGGTTTTTATAAAGGGTATTTATTTGGTGTAGGAGCTTACAGATACCAAGCCATAAAGCATAAGTTACTTCCCTCACCAAAGTCTATTTTCACATGTTGGAGCAAGATGGCTGCCAAGGGCTCAGACTTCCTGGGTTCCTCTGGGTCCAACTTCTCTGTTTTCTTTACAAGGTCAGCTGTAGACTATGAGGCTCAAGGCTTTGCCTCTCTCCACAAGGTCAGCTGTAGACAATCAGGCGAACAGCTCCGTCTCTCTCTCCCTGGGACCCCAGCTTCAGCATCAAACTCCAACATCAAAACTCCAACATTAAAAGCCCCAACTCTGTCCTGTGCCATGCCTTTTATCCGTGAGTCCCCACCCACGAAGGGGTGAAAGCCCCAGTCATAACTCAATCATGCCCAGGTACAGACCAGATCACAAACATAATCCAATATCTATTTTTGGAATTCACAAGCATATCAAACTGCTACACTACCTTAACATAAATTCAAATATCCACTGAAAATCTGTGTTTCAGATTCTTTGCTTTTTTGACACTTGAGGTTACCCTTTTCTTTACCACAAGCTCATTATATGTGCATTGAAAAGGATATTTATCAAATTTCCCCCCAACCTTTTTAAGTATCTTGTAGCAGGAATGTTTTCAGGTAGCTCGAGTGCAGTATTCTCAGAAATGGAAATTACCTGCCCTTCTAGAACTCATGCAGCAAAACAAGCTCCCCTAAAGTTTCTGAAAGAGGAATGCAGTGATGGAGAACACTTTCCATGAATATTTAGCCTCAGAGAAGGGTTGAGGAGGGAAGGACCTGACAGTTGATAGAGCCTTAATTGCCCAAAACCACATCACAAGAAATTTCTGGACGAAGAGCTGTTTTACGGTTACCTTTGTGAAAATTGTCTGCCCTGACAGCAGTAGAAAAATATGAAGATCCCATCCCGATGGAAGTCCTACCCCAGGAAAAAAGTGGGAAGACATGGTCACTTGAAATGCATTTATTACCTGGGGCTCTGCAGAAACCTCACAGAGTGGTACTCAAAATACAGTTAAATCTACAACTGGGTATGGTTCTTGCCTGAGTCACAGAGAACTGGATTTTGTATACCTTTGGAAGGAAATGTGTAAAGTTGCTATCATGCTCTATTCAGAAAATAAAAATGGTGGGGAGTGATACCACAACTCTAATATGATATCATAGGAATCTGCTAAACTCCAGACATGTGTATTCAATTGCCTGTTGGGCATCTCTACCAGGGATGGATGTTCCATGTACACCCCCAACTCAAATATATCTGTGACTGAATTCATTATCTTCCCGCCAGGCACTCTCTTCTAATATTCCCTGTGTGAGCAATGTGTGCCCAGTTGACTAAACATTGACCTGGGAGTTGTCCTTGGCATCTTCCTTTCCCTCAATCCTCCTGTCACAATTAAGCAGACATATCCAGTGGACACTATCTTCAAAATGCCTCTCAAGTCTCGCTGTTTCTCTCCTTGACGTTGGGCCCAGGTTCCCTTTCTTCTCGGAAATGACAGAGGTCTCTCCTTTTCAGTTTCTCCCATCTGACCCCAAGCTTGTGGAGCTATATTTCTGGAGGAAATTCTCTTCCTTTCATGTTTCTGAACAACATTGTCCAATGCTTTGAATTCCCGTTAGGCTCTGGGTTTTAGAATTCAACATGGAAAGAATTGCAGGCCATTTGCTTCCCTCCAGGCCGAAATTAGAATCTTGAGAGCAGCAGGCAAGGCAGGTGTTTCAGTTTGCTAAAATCTGATGAGAGCAATATACCAAAAATGGGTTAGCTTTTACAATGGGGATTTATTTGCTCGCAAGCTTACAGTTCTGAGGCTTTGAAAATGTCCAAATCAAGGCATCATCAGGAGATGATTTCTCCCCAAAGACCAGCTGCCAGCAATCCTGGACTTCTCTGTCACATAGCAAGACACGTGGAGGGTCTCTCCCTTCTCCTCTGGGTTTCATTGCTTTCAACCTCTGTCTTCTGGGGCATTCTCCCTCAGCTTCTGTGGGTCTCTATGCTTCTCTCCATAGTCATCCCTTTTATAAAGGACTCCAGTAAGATATTAAGACCCACTCTGGGTCATGCCCTGCTGCAGTAACCTAATCAAAAGAAGGTCCCACCTACAGTAGGTTTACAACCACAAGAATGGATTATCCCTAAGGACACGATTTTCTGGGGGCCATAAAAGCTTCAGACTACCACAGCAGGCATGTACCTTGTTTCAGATGTTCTCAAGTGATTCTGGTGTGCAGCCCTGGTTGTCAACTACTGCACAACCTAGTGAGCTATTTGAATATGGAGACTATGCCCTTCAACTTTGTACTCATCAAAAATGAAACACAACCAATACTTGCTACAGAATTAGTGTTCAGTAAATGTTTAAGTGAATGAGTGACTACAGGAACTGAAAGCAATGGCATAAAAGCAATTACATTTGGCTCCTCGCCATCCTGCCTGGCTTAGTCATGAGTTTCCGTTTAGAGTGACCACCCCAGTTAACCCTGTCTTGGGCATAACTGCAAGCAGCAAGGTCTGTACCTCCACACGGTTTGGATGAAAAGAACTGCCCTTAGTATCTCCAAATGGTCCTTACCACTTCCTTCTCTGGACACCCCCTTCTGTCCTTTCGTACCATACATCTTACCAGCAAGGCATGTATCTCCATATGGCTTGGATGATAAGAAGCTGCCCTCAGCAACTCCAAAAGACCATTCCTGCTTCTGTTTTCACACTGTGTAGCTTGAAACTGCCAGTCTCCAGTATCTGCCAGAAAGCCCTACCCCTCCCCTTGGGTCACAAAAAAGGCAAGAGCCCAGAATCCACGTGTGCCCGCTCTTCCTCTCCCCCACCCCTCCATGATCCTTACAGGAATCTAGGATAGGTACGACAGGGCCCCTCACTGCCCTCATACTCTCCTCTCCTCCTCCAGGCTCTTTGATCTAATGAAAGTTGTCTTTTCATGTGTTCTCCACTGGCTGGCATCTGTTTATGCCTCATCACCCAAAGTCATATTTGCTTGTCTCTCACTGAGCCTGTCCTCAGTACACAGCAGAGCAGTCAGTGAATGTTGGTTAGTGAATGAAGAACAACTGGAAACTTGCATATTTTTTATTGTCATTACATTTATTAATGGATTACTTGCTGTTTGATGTTCATTGATGGCCTACCAGGGTAGTGCAAACATATTTTCAATGTATATAAATTTGATGTATAGACACTCCAAATCCACAGGAGTTGGTCCACTCACCATGTTACCAACCAACTAGGTTTGCAAACTTGTTTGAGTCTCATAGCAGACTATTTCAGTAAATTTGCTCCCTTGGTTGATATTCAGTTGGTGATGTGTTTCCAGGAAATGTGTATCCACTTTACAGATATTTTAAAAGTGTGTTTTCATATGCGCTGTCTCATATGGATCCCAGTAACAATTCCATGAGATAGGCAGGGAAAGTGTTCTTGCTACCAGTTGACAGATGAAGAAACCAATATTCACAGACATTGAGTCACTACATACATAGCCAAAATGAGTTTGTGGTTGAGCTTGGTCTATAACAGAACCATGCTTCTTGTTTCTCAGCCCAGTGTTGTTGTTTTTTTTTTTTTTTTTTAACACAATCCGTTATTTCAATCTGGTTGCATTTTGTGTTGTTACTTCAGTGATATTTTTGCATCTCATCCTATTTCTGCTTTCCTGCCATACTTCCTACTCAGAGCATATTCTGGGTTCCCAGATCTATCCCGTCTTCCCTGGATGTGTCCTCTTGCAGTTTTCTGCCTCTGGGTCTTTGCATCTGTTTCCACCTCTTGGTTCACCCACACCCCTCATCTCCACAAGTTGAAATAAACCCTAAGCATCCTCTTGGTTTCAACTCAAAAACCAACTAACTTTATGAAGCTTGTGTAGATCGGCCCCACTGGATAAGATCTCTCTTTCCTTGAACCGACAGAGTAGTCTGTGCCGTGTATATGGCATGTGTCTTGCTCTATACACATTTCCATATCAGCTTAATTCTCTTTCTTCTCTAGTGTTCCTTGCTTCCATCATCCCCTGGGATCACTTTTCATACTTGTATTTATGGGTCTGACTCTCCCACAAGTCTGTGAACTCCTTGAGGACTGGGACCTTGTTTGATTCATCTCTTTATCTTCAGCACCCAGTGCAGGACCTGGAACTTAGTACTTGCCTGAAAAATGTTGGATGAATGAATGGATGGGTGAATGAAAGCTACCCAGCACAAAGCCTTGGACATAACAGGTGCAAAATAACAATGGGCTGAATAGAATCTTCACCCTATCCTCATTTCTTCTCATCCTATCTCAGTGGGAGGAAAATGTGTTCTTCTTTCTGCCTAAGGCTGTCCCTCCTGTTTGTGCTCTGGATTTCATCCCATCCTGCCTCCCCTGGTGCCTCACTCCATCATCAAGTTTCCCTTACCATTCTAAAAGTAAATACCCTCAACTGAATGGGTGCCCTCCTCCTCTTCTACCACACAGTATTAGACTATGATCCTCATTGTAGAGTAAGCCAGCTGAGCCCTTTATTGGGGAAACTTTTGGTCTCACTAACCTTAGAATCTTTCCTCTTGGCTTGGTCACATGGGCTACAGAAGACTCCTTAGGTCTCTAGACCGGAGAGTAAAGGTCTGGCTCTCAGGGACTTAGGGGCGAATCAGGGAAGAAAACTGGAGGTTCACAGCTTTCAGTATGCATACCTCCACTTAGCCCCCATGTTTTCAATATGAGACCCCATCTCTCAAGTGGACCTGGGAACTCCAGTCTGGAGGCCCTCTGCTTTACCCTATCCAGAGAATAAAACTCCAGACTGCTGTCAGGGTAGGAAAGGGCCATCCCCTCAGTGGCATCGACTGCAGGAGGGAATTTGAGAATTGTCCAACTTCTAAAACAATTTTCAGAAAGCCCTCATTATTTGGGTGCCCATCCCCCTTCATCTCCATTTCCAGTTACCTGTTAGACCCTTCGAAGATTCTTGGCGGATGAATACGGTTGGTTTTTCTTGTTGTTGTTTTCCTCGTTTGTTTGTTTGCTTTTTCCACTAATGGTTTAGGGTTCCTAGTTTGTGGCCTTCTTGGGTCTGCTAAAGCAATTACTACTCCTCCATCTGCTTTTCGGCATCCTAAATTTGCTTGTCTCCTTTCCTGTTTTTCCAATCCTTGTGGCTGTGTGCTGTTCAAAAAATCATTTTGTAGTAGTTTTAGTGGGGTTTGGGGAGGTGGTGAAATCTGTTATGAAAGTATGTACTCCACCTTAACTATCAACCATCACAGGCACTGGTGTCTGATTGCCTGCCTTCATTCACCCTATGCACCTTTGTTACCATGTCACTCTCCCTAAATCCCTCCAGATTCAGCTTGTCTCATCAGGCTCTATGACCTTTTCTCTGATCATTTTGCTCTTTCATCTCTCAGCTCCTGGACTACCTAGCCTGAAGCCAACTTCTTATCTATAAAATTTCATGGTCCTGCTAGAAGTTCAGATGCTTTGCCAATATATCTGCTCTTCACAACCTGTCTACTCTCCTCTCTGACTCCTAGCATTTTTGCATACTTTCCCAACTCTGACTCCCATAATTGTGCTGCCTCTCTCTAAGTAGAATACTGCCGTCAACCATACAGGCTAAACCTGGTCCCTCCTATTGTTTGATAAAGATACTGGGAACGAGGATAAATACCTACTATGTACTGAGCATTTATTATGTGCTACTCACTATGGTAGACACTTAATACACATGATCACCATTCTATCTTCATCACAGTCTTATCAGGCAGACAACATTTATTAGCTGCACTTTATAGATGACAAGACAGAGAAAATATAAAAAGGTGAAATGATGAAATAGATGAAGAAACAGAGCCTCAAGGAGGGAAAATGGCTTCCCAAAATTCACCAGGCTGGTGAAAGGCAGAAATGGAATTCAAGCCCAGTCCATCCAAGGGCATGCTCTTCCTATGACTCTATACTGCCTCAGTCAAGGCATCAGAGAGGGAGCTAGAAAGCAGAAGGGGAGAGATGATACTGACCACCTAACTTGGAGGGAGTGGCTAACATCAAAGGGACAAAGAGTAGAATATAGAGAAAGATGGGGCTAACAAGAAAAAGCCTACACTGACTTCACAGGTTTGCATAGCATTGACCCTTTTGATCCTTGGTTGTGCACACATATGTTTGTACATGCTTATCTACCCACACAGCCAGTAATAGTAGTGGCTATTAAGCTATATGATACACACCAACAAGGCTTTAAATGATCTATCACAATTTTAAAAGTTGCCTGCATTTTTCCAAAAAGGAAGCTTGGATTCTGTTAAATCAAGTTAAGGCTTATGCTGCTTTATAGACTGGCACAGAAACTGACAGTCATAATGATAAGCCTGAATCATCAAGAAAGCGTGCAGTCATATTTTGCAGACACAATTTCGGCAATCAGGGAAGAGTTATATTCACATTGGAAAGACTTCCATTGACTTCCTTCTCAAGATGGTGCAGTAAGTTCATGCCATGGAAAGAAAGCCTGCTGCCCCAAATACATGACAAGACAGAGAAAATATAAAAAGGTGAAAACAAAAAGACATGGTCAGAAAAAGAAATGCATTGTTAGGACAAAATTTTAAAAAGGATAAATGTTGAAGTGGCAAGCTTGCTGGACTGGAAGCTAACAAGGGTAGCCAGAAGTTCATTTCCCATGTGGTATAGTGGTCCAAAATTACTCTTAGCAAGATGGAGGGCAAAAGCAGCCTCACTGCCTAAAGCAAAGGGCCAGTATGGCACTCACCCCAAACCCACCGTGAATATAAATCTGATTACGAAAAAGAACTGCTGACAAATTCTACCAGAATCTCTGACTCTAGTGGGCTGCAGGCCTTAGCAAGTGAGGACACTAGAAGACTAGAAGCAGAAATAAACCATCAGGTGGCTCTGTGAATGGATCTCCAGTATTCCCAAGTGCACCCTCAGGGCAGTGATATGGATATGTTCTGGAGAGCTGTTTTGATTCTAACAAATGACTGGTATTTTGCAAAAGTCATATAAGAAGGTAAAATGTTGGATGGGTTAATCATCTATCATCAAGCTTCCATCTTTTCAAGAGGTAAACTTAGAAAAGGTTAAAAAACACTTTTTACAAAGTGGGTTTTTTTTAATGATTGCAAACTACTCACAAAACTAATCTTGATGGTCTCCTGTTCCATTTAAGTAATTCCCTTCCTCTTGTATGTTTTTCCTCCAGAAACCCCAACAGACTTTCCCATGAAGTATGGGAAAGTCTCCGGGAAATCCCTCCCATTGTACTGGCTAGGGGAGGAAAACAACAGTTGCTTCTGAAATCCACCCAGATGTATCTTCTATATCCCTTTGTGAAGAATAAGCTTAATCTGTAGGGGTAATTTCTTCAAAACCTGTGCCCTGAGGGCACTGGTGAAATTTCCTTGTAGCAGGGGTGAAAACAAGAACCACTACTGAAACTTCATCCAGAACCATCTTCTCTAACTCCTGTAGGTAACAAAAGCCTTAATCTACCGGAAGATTGGTTTCAAAGGATAGCTTAAGGGTGCTGGTGGATACACATTGCAGCATGGGGAAAGGAAAGGGAGAAACACTATCTCGGATGAGAAGTAAGAAACACTTATAAAAGCCATATCCCTGAGATGCAGGTCCACAGTGTCGATGAAAGATTGAGGCTCAATCAGAATGTAAGCGGATGCCCTCCCTACAACACACCTCACCACCACCACAACAAACATTAAATAAAAATAACAGTGTAATGTATCTATGAAGCTACAAGAGAAATACTTTCTCTGGGGATCAATATAAACAGAAGATCTCAGTCCCTAAAAGAAGAAAACAATTTATCACCTGAGGAATACGAAGTCTCTGGTGCCCTTAGTAACAAGAAAGTGTAAGTCTGGCAAAAAGAGTTATGTTCAAACATACCTCAATTCCTGAGTAGATAAACACAAATCACTACACCAAAGGCCTAGCAGAAGTAAATGTGTGCTCTTCTCCAAACACTTTTTTTACCTAAGTATCAATTTTCCTATACAACATGCCTGACTTTCAACAGAAAATTACAAGTTGTAAAAAAATGCCAAGAAAAAACACAGTATGAAGAGACAAAGTAATCATCAGAATCAGATTCACATATGTGAGAGATGTTGGAACTATCAGACAGAAAATTTTAAAGAACTGTAATAATTATGTTAAAGCCTCTAATGGAAAAGGTAGACAACATGCAAGATCAGATAGGCAATTTCAACAGAGAGATGGAAACTATAAGTAATAATCAAATGGAAACACATCGAATTACAGGCTCAGTAAGGAAAATCAAGAATACCTTTAATGGACTCACCACTAGCCTTGATACAAGAGAAGAAAGAATCAATGAGTAGAAAGATAGGTCAAAAGAAATTTCCCAAGCTGAAATACAAAGCGGAAAAAAAAAAAAAAAAGAGTGGGGAAAAGACATAACTAAGCATCCAGGAGCTGCAGGGCAATATTAAACAGTGTAATATAGGCATAATTAAAATACCAGAATAAGAATGTAGAAAGAAGAAATTGTTGAAGAAATAATGGTTGAGAATTTTCCAAAATTAGTGACAGGCGCAACAGCACATATCAAAGAAGCTAAGATAACACCCACGCCAAAGCAATCATATTAAACTGCTAAAAACCATATACAAAAAGAAAATATTGAGAATCCAATGGAAGTAAACCACAGTACTATAGGGAAACAAGGATAAGAATTACAGCAGATTTTTTCATCAGAAGCTACGCAATCAAAAAATACAATGGGGGAGTGGCTGTGGCTCAATCTGTTGGGCTCCCATCTAACATATGGAGGCCCTGGGTTCATGTCCTGGTGCCTCCTTGTGAAGGCAGTCTTGCCCGCACACAGTGGAGAGCCAACGGTCCAGGTGCCGTGGAGTGCCACCTGACCCACAAGCACTGTGGAGTGCCGACTCAGCAAAGTGACACAACAAAAAGGGAGACAAGCAAAAAAACACAGAAGACTGTGCAGCGAATGGACAAAGAGCAGACAGTAAGCAAGCTGTGGGGGGAGGGGATAAATTAAAAAATAAATACAGACACAGAAGAACACACAGCAAATGGACACAGACAGCAGACAGCACGCAAAAAGCTGCAAGGGGGGATAAAAAAATCAAATGCATTAAAGAAGATACATTTTTTAAAAATACAATGGAACCACATATTTAAAGTTCGAAAGAGTCAACCCACAATTCCAAAAATAGTGAAATATCCCTTGAATGTAAAAGAGAAAGCAAGACTTCTTCAGACAAATAAAATCTTAAAAAACTAATGGTCAATGCACACCTACTTTATATCGAGAGGGCACTTAGATCGCAGGGTCCACAGGATGGGGGAATAAAATATGGATTAGACTGGACTTACCGGTGTTCTACTATAGAGCTATTGTAACTAGTAATGGAAGAAACTGTAGCATTGATGTGGAGAAAGTGGCCATGGTACTTGTTGAGGGCAGGGGAAGGAAAAAGAGACGTGATGTGGGGGCATTTTTGGGACTTGGAGTTGTCCTAAATGATATTGCAGGGACAGATGCCGGACATTATATATCCTGCCATAATCCACTGAACAGACTGGGGGAGAGTGTAAACTACAATGTACACTATAATCCATGCGGGGTAGCAGTGCTCCAAAATGCATTCACCAAATACAATGAAATTGCCACAATGATGAAAGAGGTTGTTGATGACGGAGGAGTCAGGGGGTGGGGTGTGGGATATGTGGGAACCTCTTTTATTTTCTAATGTAACATTTTTGTGATCTACGTATCTTCAAAAAATACAACGAAAAATAAATGATAAGAAAAAAACACGGCTACTCTTTAAGACATGTTAAAGAATGTTCTTAAGACAGAAAGAGTCAATTGATGATTAAAAAAACAACTTAGATCTACATGCCAAAAAAAGAAGAATTTTGAAATGTAACAAATAAGAAAAAGTACAATAGTTTTTCTCATTTTAAGGGCTTCAAAAGATAATCCTGTTTAAAGCATTAATAGCAACAATATACAAGATATTTATAATATGTAAAAATGTAGTCCAACTCAGCATATAAAGCACTACCTTCCCCCCGGTCCAGCGTGAGACATGACTCCCAGGGATGAGCCTCTATGGCACTGAGGGAACATTACCAAGTGCCAACTAGCAAGCCTCTGGAAAAAGATCTTGACCAAAAGGGGAAATTTTAAAATACAAATGAGTTTTTATGGCTAAGAGATTTCAAGGTGAGTTGGGAGGTCATTTGAGAGGTTACACTTATGCGCATCTCAGCAGGATCTCATTGACTGTCATAGTAAACAGTGCCTCAAACAGCAGGGATCCTGTGGACTCTAGCGAAATGTAGACAATGTAAGCAGGGCAGACAATGTTGGGAATTTGGCACCCTGTCTTACTTTGCAATAAATGCTTCCCAATGTAACAGAGTTAGACTCATTTGTAGTTACCCTACACATGGCTCTTCTACCCTTTTTACTTGCACCTATAATTAGCACTATACTTGTTAATATATGTCCCACAGACTTAACTCTTTGGTCTGTTCATATGCCAATTGAGCCCTCAATCTCCACAGATTTGCAACACCTACTTTCCCATTCATTGGACTCACCCCCAACAACTAACAAAACAATGGTGATGGGCAACACCCGTCCCAAAAAACAGAGAGTATCTACAACTGCAAACATATCAGTTTCATTTATCTGCCTCATGGGATCTAAGCCCCCTCTCAACCCCAGAGTGTGCACCCCCAAACCAAAATCTTCAATATTGAAGAATGAATAAACTTAAGGGGGGAATGCAACTATGGGCTAAAGTAGACTTATTATTTTTCCAGCAATGGAAAAAACTTGTATCATTGATATAAAGCAGTGTTCACCAGAGGTTCTGAGGAGGAGGAGAGGGAAGAATAGGTGTAACATGGGGGTATTTGGGGGACATTGGAATTGTCCTGCATGACACTTCAATGATGGATACAGGCCATTATACATTTTGTCAAAACCTATAAAATTATGTGGGGCAAAGTGTAAACTAAAATGTAAACCATAGTCTGTGGTTAGTAGCAATGCTTCAATACGTTTTCATCAAGTGTAACAAATGTTCCACACTAGTGAAAGATGTTGTTGATGTGGGAGAGGATGGGAGGGGGAGTGGCGGGTTCTATGGGAATCCCCTATATTGTGATGTAACATTTATGTAATATAAAGCTTCCTTAAAATTCAAATAAATAAAATAGTGGTTTTTTTGTATTGTAACAATGGCACAGTGCAACAATGGAAGGAGAGAACTGGAAATATAATATTATTTGTTCCTTATACTACACAAAAGTACCAGGCTCCCCTTAAGAAACCTTGTCTGTTTCATTGCCTGGAGTTTCTCCCTATGTAAACCCCTCTGAAAAGTCCTGAACAGCATTCATCCATGCCAAATAAAGCCCACCAAAGATGCAGCTTTGGGAAAAGTACCTGACCTTTTCTACTCTTGTGGTCCAGTATCCTTTTAGTGAAGCCCTATATCCTCAAAAATTCAATTGAGTTTATTCCTTCCAGAATTAATATCATGCCACTCATACAGGGATTTCATCCAGCTTCACCCAGGATGCCAGATTTGTCTTCCTTCAATCATGATAGAATAGCAAGAGGGTTTTACACCTTGTCAGGTAGGCCTACTGCCCCCAACCAGCAGAAAGTAGTCACAGAAGAATGACCACATCCTTCAGTGCCTTTTAAAGAATAAAGGTGTAAACTCTCTGAGGGGGGTTTGAGGCAGGCTTGATTAGGAATCAATAGATGGATCTGGAACCTGGCAGAAAAACTGCTGCCATTAAACTTGTGGCCATGAATATTCCTACAAGATGGCTGCTGGAAGAATCTTGAAAGAACATCTTTCAGAACAGAACTTCCTCTGGAAGCCAAAAGAAGCCCCACATATTCTCCAAGGCCCTTATCATTGGACCCTCCTGGGGGATTGATGGGTAGGATAACCAATCAAAACAGCAAACAACTGGGACTCCTTCTCTGACATTAGCATAGGGGTGGAATAACAAATGGTTTAAAAGGCAAGCATGAAATCCAAATGGCCCCTGTTCTTGCCATTTTTCCCCTTGCCTGGAACAGCACGTAAGTAAACCTGGGCATTGGTAATGTAATAGGGAATTGTAGTCTGTAAATCAGCCCTCTTTACCTCTTTTTTTTTTTTTAAGAATTTTTTTTTAAGATTTATTTATTTATTTAATCCCCCCCCCCCCCTTCCCCCGGTTGTCTGTTCTCTGTGTCTATTTGCTGCGTCTTGTTTCTTTGTCCGCTTCTGTTGTCGTCAGCGGCAGGGGAAGTGTGGGTGGCGCCATTCCTGGGCAGGCTGTACTTTCTTTTGCACTGGGTGGCTCTCCTTACAGGGCGCACTCCTTGCGCGTGGGGCTCCCCTACGTGGGGGACACCCCTGCGTGGCAGGGCACCCCTTGCACGCATCAGCACTGCGCATGGGCCAGCTCCACACGGGTCAGGAGGCCCGGGGTTTGAACCGTGGACCTCCCATGTGGCAGACGGACGCCCTAACCACTGGGCCAAGTCCGTTTCCCTCTTTACCTCTTTTCATTCACTTTCCTCTCTACCTGGGACTGATTATCTGTTATTTTCTCCCATTTCTCTTCTCTGTGTATTACTAGGACAGAAATGCTGTTTTTATGATAACAAGTTGGGAAAAATGCAAAACAAAATTCAAGAAGTGAAGCAGGATGCTGAAAAGTGGAAGCAGGGGGACAATTCCAACTCTCTTCTCCAGTGATGGATCCTACCTGTCCTTATCCCACTTGTAGCTCCCCAATAACCATCCTGCTTCTTCTCCTCTTCGCCGCACCCCTTCTCAATGCTCTCACCATACTCTTCTCCTCCCGATTGCAGGCCCTTGAATTTCAGCTTGTATCCAACCTACTCTGGGGAAACTGGATCAGGCCACTAGATGCTTTGCTTCAAACCCCCCTTTTTGTAACCATGCCCCCAAATAGCAGGAAGTAGCCAGACTCAGAAACTACACCCCATAGACCATAAAAGAAAAAGGGGGGTGGAGTGAAAGAGTATTCTGGTAACCAAAATGTGATCCCTAGGCAGAGGGAGGAAGAACCAGCCAATAGGACGATAGATCTTCAGCCAAAAAATAGGATAAGTCATCTCCATCCAATAGGATCCATTGTCCTAATTAACAATCAGCCAATCCAATGCCTCCCAGTCAGTATACCCTATTAACATAAAATGCTAATCTATCCTCTAAACCCCAGCCAATGCTCTCCCACAGAACCCAATGACCAACCAATTAGAGCATCACAATTTAAGGCTCCGCCCCCAAGGGTGGCTACAGAGTGAACCTATATCTAGTGCAGACCCAAGGCTAAGAGCACACTTCCATCCTTGCCCCGGCCAGACTAACACCAGACCTGTAACGCTGATCCGAGCTGTGTTGCTGAGCTGTGCACCTCTATTTTCACCCTGGGGCCGCACCCTTCATCACCTTGGCCAGGCTTGAGCTCCAACTCAAAGGGCATTTCCATCATCGTCTTGACCAGGCTTGAGCCACAGCACCGAGGGTGCTTCCATTGTTGCCCTGACCAGGCTCAAGGCACAACACTGAGCTGGAACCGAATAAATGTCTGGTCACTATACTGAGGTTGTGTTTCTTCATTCTGAAGTCCACTGAAACCGAGGAACAAAAGTGTCAATAACGGTTGCATTCCCACCCCCCTTATATTTGTTCATTCCTCAATTTTGAGGATTTTGGATGATGTTGCTCAGTCTGCTTCAGATTAGGAGGGGATTTAGATCCTATGCGGCAGATAAGGCATTACTGCTTGCAGTTGTACATACTCTTCCTTTTTTCAGGGTGGGAGTTGCCCATTATCATCATTTTGTTAGTTGTCCAGGGTGAGTCATATGAACTGGAGAGTAGGTATTGGCCACAGCTCTACTGAGATTCAGGGCTCAACCAGGCTATGAACAGACCAAGGATTTACATCTCTGGGGCATATGTTTAATCGGTATAGTGCTAATTATAGGTTCAAATAGAAGGGAAAAGAATCATGAGTAGGATAATTACAAATGAGTCTATGTCTGTTATATTGGGGAAACAGATCATCATATATTCCAAGGCCCACTGATGGGGTGCTAATTTCATGAGGCTGTATAATGTTTTATATGGGTTTTTTTTTTGGTAAGTTCTCAACTATTACTATACATTTATTATTTATGTATGAGTGATATACTTCAATAATTTTTTTAAAAAGTAAAATGGACCTCAAAGTCAACTTAGATTCGACCAGCTCACCTCCCTCACTCAATTGGATGAGAATGGCCTCTTCATCAAGTGATGATTGAAGAACTGGATATCCATATCCAAAAGAATGAAAGAGGATCATCATCTCACACCCTATACCAAAATTAACTCAAGTTGGATCAAAGATCTAAATATAAAAGCCCAGACCATAAAGCTCCTAGAAGATAATGTAGGGAAACATCTATGAGAAAACATTTGGTAACCATCTATTTGATAAGGGCCCAATATCCAGCATATATTAAGAAATCCCACATATTGAAAATAAAAAGACAAAGAACCCATTTTAAAAATGTGCAAGTGATTTGAATAGACCCTTCTCCAAGGATGAAGTACAAATGGCTAGAAAGAACACGAAAAGATGGTCAGTGTCACTAGCTATCAGGGAAATGCAAATCAAAACTACAATGAGATACCATCTCACACCCATTAGACTGGCAGCCATTTAAAAAACAGTACTACAAGTGTTGGAGAGGATGTGGAGGAAAGGGAACACTTATCCACTGCTGGTGGGAATGTAGAATTGTGCAGTCATTATGGAGGACAGCTTGGCAGTTCCTTAGAATGCTCAGTATAGAACTGATATATGTTCCAACAATCCCAATGTTGGGTATATACTCAGAAGATTTGAAAGCAGGGTCATGAACAGATACATGCACACCAATGTTCATAGTGGCATTATTCACTATTGCCAAAAGTTGGAAACAACCCAAATGTCCATCAACAGATGAATGGATAGGCAAACTGTGGTATATACATACAATGTGATATTATTCAGCTGTAAGAATTAACACATGGGATAACATGGATGAATCTTGAAGACCTTATGTTGAGTGAAGTAAGCCAGGCACTGAAGGACAAATATTACATAACCTCACTGATATGAATTAAGCATACCGAACATACTCACAGAGCTAGAATCTGGAAGATATGTTAACAGGAGATGGAAATGTAGTAGAGGGTAGTAAGCCAATGCCCATATGGGCAAAATCTGTGATAAGGTAGAAGGGGGTGGTTGGGCCATTGAAGGATTTGAGAGTGGTGCAATGATGTGGTTGGGTTCAGTTGGTCTGTGAAGGCAAGTAGGATGGGGGTTGGGTTGGACTATCCATGGTACAGGGGGGAGGGTTGGAGGAAAGAGCAGATGAACTCTGGGGATTTGCAGGTCTGTGGTTAAAACTACAGTGGTAGGAATGTTCTATTGGCAAATATGGCAGGTGAGAGTTATGTTGTAGGGTGTCATGTGTGTGGGGATATACAGGCCAGGAGGCACCTGGGGCATGCTCTATTGAATACGTAAGTGTTCATCTTGTCACAGTGTGTTACCTCAATGATTGGAGGACCACACAATAACAGGAAAATATTAAACTCCCATCCTGGGGAGTCCTGCTATGTCCTCAATTAGAGGGATAAGGTTCTCTCAAGAACATGGTCAGTGCTTAATAAAAGAAAGCAGGCCAATATGTCAAGCCCTCAGTATTATTGCAGGTAACTAAGAATCGTAGTTTTCAAAAAATGAAACTTAATAGTTACCATAGGTTCTGAGGGGAAGAGGAGGGAAGAGTAGAAGAGATGAACATAGGGCATTTTTATGGCATTAAATTGTTCAGCATGAACTTGCAATAATGGATACAGGCCATTTTAAATTTTGTCAAAACCTATTAAAGGAGTGCCGTGCCATGCAGGGGTGTCCCCCGCATAGGCAAAGAGTGCGCCCCATAAGGAGAGCCACTCAGTGTGAAAGAAAGTGCAGCCTGCCCAGGAATGGCGCCGCACACATGGAGAGCTGACACAACAAGATGACTCAACAAAAAGAAACACAGATTCCCGTGCCACTGACAACAACAGAAGTGGACAAAGAAGATGCAGCAAATAGACACAGAGAACAGACAACTGGGGTGGGGGGTGAAGGGGAGAGAAATAAATAAATAAATAAATCTTTTTTACAAAACCTATTAAAGTGTACAGTGCAAAATGTAAACCATAATGTAAATCATTAGCCATGCTTTGTAGCAATACTTCCATATGTGTATATCAATTGTAACAAATGTATCATCCACATGTAAGATATTATTAATAGAGAAGATTGGAAAAGATGGAGGGTTTTGGGTATATGGGAATCCCCTATATTTTCTATGTGACTTTTCTGTAATCTAAAGCTTCTTTGAAGATAAAATGAAAAAAAATAAGACATTGGGGGAACATATGGAAGAAATTTTCAGTGGGCGTACAAGATAACAGATCTTACAGTGATGAAAGACAAAATGTATAAAAAACTTTATTTCATTTCAAATATTTTTTTATTTTTCTATTTTGCCATTTTTAAAAATTATTATTATTTTATTTTATTACTAATTTTATTTGGTTAATTTTGGCTTTGTTTTTTGGAGAGGTTTTGGATCACAGAAGGGTCACAACTGACTGTGGTGGAGAGGATCACTGATGAGGGGTGTCAGTGATGGGGGGATGTGGGGAGAGCTGTGCACCTGGGGCATGCCTCCAAGGCATATGAATATGTTCAATTACTCATGGGGTATTTTCTCAGTGGGTGGTGACCCACACATTAACCTGAAAGAATACTGAATTCCCATCCTGGGGTGTTCTGCTACATTCTCTACTAGGATGGAAAGAATACCCCTAATGCAAGGGCAATGGTTAATGAAGGAAGACAGACCATTATACTAGGCCATTGACATGGATGATTGTACTTACAAACCTTGTCTCGTGAAATTGAAACTTAGCCTAGTATTATATACTACCTAAGAGTTACTTCCTGAAGCTTCCATTTTGCTCAAATGTGGCCTCTCTCTAAGCCAAACTTGGCAAATAAATATACTACCTTCCCCCCAGCATGGGACATGACTCCCAGGGGTGAGCCACCCTGGCACCAAGGGATTATCAAGCACTGACTAACAATGCGTCTGGAAAAACATTGAACAAAAGGGGGAAATATTAAATACAAATAAGTTTTTATGGCTAAGAGATTTCAAACTGAGTCAGGATGTCATTCCAGAGGTTATGCTTATGCACATCTCAGTAGGATCTCATTGACTACCACTTAAACAGTGCCTCAAACAATGGGGCTCCTAGGGTTCTAGAGACATCTAGACACTATAGGCTGGGCAAACAATCTCAGGAATTTGGCACCCTGTCAGTGGGCCTTCCTTTGGAATATATGCTCCCTATATTAACAGAGTTAGATTCATTTATAGTTTCCATACACATGGCTCTTCTGCCCATTTTATTTGAACTTATAATTAGCACTATGTTTGTTAAGTATATGTCCCTGAGACTTAAATCTTTGGTCTGGTTGTGTGCCAGTTGAGCCCTGAATCTCAGCAGAGTTGTAACACCTACTCTCCAGTTCATTGGATTCACCTATGACAACTATTTAGTAACAAGGAGATGATGATGGATAGCACCCATCCAAAGGAACAGAAAGTGTCTGCAAGTTCAAGTAAGACAGTTCCATCCAACTGCCCCATGATATCTAAACCCCCTCTCAAATGGAAACAAAGTAGGTATCAGCATCCCCAAATCCTTAAGATTGGGGAATGAACAATGAAATAAAGTCAACTTTTTAATAGTCTACTAAAGACATTATTATTCTAGCAATGGAAGTATTTTATCATTGATATAAAGGCAGTGGTCACCAGAGGTTCTGAGGGGAGGAAGAAGGAATATGTATAACATGGAGGTATTTTGGTGACATTGGAATTGTCTTGCTCAACACTGCAATGACATATATATGCAATTATACATTTTTCATAACCTATAATATTGTGCAGGGTAGAGTGTAAATTATAATGTAAACTATAATCCACCATTAGTGGCAATGCTTCAATATGTGTTCATCAATTGTAACAAATGTACTACACTGAATGGGCTGGGGGAGAGTGTAAACTATAATGTAAACTATAATCCATGCTGTGTAGCAATGCTCCAAAATGTATGCAATGAATGGGCACTGATGAAGAAGTTTGTTGACATAGGAGGAGTGGAGGTGGGGTGGGGAGTGGGGGTATATGGGAACCTCATATTTTTTAAAGATTTATTTTATTTATTTCTCTCCCCTCCCCCCCCATTGTCTGCTCTCTGTGTCCTTTTGCTGTGTGTTCTGTGTCTGCTTGCATTCTCTGTGGCACCGAGAAATTGCATTTCTTTTTTGTTGCACCATCTTGCTGCATCAGCTCTCTATGCATGTGGCACCGCTCCTGGGTGGGCTGTGCTTTTTTTCATGTGGGGTAACTCTCCTTGCAGGGAGCAATCCTTGTGCATGGGGCTTCCCTACGTGGGGGCACCCCCATGTGGCAAGGCACTCCTTGCATGTGGCAGCACTGTGCAAGGGCCAGTTTACCACATGGGTCAGGAGGCCCTGGGAATTGAAACCTGGACTCTCCATATGGTAGATGGATGCTCTATCAGTTGAGCCATGTCCACTTCTTCTCATATTTTTTAATGTAACATTTTGTGCTATCTATGTATCTTTTTTTAAAAAGACAATTAAAAAGTACTATACTAATGAAAGATGTTAATGTGGGAAAGCATGGGAGGGGGAGGGAAGGTGGTGGGGCATATGACAATCCCCTATATTTTTTATGTAACATTTATGTAATCTAAAAAGAACAGGTTTCTCAATAAATTAAAAAATATTTAAGTAAAAGAAATGCAAAAAAAAAAAAAAGGACCTCAAAGAGTTGTGGGAAGATTGTGGGTTAGGAAGCTCCAGGGATCAGTCCCTCCACTAAAACTACTATTGAACTAAAAGGAACTATCTAAATCAACTGCTTTGGAGCTCTAGTCTTATGAAACACTGTATAGCATCCAGGGAAGAGTGGAGGAAGTCAATATCAGTAAATTTCACCTTCTACACAGCATCTACCATCTCTCATCCTCCAATCCCTTTTCAGGCAGCAGTGGGGACTGCAACCCAGGCTCCTGGTGCAGCTTGCTGGTACAAGGGTGGATTGTAAGGACCTAGTCCTCCAAAATCCAGGATGTGTGGTCTGATTGCTGATCACTGCTTTTGATCAGCTACTTCAGATCACTGGAAGGCCAACTCTGAGAAATATTTGCATTTATTATATTTGTAAGGTGGGTAACCAGATTAGGTTAATTTGTATGTATTGATGTATTTTGGAACATTTCACAATAAGGCATTATTATACAAAAAAAAAAACAATAAATTCTCCAGATTAATGACAATAGCAAACATTCTACTTGTTCAGACTCTGTTTCATTTCCCATGTAAGGAAGCATCTTCAGGACATAAAGTTAGGCAATGGTTTCCTAAACCTTACACCCAAAGCACAAGTAACAAAAAATAGATAAATGGGACCTCATCAAAATTAAAAACTTTTGTCCATCAAAAAATGTAACCATGAAAATGAAAAAACAGCCTACTCAATGTGTAAAAAATGTTAGTAACCACCTATGATGGTTAAGCTATTTGTCAACTCGGCCAGGTAATTGTGCCCAGGTGTTTGGTCAAGCAAGCACTGGACTAATTATAATATAAGGGCATTTATGGACTTTATTCACCATTGACTTTACTGCAGTGGTAAATCTTAGATAGCTGGTTATAATTACATCAATCAGGGAGTTGCCATCAGCAATGAGTGATGCTTAACCCGATCAGTTGAATACCTTAAAGGGGGAAGTGATTCCAGCATTGAGAGAGAATTTTCCAGCTCATCTTTGGACAACCAACATCTCTCAGATCTTGTCAAGAACCTTCAGTGGACTTTCATTGCAGTCCATGTTTGCAGCCTACCTGCAGAACCTGGACTTGTGCATCCCCATGGCTGCATGAGAAACTCTTATATAATTGCATACTATTGACAGATATTTCTTGTTGATTCTATTTCCCTAGAGAACCCTGACTAATACTGCTTGGTACCGGGAGTGGTTTTTGAGGAACAGAGTCATAAACATGGGATGTCTGAGGTAGTTCTGGGAGTTTTGCAATTGTCTCTCTACTCTAATTGGACTCGAGGGTACTGATGACTCCCTTTTGTTACTGGATTTCATTCAGGTTCTTTGACTATGCTGGAGAAATGAATTTGAAGAGCACGTAGGGTGAGTTAGGCCAGTAATTTATTCAGCTAGGGAGGGAAGAGAAATGGGAGAAAATAATAGAGCAGGCAGCCCAGGTAGAGAGGAAAGGGCTGAAAAGTGATAAAGTGGGCTGATTTACAGGTTACAATTTCCCATTATAGGTTATAAATGCCCAAGTTTTACTTGTGTGGTGATCCAAGCAGAGGAGAAGCAGCTGGAGGATGGGTCCAGAGGCAAGAGAGCACGAGAGAGTAAACCCAGTCCCAGTGCAGCTTTTTAAACTGCTAATTTTTCCACCCCTTTGCTAATGGCAGGAGAAGAGTTCCAGGTGCTCACCACTTTGATTGCTTATTTCCCCCATTCAATCTCCCAAGAGGGCCCAGTGATAAAGTTCTTGGGGGAATATCTGGGGCAACTTCTGGTTCCGGAAGAAGTCTTCCGAGTGGCAGAATCTTGGGGGAGGGTCTTCCAGCCACCATCTTGGGGTTGCTGATGTCCATATGGACTCTCTGCCAGGTTCCAGATCCATCTATTACAAGCTTGCTTCACTTTCCAATAACAAAGAGGCTGCTAACAGTCCATGGTGCAAGTTGGCAATCAAAATATGCAAAATAGCATCACTGGATTCTCCTGCTTCCACACTTATAAGAAGCAAGAATTTGGGTAAGAGTGTTTTCAACACCTGAACAGAGTTTTGTGGAGTCAAATGATGTAATGATGTTGGAAATATCCTCAATACTCTGGATATTGTTACAAAAGAAAGAGATGAGTTAAAGCTTCAAATTTGAAACTTAAACACCAATTGAATGATGCAAAAGTTTCTATGTGTGCTCTGAAAGAAAATCTTGTCTCCTGTAACCACAGGCTTGAAATATCTGAGAACCAAACTCAGACTCTCATTGTACAAGTAGCGGAGTTGCAAAGGAAACTAAAATCTCAACCATGCAGGGTTTCTGCAGTTAAAGTGAAGGCATTGATTTTAAAAGAATGGAATCCAGAAAATTGGGATGGAGACATATGGGATGATGATGATATTGATGGAGACATTGGAACCCTCAATTCTGCTGAGACTTTACCAGATAAGCCTGCCATGGCCTGCCCTGTTCAGACCACACCTTGTTAACCTTGTATCATCCAGCCTCCAGCCTGTGCAAGGGAGTCTAAAACAACTTCCAGCCCTGAGGTGAGTACCAGCCAAACTAAAGCCTGCCATGCTGAGCCTCCAGCCTGCACCAGGGAGTCTGGACCTCCTCCCAGCCCTGAAGCACACACCAGCCAATCTCCAGCATGCACAGCCTAGCCTCCAGTCTACCCTGAAGAAACTGCCTTCCAACCTCTGCCTGTAGAGATTAATACTCTCTCATCAGAATAAAATGCAAGGGAATGCCCCGAGGTCATAGCTTGCAAGGCATTCCTAAACCTTCTCCTTACCCACCCTCACCACCTTTCTTGTCTTCCAAACCTATTTCTAGACTAAAACCACAACAAGTCCCCAAAGGTGAAATACAAAGTGTGACCCATGAGGAAATATGGTATACTCAGAATGAACTGCATGAGTTTTCCAATTTATAAAGACAGAAATCAGAGGAATATGTGTGAGACTGGATACTAAGGGTTTGGGATAATGGCAGAAGGAATATAAAGTTGGATCAGACTGAATTTATTGATATGGGCCCTCTAAGCAAAATTATGGATTCAACACTAGCTCGAAGTCTGAGAAAGGGCTCTAACAGTTTGTTTGGGTGGTTGATTGAAACATGGGCCAAAAGATGGCCTAGCATGTCTGAGGTTGAGATGCCTGATTTGCCCTGGTACACAGTAGAAGAGGGACTTCAAAGGCTTAGGGAGATTGGAATGTTAGAATGGATTTAATATTTGAGAGCTGCCCATCCACTCCAGGAATGTAAAAAGGACACACCTTTAAACAGGACTGTGAGAAATGAATTTGTAAGACTAAATCCATCTTCCCTGATGAGCTCTGTGGTTGCTCTCCTCTGTAGTCCATATATTAGGGTAGGGAAGGCTGTGATGGAATTGAATCCTTAAACATTGTGGGGATGATCAGATGGGATGTCGGTGTGGTAAAAATCAAGTATCTGCAGTTAATCACCAAAGTCAAGGTTGGTGTGGCTACTGCAATGAAAGGCGCATTCAAAAAAGCACTCAAAATATTCTGAGTCATGTAGGTTATGGCGTTGGCTAATACATTATGGGGTACCCAGCAGTGAAATAGGCAGTCTACTAAATTTCCTCTGGATCTGTATAAACAGAAGAGTTCTAGGTTGAGTGAATGGAACCCTAACTCAAATTACAGGCAGATAATCATGGCCCCTTAATCTATTCCCAGACTTTGGACAGTTTACATAGCCAGAGCCCCTTGAATGAGGAAGAGTCCAAGTCTCCTTGCGGAAGGATCTTGTTAAACTGCCCGAAATTTATACTGTTAATCTTTCTCCCACCTTTCCCCAAGGATATCTGTGGCCTTTTAGCAGAGTAACTGTGCACTGGGGAAAAGGAAATGACCAGACATTTTGGGGATTATTAGACACTGGCTCAGGAGTGACATTAATTCCAGGACACCCAAAATGTCACTATGGTCCACCAGTCAGATTAGGGGCCTATGGAGGTCAGGTGTTTAATGGAGTTTTAGCTCAGGTCCATCTCACAATTGGTCCAGTGGGTTCCTGGAGCCACTCTGTGGTTATTTCCCCAGTTCCAGAATGCATCATTGGAATAGACATACCCAGTAACTGACAGAATTCCCACATTGGATCCCTGACTTTTGGAGTGAGGGTTATTATGGTTGGAAAGGCCAAGTGGAAGCCACTAGAACTGCCCCTAATTAGCAAAATAGTAAACCAAAAGCAATACTGGATTCCTGGAGGGATTGCAGAAATTAGTGCCACCATCAAGGATTTGAAAGATGCAGGGGTAGTGACCACATCTCCACTCTACTCTCCTATTTTGCCTGTACAGAAAACAGATGTATCTTGAAGGATGACAGTAGATTATCATAAACTTAACCAGGTGGTGACTCCAATTGCAGCTGCTGACCCAGATGTGGTACCATTGCTTGAGCAAATCAACACATCTCCTTGTACCTGGTACGCAGCTGTTGATTTGGTGAAATTCATTTTTCTCAATTGCTTTTAGTAAGGACCACCAGAAACAGTTTGATTTCAGCTGGCAAGGCCAGCAGTATACCTTCACTCCCCTGCCTCAGGGGCATATCAACCCTCCAGCCTTATGTCATAATATTGTCCACAGGGATCTTGATCATCTCTCCCTCTCAGAAGACATGACACTGGTCAATTATATTGATGATATCATGTTGAAAGGAACTACTGAGCAAGAAGTAGCAAAGACTCTAGACTTAATAGTAAGGTATTTCCATGAGAGAGGATGGGAGATAAATCCAACTAAAATACAGGTTCCTTCTACCTCAGTGAAATTTCTAGGTGTTCAGTGGTGTGGAGCATGTCGAGTTACCCATTCTAAAGTGAAGGAAAAGCTGCTGCATCTGGTTCCTCCTAGGACCATAAAAGAGGCACAACATCTAGTTGGTCTCTTTGGATTTTGGATACAACACATTTCTCACTTGGGTGTGCTACTCCAGCCCATTTACCAGGTGATCAGAAAAGCTGCTAGTTGTGATTGGGGAATGGAGCAAGAAGAAGCTCTGTGTCAGGTCCAGCCTGCTGTGCAAACTGCACTACCACTTGAGCCATATGATCCAGCAGATCCAATGGTACTGGAAGTTTCAGTGCTGTCTGAAGCCTTTGGCAGGCCCCTTTAGAAAAATCACAATGCAGACCCTTAGGATTTTGGAGCAAAGCCCTGCCATCCTCTGCAGATAACTACTCACCTTTTGAGAAACAGCTTTTGACCTGCTACTGGGCATTAGTAGAGACTGAACAATTAACCATGGGCCATCAATTTACCATGAGAACTGAGTTGCCTATCATGACCTGGGTATTGTCTGACCCACCAAACCATAAAGTTTGGCATGCACAGCAGCACTCCATAATAAAGTGGAAGTGGTATATACAAGATTGGGCTCTAGTGGCTCCTGAGTCACAAGTAAGTTACATGAGGAAGTAGCCCAAATGCCCGTGGTCACCACCCCTGACATGTTATGTTCTCTTTCCCAGCCCACAGCTTTGGCCTCTTGGGGAGTCCCTTACAATCAGTTGACTGAGGAAAAGAAAATTCAGGCCTGTTTTACATATTGTTCTGCACGATATACAGGTACCACCCAAAAGTGGACAGCTGCAGAACTGCAGCCCGTTTCTAGGGTATCCCTGAAGGACAGTGGTGAGGGAAAATCCTCCCAGTGGGCAGAACTTTAAGCAGTGCACCTGGTTGTTCATTTTGCTTGGAAGAAGAAATAGCCAGAGGTACACTTGTACACTGCTTCATGGACTGCTGCCAATGGTTTGGCTGGATGGTCAGGGATTTGGAAAGAACATGATTGGAAAATTGGTGACAAAGAGGTCTGGGAAAGAAGTATATGGATTGTCCTTTTTGAGAGGGCAAAAAACATGAAAATTTTTGTGTCCCATGTGAATGCTCACTAGAGGGTAGCTTCAGCAGAGGAAGATTTTAATAATCAAGTGGATAAGATGACTCACTCTGTGGCTAATGCTCAGCCTATATCCCCAACCACTCCTGTCATTGCCCAGTGAGCTCATGAACAAAGTGGCCATGGAGGTAGGAATGGAGGTTATGCATGGGCTCAGCAACACAGACTTCCCCTTACCAAAGCTGGCTTTGCTACAGCCACTGCTGAGTGCCCAATTTGCCAGCAGCTGAGACCCACACTCAGGCCCCAATATGGCACCATTCCTCGAGATGAGCAGCCTGCTACCTGGTGACAGGTTGACTACATTGGACCACTTCCACCATGGAAGGGGCAGTGATTTGTTTTAACTGGAACAGACACATACTCTGGATATGGAAATGCAAATTTCTTGCATGCAATGCTTCTTCCTAAAAACTACTGTTTGCAGACTTAACTGGATGTTTTATCTACCACCATGGCATTCCACACAGCATTGCTTCTGATCAAGGCACCCATTTCACAGCAAATGATGTATGGTAATGGGTGCATGCATGCCCATGGAATTCACTGGTCTTACATGTTCCCCATCACCCTGAAGTGGCTGGATTGATTGAACTGTGGAATGGCCTTTTGAAGACCCAATTACAGAGCCAACTAGGCGGCAATACCTTGCAGGGCTGGGGCAATGTTCTCCAGGAAGCTATGTATGCTTTAAATCAGCATCCACTTTATGGTGCTGTTTCTCCCATAACCAGGATCCAGGGGTCCAGGAATCAAGGAGTGGAGATGGGAGTGGCCCCACTCACTATCACCCCTAGTGACCCACTAGAAACATTTTTGCTTCCTGTCCCTGCAACCTCAAACTCTGCTGGTCTATAGGTTTTAGTCCTGCTGTCACCAGGGAACACAACAATGACTCCATTGAACTGGAAATTAAAACTGCCACCTGGCCACTTTGGGCTCCTCTTACCTCTGAATCAACGGTCAAAGAAGGGAATTCCTGTACTGGCATGGGTAATTGATCCTCACTATCAAGGGAAAATAGGACTGCATCTACATAATGGGGGTAAAGCAGAGTTTGCCTGGAATACAGGAGTTCCTCTAGGGCACTTCCTAGTACTGCCATGACCTATGATTAATGTCAATGGAAAATTGCAACAACCCAATCCAAGTAGGATTAACAATGGACCAGAATCTTCAGGAATGAAAGTTTGGGTCACCCCACCAAGCAAAGAACCACAGTCAGCTGAAGTGCTTGCTGAGGGTAATGGAAACATGGAATGGGTAGTGGAAAAAGGTAGTGATAAATATGCACTTCGGCCATGTGACTAGTTGCAGAAACGAGGATTATAATGGTCATGAATATTTCTTCCTTGTTTCACCATGATGACTGTATATGTACACAAAACAAATTTTTCTTCTTCCCCAAACTTTCCCCTTATCATATAACAAGTTGTATCCATTTCATGTCATAATATTTGAGGATGTCAAGTTTGAGAGTGAATATTACCCAAGAACTTGCACCCTATTCTGTATGGAATTAATGCATTTCCAGTTGTACACAGGAAATTTGAACACTGTTAGGCAGAAATATATATGTGTGTCTGTGTGTATATATATATGTATATATATATATACATATATATATATATGCATGACTGTTATTGTTTTTATTTAGAGACTAAGTATGGTTTAAGATAATGTGTATGGTTGCCAAGTTGAAAAGGGGTGGACTGTGATGGGTAGGCTATTTTTTTTTAATTTTTTTAAATTGATTTTGTAAAAATATTACATTAAAATATATATATATGAGGACCCCTTCAACCCCACCACCCCCACCCCACCACTCCCCCCGCAGCAACACTCATTCCCATCATCATGACACATCCATTGCATTTGGTAAGTACATCTCTGGGCACCTCTGCACCTCATGGTCAATGGTCCACATCATGGCCCATACTCTCCCCCATTCCATCCAGTGGGCCCTGTGAGGATTTATAATGTCTGGTGATTGCCCCTGAAGCACCATCCAGGGCAGCTCCAAGTCCCTAAGACACCTCCACATCTCATCTCTTCCTGCCATTCCCCATACCCATTAGCCAGATGGGTAGGCTATTGTATCAATTCAGCCAGGTAATTGTGCCTAGTTGTTTGGTCAAACAAGCAGTGGGCTAATTGTAATACAAAGACATTTATGGACTTTATTCATTATTGACTTTACTGCAGTGGTAAATCATAGATAGCTGGTTAAAATTACATCAGAGAGACTGCTATCAGCAATGACGCTTAACCCAATCAGTTGAATGCCTTAAAGGGGGAAGTGATTCCAGCATTGAGAGAGAATTTCCCAGTTCCTCTTTGGAAAGTCAGCATCTCTCAGAACTCGAGAACCTTCACTGGACTTTCATTGCAGCCCCTGGTTGCAGCCTGCCTGCGGAACCTGGACTTGTGCATCCCCACAGCTGTGTGAGAGACTCTTACAGAATCACACACTATTGACAGATATCTCTTGTTTCTGTTTCCCTAGAGAACCCTGACTAAAACACCACCTATCCAATAGGGTTTAATAACCAGAACATATAAAGAAATCTTACAATTCAACCATATAAACACTAATAACCCAATTTAAAAATGGGCAAGACACTTTGAATAGTTATTTCTCCAAAGAGGATATACAAATTTCTTAAAAGCATATAAAAAGATGCTCAACATCACCAGTTATTAGGGAAATGCAAATCAAAACCACAATGAGATATCATTTCACCACACATTAGGATGACTACTGCTAAAAATAAAGAAAATTATAATTAATGAAGAGGGTATGTAGAAATAGCAACACTCATTCACTGCAATTGGGAATGTGAATTGATGTAGTTGCTGTGGAAAGCATTTTGGCAGTTCCTCAGAAAGCTAAATATAGAATTACCATGTAACCCAGGAATCCCTCTACTAGATATTTACTAAAAGATTTGAAAGCAGGGATTCAGACAGGTATCTGCACACCAATGTTCATAGTGGCATTATTCACAATTGCCTAAAGATGGAAGCAACCCAAGTGTCCATCAACTAATTAATGGATAAACAAAATGTGGTGTATACATACAATGGAATATTATTCATCTGTAAAAAGGAATAATGTACCTGTGACAACATGGATGAACATTGATGACATTATGCTGAGTGAAATAAGCCAGACACAAAAGGACAAATGTTATGATCTCACTGATACAAAATAGTTAGAATAATAAATAGAGTTAGTATCTAGAATATAGGTTATCAGGGACTTAGTTGGAGGTAGGGAATGGGGAGTTAATGCTTAATTAGTACAGAATTTCTGTTTAGGCTGATTGTGAAGTTTTGGAAATGGATGGTGGTAATGGCAGAACAATATTATGAGTGTAATTATCAGCAATGTATATTTTAATATATGTGAATGTGGTTAAAAGGGAAAGTTTTAGGTCATTTGTATCTTACTATAATAAAAATCCAAGGATAAAACTTAGGAGTGTATAACAATGAATCTTAGTGTAAACAATGGGCTATAGGTAATAGTACAATCATAAAAATGTTATTTCATGAATTATAGAAAAGTACCACACTAATAATGTAAGGTGTTAATAATAGAGTGGTATATGGGGGGAAAACACCCTAATGTAAACTATGAACAATTATAATATTCTTTCAACAATTCTAACAAAGGTATCACACTAATGCAAAGTGTTAACAATAGGGGGGTATATGGGAATGCTGTATTTTTAAAATGATATTTCTGTAAACCTACAACTTCTTTAATTAAAACAAAGTTAAAAGATGAATGGAGTACCGATAAGTGACACAAAAAGGAAGAAACTTAAAAAACATGCTAAGTGAAAGAAGCTAGGCACAAAAGACTACATATTGTATGACTCTGTTTATATGAAATGTCCTGAATAGGCAAATCTACAGAGAAAGAAAATAGGTTAGTGGTTGCCTGGCACTCAGGTTAGTAATGGGGATTGACTGCAACAGGCAAGGGTGATGTCATTTGATGTAATGGAAATATTCTAAGATTGCATTGTAGTGATGGTTGCACCATGCAGTAAATTTAGGAAAAATGGTTGAATTGTCAACTTAAGACAGGTTAATTTTATGGTATGCAAATTATGCCTCTATAAATATTTTTAAAGCACCATGGGGAGCAAAGAAAAAAAGAAAGCTCATCTATTTACTTTAATCATTTATTAAAGAGCATACAGACCTCATTAGGCTGTTTGTTGTTATTGCTTCCATGGCAATGGTAGGTCTGGCAGTTTTTCCTTAAAAGCTGAGGACCAAACAATGATTTGATGTTTTAAAATTTTTTTTAAATTTATTCTATTCCTCCCTCCCTCTCCCCTAGGGACCCATGGCAACCACCAAGCTTCACTCCTTGAAGAACAAGATTCATAGTCACTTGCAACAACATTGAGGGCTTGACATACCAGCCTGTCCTCCCCTATTAGGCACTGTCTATGCTCTCAAGAGACTCATGCCCCTCTATTTGAGAACATAGCAGGACTCCCCAGGATGGGAGTTCAACAACTTCCCATTCATTGTGTGGGCCTGCATCCACTGATACAACACACTGTAACAAGATGAGCACTCACACACTCCTTGGAAGCCTACCTCAGATGCATCCTGTCCCACATGCCCCCCACATCCAACATCCCAAACCAGTAACCCTCCCCTGACATATCTGCCAAAACAACATTCCCAACATCGTAGTTTCAACCACATATCTGCAAATCTCCAGAGTTCACCTGCTTCCTCTCCCAACTCTCCCAAGGTTTTACTACCAAGTGCCAACTAGTAATGCAACAGGAAGAAGACCTTGACCAAAAGGGGGAAAGGGTAAAGGCAAATGAGTTTATATGGCTAAAAAACTTCAAAGTGAGTTGGGAGGTCATTCCAGAGGTTACTCTTATGTGTGTATCATCAGGCTCTCATAGACTGCCACAGTAAATACTACCTCAAATAGTGGGGCTCCTGAGTGCTCCAGAGACATCCAGGCACTATAGGCAGGACTGACAGCTCAGGAGTTTGGTGCCCTGACAGTGTGCCCTACTTTGGATTTACGCTCCCCAGAGTGACAGAGTTGGACTCGGTTGTGATTTCCATACACATGGCTCTTCTGACCCTTCTATTTGAAACTACAGTTAATAATAATTTTGATAGGTTTATGTCCAAGAGACTTAAATCTTTGGGTTGTCCATGTGTCAGCTGAGCCCTGAATCTCAGCAGAGTTGCAGCACCTACTCTCCAGTTCAATGGACTCACCCAGGACAATTAACAAGGAGATGAAGATTGACAATGACCATCCCAAGGAACAGAAAGAGACTACAACTGCAAGCAAGACAGTCTCATCCATTTGCACCATGAAATCTAAGCCCCTTCACAATTAGAAGTGGAGTGGGCATCACCATCTCAGAATCTTCAGGATTGGGGAATGAACAGTGGACTATAGTTGACTTACTGTTATTATACTATAAACTTATTGTGATTCTAGTAATGGAAGAATTTATATCATTGATGTGGAGGCAGTGCCCACTGGAGGTTCTGAAGGGAGGGAGAGGGAAAATCAGGTATAATATGGGGGAATTTTCAGGACTTGGGAATTGACCTGAATGACATTGCAATGACAGATACAGGCCATTATATATCTTGTTATAACTTAGAAAGTTGTGCCTGAGAGTATAAACTACAATGTAAACTATAATCCTTACTTAGTGGCAATGCTTCAAAATGTGTTCATCAATTATAACAAACATACCACAGTAATGAGGGATATATTTAATGTGGGAAAATATGGGAGGTGTGGGGAGTGGAGCATATGGGATTCCCCTATATTTTTTATTTGTCATTTATGTAATCTATCTTTTTTTTTAATTTTAAAAGTAAATAAAAATTTTTGAAAAAGGAATGTTGTTGGCTTGAAATTCAGAGTAGCAGTAGTGGCAAAGAGAAATGGATGGATTTTTAAAATATTTGGGATGTATAAATGACATGATTTCATAGTGATCAGATATAGGGAGTGGGGAAGGATGAGGATATCTCAGACCTGTTGTTCTCCTCAACTTGCTTGTCCTTCCATGCTGCCAATCTCAGGGAATAGATCAGAACCCTGGCACAGAGCAGGCAATCATTGTCTTTGGAGTGAATGAATAAATGAACAGAGTAAAATTACAGCCCTACAAAATATTTACCTGCTCCTGACAAACAAAAGTCATGCTTGGCTCAGCAGATATCCAGCACAATTTCCAAAAACACTTTTAGGACCATTTCAGAAATCATCATGTCCCACACCCAAAAGAACATCTACCTTCATATCAGCCTCTTATCCTGTAAATCTTTACATCAGGGCAATGGCAGGTGCATGTACATTGCTCATGAGTGTGGGGGATGTTTGGTGGTATTGTAGAAAGAGGGTCATGGTGGTGCCCAACTGATGCATCTCTGTTCAGTACAGCTTCAAACAGGGTGAGTCTCTTCACACTAATTGATTTATTAATCCTGGGTCCCCTCCCCAGTCCTAGCAGACAAAAACACAGCTGCTGGAAACACTGTGGACACCCTATATTCTACTCCCATTCCCAGGGTTGACAAGCAGAAATATAGGACTACTTGTGGTTCCTGATGCAGACACTGAACAAGGAAGTGATCAGTTCCAGTTCGTGCTTCACAGAAATAAGAAGCAAATGTGACATGCAAAAGTAGCCTCCAGATTCAACCACCCCAGTGAACATTCCCTTGTCATAGAAGAAAAGTGAAATCTGCAACTTAGAAGGGAAATGTGACTGTGTGAGAAGTAGAATTGGGGGTGAAAACATTCACTGAAGGACAATTTTTTGCCCCCTTTTACACAGGATCATTGGATAAACATCCTCTTCAATGATAAAACCTAAATAATTTCTGGCCCTTTTTCTGGAAGAGCTTTTTGCTGCTGTAAGTTTATAGGAACAGCAATAAGAGGTCCTTTTCTGGGCATGAAGCCCAGGACTTGAAGGGCAACTCTAGAGAACATCTGGTTTGCTTGATATATAGAAGCCAGCACTGCATGTGTGTGTTTGTGCGTGTATGCGTTTCTCTGATGCTGACTCATGGCATTGAAACCTCTCTGGAAACACCCCCACCCATCTAGCTAGCCAGTTTACACACACCCCTTTGGCTCCTCCTTGATTCAAATGTTAGTCAAGAGGAAGAAAGAAAACAAGTTCAAGAGCTGCTCTCGAGCATCTAGAATTCTCTGTGTCCCACCCCTTGAGAAGAAAGACTGGCCCCAGCTCTAAGTCCACTACAAGCTGGACTTTCCTTTTAAAGCACCAATACTACTTCAGCCTTTGGTAAAAAATAGAAGAAAAGAGTGTCTTGTACTGTTCAGAGGCAGAGGGCCGACAACCGGCAATAACGACAAAACGATGGCAGGCCTGAAGCTCACTACTCAAGCAGACCCTGAAATTGAGCTTTTTGTGAAGGTAAGCTTTCCAGACATAATAACAGCATATGGAAGCCATTATTTCTTGACACTAGACTTCAGCTTTTTATAAAGGTCCATATTTGGACTAAAGCTATAGGAAAAATTTTTTTATTCTGTGTTCTAGAAAGATGCTTGGGTGTTGGGCAGCTCTTAAGTGACAACAGGAAAAGGCAAGTTGATACGATAGAGCATTAGACTGGTAGTCAGAGCACCTAATTGTATTCTCAGTGGCATCTTATGTAACCTTGGTCAAATCCCTTCCTCTCTCTGAACCTTTGTTTCTCCATCTATATAATGAAGGTCTGACAAGATGATCCTTAAGGACTTTTCAAGCTCTAGAAATCTGTGTTTTATGAAATAGGTTTTGAAAGGCCTGGATAGGTGAAGGAAAGAGTCAATAGTGACTTGAGAGCCTCCTTTCCCACATTATAGCCAAGAAAAGAACTTTCTAAAATTCTCCCATAATGGACAAGCAGCACATCAGGGCCACATGGACGCTATAGGAGAGAAAAGTCCAGGAGTCTGTGGGTCTGTTATGTGAAGAGGAGGCATTTTAGAATGCTGCTGCTTCCTCTTTATTTATTGCCTTGGGAGGTTTTTTTTTCTTTCAGAAAAGCCCTTTGGAAAACCCCCAAATCAGGAGAAGGAAACATGTGCTTCTAAATTAGCTCATGAAGAAAAAAAGTTTTATGTGGGCTTTTTTCTGAGGAGAAAGTATATATTTTCCAAAATTCATACTCAAAACTAACTTTATTTTTCCCTGTATTTTCCTTAACTATTAGAAGTACTAAGGATAATAATAGTAATGATAACAAGCTCTTTATATTGTGCCTGAACCTTTTCTAAATACCTCACGTGTTACCTCATTTAGTCCTTACAACAACTTAGGAAGTAGGTAATTATAAGAATAATAATGATGACTATTATGACATTGTCATAGTCATAATATATCATAATCATTTTCTAGATAAGTAAACTAAGGCACATAATATTTAAGGAATTGCCTCTGTAACTGTATAAATTTTTGATGCCTTCAAAGACATAAAATAATTATGTTTACCAAACATTAAACACCTGTTGACCAAAATGATACTTTTACAGCCATTTAAAATTATTTAGCAAATGACCACATATATATGCCAAATGTATTATCAACTTGCTGTTTCAAAATAATAACAGAGAGACCCTTACATTCCTTTAGAATTTCTTTGTAGCAAGGTAATCCAAATAAGTGTTTGCTGGACTATGGGACATAAGAGCTACTTCTCCTCTCTCTGGATTCCAGCAAAACATGTGGCTGTTCAGACAGTTAGGATATTAGTAAGCTTTCATATCCTGACTTGCCTTTTACATCTACCAATTTCAAACCTGAAAATGCTGTAGGGACAGTTACTGGACATTGTATGTCCTCCCATGGGCCACTGGGTGGAACGTGGTAGACTATGGACAATGATATGGACCATTGACCATGAGGTACAGTGGTGCTCTGAGATGTATTCACCAAATGCAATGAATGTCTCATGATGATGGAGGAGATTGTCATTATGGGGGGAGGAGTGGGGTAAGGGGGTGGGGGATATATGGGGACCTCATATTTTTTTAATGTAATATTAAAAAATAAATAAAGGCAAAAGAAAAAAAAATTCAAACCTGAAGTAATGCCTCTATATAAGGTAACCAAATTGTTCCTTTTGTCCAAACTGTTCATTCAATTCAAACTCCTCAATCCAGTTTTGTTGACATTGGTTTGTTTATCTTCATAGACTTCTTATATTTGATTGATAATCTGAAAGGGAGAGGTTAGCAAATTACACAATGGGTGAGCAAATGTTAAGATAATAACTTTCTGGTTAAAAATAGCTAATAATTTATTGAGTATTTACTATATGGAACATACTGTGCTAAATGGTTTATTATTGACCCATTTTACGGACATAGAAATTAAAGCAAAGAACAATTAAGTAACTTGTCCAAGGTCACAAAACTAGTGAATGGCAGAGTTAGGATTTCAATACATTAAAATTACTTTGTCTAATCTTATTCAATTGTTTCCAACTAGGTGAATTTGCCATTAAATTTTCCCAAATTTTCGTTAGATGGAATTCTTTATATTTAAGTTTATCTAATGACATTGATACAAATTACAAATTTCCTGGAAGAACCTTGAGTATCTCTCATCCAGGTTTTTGTTTTGCTTTGCTTTAAGATGTGTTCTACTGATCTCTAGAAGTTTCATGGAGGACACTTAGGGGAGAGGCATAAGGGTGGAGAAAGTTGAAAAATGCTATCAGTAAGTTATAAAAGCACTTTTCTTTACCAATGGTGTCTCCTTTATATACAATATGATATCTTTCCAAAGATTAAATGGCCTGTGATTTCCTTCAGCTACCTCTTGCTGTGCCTCAAAAACTCTCCAACATTGAAAGGGAAAGTCTAAGGTCATGTATATTACTAGAAGGAAAGCTAAAAAGAGTAACATGGGACTGTATAAGATAGTAAAACCAAAAAAAAAAAAAAAGATAGTAAAACCTCATGTAAAACACAAATATGGGAGATATTGCATATATAAGACGGTTTTTACAAAATATAAATACAAATATACCAGAGAGAAGGAAACAGAATAGCAGGTATATACAAGAGGGGAAGCATAGAGAGATTGAGAAGTGATGAATTTTTTGTTTTATTATTATTATTATTATTATTATTATTGGAATAATGAAAGTGCTCTAGGAATGATTAAAGTGATGAATGCACAAATATGTGTTTACACTGAATACCATTGATTTTATACTTTGGATGGATTTATGCTTTATTAATATGTATCAATAAAATTGATTTGATTTTTTTAAAAAACTCTCCCACAACTTCTTCCCCATATCACTGATGGGATCTCTACAAGAAATTAATTTCTTTGCTGTCACAATTAAGAATCTATATATCACCACCTACATGTTCCATGTAGCCAGTGAAAACATTGCTTTTCAGCTCTGAATGATTTGGGCAAGATTTATACCAAGTAACTAAGAACAAAGGATTTTGTAACACATATTTTCTTTTATCTAAATGCCTAAGTCATCCTATTGGTTTGTTGTTCATTGTCAAATGGAATGTCTGGGTTCTTCACCAAATACTCTAAAACTAAGTTTTAGCCTATTTGTATCATGGAATCTAACATTACAGAACCTAACATTTGGGCCAAAAATTCTGAATGTAATATTTTTGTCAAAAACTTCGTGTTGGAAAGAAGGTAGAGATGGTACTCTTCTCTGAATGTTCAGACCATTTTCAAGCTTTCTTAGAGCTATCATAGACTGTAATGTAAAAATTGAACAAAACTATTAGCTAGGAGAAATTAATATTTAAGGGTGTGGGTTGTTTAGTAGACAGTCCCAGGTATACTAACTGAGAAGAATATGTATATCATTAACTCTACCACTGACTGGGTGTACTTGATCTAGTCAATCTTTCTAAGCCTCAATCTCCTCATTTGTTCAACAAGGGTAATAACAGAACCAACTGCATAGGATTATTGAGAGGATTAAATGAGACAGCCTATGTAAAGCAGAGTCCTTAGTAACATAGTGAAGACTCAATAAACGTTAGCTATTATTGTTACTATTACTATTTTTCATGTTTAGAAACTTAGATCACAAGCACAAAGAGAAAAATTTGGTTTGGTGAATGACTGCATTCTGTCTTTGCAGTTAAAGTTACTTAAGAGGTAGATAATCCATCAGGTTACAGACTTTACATCCTTAAATTTTATATGTTGGCACTTTAAATCAGCATAACATGAACAAAAAAATAAACCTTCAATTTTCCTGTAAAACTTTACTGCATTTCCCACCAGCACCACCACCACAGCTCACTGTTTTGCTTTTCCTTTTGTCAAAGGCGACCCACCCTTCCTGCCGTATCTATTATCAGACTCCATTCTTCTTCCTGCCTCCCACCCTTAATCATGTTTCCACCCGCTAACCCCAGTTCTGCTCGGATCCCTAGTCTCACTTCAGTACAAAATTCTTACAAAAGAAATATAGCTGCCAAGGTTAGTTGCGTCTTCCCTTACATCTTCACTCCCTGATACCACAAAAGAGCAACAATAAAGAAACATGATTTCTTCTTACATCCACTAAAGAAAAAGCAAGTATAAACAAGGAGAGGAATTCAGTTTGGGACATGTTGAGATTGAGGTGTTTAAAACATGGATCTTTCATAAAGATACTACATCAACTATAATCCTCTCAAGAAGTGATTGCTTTTTCTTCCTCATTCTCTGAGTCTGGAGATGGGGTAGGTGTTCTTTAGGTATCCTTGTTCCTTCCACACCATTCTCCTTCCCCCATCCAAAGAAATACCTAGATTGAGTTTTATATCATCAGATTAGAGCACCCACTGTGTTTCCCTGTTAGAGCAATCTTCCACATTCCTGATCACTCTCCCTTCTTCCTTGAGGATTTTAGCTCCTGAATCACTGTAACTCTCTTCCATACTACTCCTGTCATAATGCTTTGTGATTTCAATATCTTACACTGGTGACCTTTCCAACACTCTGGATTCTCAGATCCTTGACTTCCTCTCCTCCATTGATTTTGTATTCCACCATCTCTCAGCCACCCCCTCCCACAGTCATACTCTTAACTCTGTCACTCTAATATCTGCAACTTTTGCATAATATCACAATATTTTGTTTTGCTTTCTTCTTTTTTTTAACCTTTTCTATTTTAATCAACTTTATTGAGATAATTTACATAAAATAAATGCACCTATTTTAAGTGTACTGTTCAATGACTTTTAACAAATGTATACACGTGTATAACCACCACTCCAACTAAATTATATAATATTTCCATCACCTCAGAAAGTTCCCTTGTGTCTCTTTGCAGTCAATCTTCCCCACTCCACCTCACTATCCTCTGCCTACAGGTAACCACTGATCTGCTTTCAGGCAAGATAGATTAATTTGCATTTTCTAAAATTTTTTATAGATGGAATCATACAGTATGTACACTTTTTGCCTGGCTTCTTTTTCTCAGCATAGTTACTTTGAGATTTGCCCGTGTTGTTGTATGTATCAATTGCTCATTCTTTTTTACTGCTAAAGTATTCTTTTGTATGGATGTACGTTTTGTGTATCCCATCACCCTTTGAAGGACATTTAGATTTTTCCAGTTTTGGGCTATTATGAATAAAGTATCTATAAACATTCATGTTCAAGTCTTTGTATGGTCATATGTTTTCATTTCTCTTGGGTAAATACCTAGGCTTAGAATTGCTGGGTCATATGATAGATAGATGTTTAACTTTGTCAAACTTTCTTCCAAATCAATTGTACCATTTTATACTGTCAAGAGCAGTGTATGAGAGTTCCAGTTGTTCCACATCCCTGCCAGCACTTGATATGGTCAGTCTTTTTAATTTCAGCTATTCTAATGTGTGTTAAGTTGTAGCTCAGTGTGGTTTTGATTTGCATTTCCCAAATAAGTAATGAGGTTGAGCATCTTTTCATGTCCTTATTTACCATCTGTATACTTCCTTTTGTGAAGCTTGCTCAAATCTCTTGCCCAATTTTAAAGTTGGGTAAATTGCCTTGTTATTGAGGTGTAAGTGTTCTTTATTTATATGTTTTACATATTTTGGATACAAGACCTTTTTCATTTCCTTGAAAGCTCTTTTGAAAGCAGATTTTCACTTTGATAAGACACTATCAAAATTTTCATTTCTCACCCTCACTCTCAGAATCCTGGCCACATTGGCCTTCTTTCAGTTCCTTATACATGACATGCTCATGTCTGATGTTGCAAGGCCTTTATTATACCCTCTGTTTGAATGCCCTCTTAATGTCCATTCACCTAGTTAACTCTTACTCATCCTTGAATTTGGTTCAAATGCCATTTCCTCAGACATTTCCCTGACCAAACCCACATAGATTAGGTTCCTCTGTTACACACGCTCATAAAATGCATTTCCTTCCTTCAAAAAATTTACTCACTTTAAAGCTGAGAGTTTATTTAGGGGAATTTTTAAAAAATTTTAATATTGTTTTGTTTAATACCATATTCCTAGTGCCTAGCAAAATGCTTAGTATATGTTAAACACACAATAATAATTTGTTCAGTGAATATTTATTAGATGAATGAATGAATAATAAAGAGTCCACAAATAAACTCAAGTATATATAAAATTTCAAAGTGGAAAAGTGTGTTGTTTTCAATCAGGTGAGAGAAAGATGAATTTGTTTCAAAGAATAGTGTTGAGACAACTACTAACTACTTGTAAAAAAAAAAGAAAGGAAAAAATACTAAAGGTGGAGTGCCAATACAATCCTTACACCATAATTAATTCACATAGACCAAACAAATGCAGAAAATGAAACCATAAAGTGTGCTAGAAGAAATTACAAGAGATTTTTGTAATAAAACAAAATAAGAAATTAAAATAAGAAATCAACATTTTATAATCTTGATGATATAAAGCCTTTCTAAACATACCATAAAAACCAAACTGCATAGAGAAAAAGAATGAAAGATTTTATGTAAAATTTAAATTTTACATAAAATTTGTTTTTTAAAATTACACAGAACATGTATCATAAAGAGTTAATGTCTTCAATATACAAATAAATTTTCCAAATCAGTAAGGAAAAAAATCATTACCTTAATAGAAAGAAGGAAAAGTGGCATGAACAAACAATTCACAAAATAAAATAAGGAAATTTTATTTTCCTCTGAAAATAAGGAAATCAAATGGTCAATGAACACACAGCAAGATACTCAGCGTTCAGGAAGGAAATCTGGCAGGACTTATTAAAATGGAAAATGTGCATACTCTTTACTTAGCATTATCCTTTCAAAAATAACCCTAAAAGTATAATCTCAGAAGTGGAATAAGTTATATGCCCAGAAATGTTTTTTTGCAGAAGTACTTTTAGTAGAAAAAAAATTGGAATAGCCTAAATGTCCATCAATTGTTTATATAAATTTTGGTAATATATAAAATTTATTATTATGATGTATTCATAACACTTATAATTTTGCATATAATAAAATTATTTGATTCATTATCTCTCTCTCTCTCTCTCTGCTGGATGGCAGAATCTATGAGAGTAAGGATTTCCAACTGTGTCCCTAGCAACTAACTCAGTTCCCAGTAAGCACTCAGTACATATTTGCTAAAAGAATGAATAAACTAATGCATTTCTTTATCTTAATAGGCTGGGAGTGATGGGGAGAGTATTGGAAACTGTCCCTTTTGTCAACGCCTTTTCATGGTCCTCTGGCTTAAAGGAGTTAAATTCAATGTTACTACTGTTGACATGACCAGGTAAGAGAAATCAGGACATGTTTAATTCTAGAGATTGAGATCAGTAGATACCAATACAATCTTGGTGTTTGTATAATGCATACCTTACCTATAGGCTAACTCTGCATATTTTTCAATCATCATAGAAAGCCTGAAGAACTGAAGGACTTAGCCCCAGGTATAAATCCTCCCTTCCTGATATATAACAAGGAGTTGAAAACAGACTTCATTAAAATTGAAGAATTTCTAGAGCAGACACTGGCTCCTCCAAGGTACAGCATTTTACAGGATTCTATTGCACTGAGATAATCTATTTTATTGCCCTGTTGTTTACAGATTGAGGATTCTTCCTTCTAGGCATTTAACTCAGCATTTCCACTGCCAAACATCTCTTTTTCTGTCTTTCTAGATAAGTTTTGGGAAGATCCTCCATGATCACTTCATATAAGATAAGAAAACTTATTTCTAAATTACTTATTTAATTTATAGGTAATATAATAGAAATTGGCAAGGCTAGACTTGGAAACCTGGGGAAGGTAGGTAAATTTGGGCCACATTTAAATTCAACCACATACTCTGATTCATAATGAAGTTTTGGGATATTTATACTAGTAGAAATCAGACTTATTTTACTGCAGATCCCTCAGAAGATCTTCGATTTTGAAATAGCTTTTAATTTAGTCTACTCTCAGGTGTGCAGTCTGGCAACTGAATGTTAAAAGCTTTGAGATTTCTGGGCCCATATATCAAATGAAGTGCATGTATAAACTTCCCCTTTCAACTTCAAATACACAAAAAGTAGATAAAATTTTTCAAATGTTTTTTTTACAAAAATTCATAACATACTTTAAAGCAAGGAAGTAAATTTTCTCTGGCATAGAAATGGAGAGGGACTCCACAGTGGGTTGGGAGTGACATTAGCACTTATAGCCTGTGAGGACTGATCAGAACTGGGCCTTAACACATCTGATGGAATAAGGACAGAACATACCCAGTGCAAGGACTAGAGGCCAGGAAACAGGTTTCATGCAGCTAGCCAGAGGCCATAATTGTATTGTCTATTCTTGAATGAGAACTGTGCATCTCTGCCTACCCAGGATAGTGTCTGGAAACAAGAAACCTGCTGTATTAATTTTCTATTGTATAGAAACTTACCACAAACAGTGTTTTTAAAACAACATCCATTTTTTATCTGAAAATTTCCATTGATCAGGAGTCCAGGCACAAGTTTGCAATCAAGGTGTCAGTCAGGGCTGCAGTTTCCATCTGGGGCTAGGAGTCTTCCGCAAGCTCATTAAGATTTTTGGCAGAATTCAATTCCTTGCAGCTGTAAAACTGAAGTCTATGTTTACTAGTTAGCTGCCAGCCAAGGTTCACTTTCAGCTCCCTCAGGCTTCCTCTCCACAGGTAATTCACAACATAGCTGTTTTTCTTCTGAGTCCAGAAGGAGAATGTTTCTCTGATGTTTTACCTTCTTTTAAGGGTTCATCTGAATGGACTATGCCTACCCAGGATACTATCCCATTAGATTAACTCAAAGTCAATTGATTGGCAACCTAATCATAATTTTTATATTCCATCATATTCACAGTTCCCACCCACAATCAAGGGGAGAGCATTACATAGGGTGTGTACAACAGGGGCCAGGAATCTTGGAAGCAATCTTAGATTCCTGTCTACCACACTTTCTTATGGCCAGAAACCAAAACAGAGTTACCCATGAACTATAGATTCCCAAGTTTACATTACTCATTCTTTAATGTTGTGCATGGCAGTTTGAAACTATTGTGGACCCCAGAATATCATGTCATTAGGGTTAATCCTCTCCTGTGCATGTAAACTTATTGTAGGTGGGGTCTTTTGAATAAATTACTTCAGTTAAGGGCAGTGGTTAGATTGTGTGACCCAGGGTGAGTCTTAATTCTCTTACTGGAGTCCTTTATTAATGGAGGAATAAAAAGCCACAGAAACAGAGAAAAGCTTCAGAGACAGAGAGCAACCCCCAGAAGCTGAGAAAGAGGGTCTCAGAGTCTGGAGGCTGGAATCAGAAGAGCAGAGAGGCATGGAGAAAGGCTCCCAAAAGCTGAATGAGAAAGCCACAGACAGAGCAGGCTGAAGCTGAAGGCAACATGCCTGGAGGAAAAGACAGGGACTGACAGAGCCACCACTGTACCCTGCCATATGGCAGGAGTCCAGGATCACCAGCAGCCTATATCTGGAGAGAAAGCTTTGCCTGATGCCTTGATTTGGACATTTTTCTCAGCCTTGAAACTGTGAGCTTATAAGTTAATAAATCCCAGTTGTAAAAGCCAACCCATATCTGGTATATTGCATTGACAGCCTTTAGCAAACTAAAACACTGTAATTTCCATTTTCCCCTTTTTTGACTCATGAATTAGATAGAATTTTTTTTCTTTTTTTCCCAAAAGCATGAAGGAATGTCTATCTCTTTGGAACTGATTTCTAATTATCTCCCATTATAACCAGAGAATTCCATTTGACTAAAATTGCACTGGTAGAATAACATTCTTTTAGTTAGAATTTCCCTGATATATAATATTCTGGCTTTTATGTTCAATCTTTCTCAAACACTTTGTTTTAAGCATACCTCTTGAGCTTAGCATATAGCAACAGGCAGTTGCTGATGGGGGCCAGAGAAATGAACAGAACTTTTAGTGGAGACTTAGAAGACCTAAAGCACCTGACCAGTTTCCCAAATTTGCCAAATTCTGAGGCTTCTTAGGGTGGTAGGGGAAAAAAGACTAAGCTGAAAGCTAATGAAAAGAATACCAAATCTTTCCATAGTCTTATAGTCAAAAATTTGAATTCAGTACTTGCCAGATTAAGGGACCCTGAAGAATATTCCAGGCACTCATGAAAATCCCACAGGCTTTCCAGGGCTGTAATACAGCCTTGACTCAGTGCAGTCTCTGATTGAATTAAGGTAATAGTTATCACTCTAACTTCCCAGAAGATGAAATATTAAGTTTTCTCTAAAGAAAATAATTTGGAGCTTCTGCAATTTTTATGCATGTCTTCCATTCAGAAGAGAATAACCAGAAACATAAAATATAGGACTATATGATGGAAAAATAAGAGTATTAAAAGCCAAAAGAAACAAACCAAAAGTGATCCAGATATTGTAATCAAAAAGAATTTTTATATAGCTGTGATTGATATGTTCAAGAAAATAGTGGAAAACATGGAGAAAATAGATGTAAAGATGGATGCTTCCACTAATGAATTAGAATGTATTTTTTAAAAGGCAAAATTAAATTCTATAACTGAAAAATACAATATCTGAATATAAGAAACCCTCACATAAGTTTAACAGCAATGAGACACAGCAGAAGAGATGGTTAGTAAACTGGAATATAGTACATAGAAAATATCCAAACTGATGCAGACATAGAAAAAAAGAATAAAAATATATTAAAGAGTATTAGAGATGTGAGAGATTTAGGGAAAAGTCTAAGATATGTGTATTTAAGGTCTCAGATGGAGAGGAAAAACTAGCATAAGCAATATTTGAAGAGCTAATTTCCATCCAAAATTGATTAACAACAATTACCCACAATTTCAACAAGGCCTCTCATCCCCCCAAATTCAAAGAGAACCACATGAAGGCACATTATAGCAAGACTCTGAAAACTCTAAACAAAGATAAAATAATTAAAAGATAGGAGAGAACAAAGACACTTTCCTTCAAAGAAGCAACAATAAGACTGACATCTGACTTATCCATAGGGAAAATGGAAACCAAAAGACAATGGAGGATGGGGGTAGCTCAGTGGTTGAGTGCCTGCTTCACATGTGATGAGGTCCCAGGTTCAATCTCCAGTACCTCCTTAAAAAGGGCAGTGAAACAATATCTTTAAAGTGCTGAATGAAAATCACTGCCAACTTAGAATTATATGCCCAGAAAATTTACTCTTCAAAAACAAAGGCAAAATAAAGATATTTTCATACAAGGAAAGCAAAGAGAATTCATTGTCAGCATTCTTGCATTAAACAAAAAACTTAAAGGCATTCTTCAGGAAGAAGAAAAATTATTTTAGATGGAAATACATTAAGTTATGAAGAGCAACAGGAAGAGTAAATATGTGGGTAAATATAAATGAGTACTAACTTAGTACTTAACTGCAGAGAGAAATAGCAATATCTTGTGGGCTTAAAATATAAGTAGGAGTGGAGTGAGGGGAGTGGGGGGTATATGGGAACCTCATATTTTTTTAATGTAACATTAAAAATAAATAAATAAAGACAAAAAGTATAAGTAGACAAATGCAAGAAAGCAATGAAGCAAAACATGAGAGTGGTAAGGGCAGCTAAAGATTTGTAAATTTCTAGTATTTTCAAGGACAGAGTAAGAGCAATAATTTATACTAGACTGTAATGAGTGATGATATGCATTTTGTAATGTCTAAAGTAACCATCAAAGAACAATAAAATAATTATAAATTCAAGTTAATAGAAATAAAAATAAAAAACATAAAAATAAAAAAATTATGTGGTTCTCAACTATGGCTATTTTGTCCCCATGGGGATATTTGGAAATGTCTGGAGGCACTTCTGGTTGCCACGATTGGGGGAAGGGGTTCTTTTGGCATCTAGCAGGAAAATGCCAGGGATGTTGTTAAACATTCTACAATGCACAAGACAACCCAACACAACTCATAATTACCTGGCCCAAAGTGTCAATTGTGCTGCTGTTGAGAACTCTTGCCCTAGAGAAATGAAAAAATATGTTCACACAAAAACTCATACACAAATGTTTAAAAGTTTTATTCATAATCACCCAGATTGGAAATAACCCAAAAACCCTTCAATGGGTGAATGGATTAGCAAATTGTGCTAAATTCAAACTATGGGACATTACTCAACAATTTTTAAAAATTAACTATTGCTACACACCATGGCTTAGATAAATTTCAAAAGCAATTATTGCTAAGTGAAAGAAGCCTGTTTCAAAAGGTTACTCACTGTGCTAGTCCATTTATATGACATTCTCAAAAAGTAAAAACTACACAGTGTTGGAAAACAGATCAGTGGTTCCCAGAGGTTAGGGGTGGAGGAGGGTATGAAAAAAGGAGTTACACTGGGGAGTTTTTTTGGGTGATGGAACAGTTCTGTATCCTGATTGTGATGGTTGCTATACAAGTCTATGAATGTGTTAAAATTCTGAACACTTCCCAAAAGTTATTTTATTGCATGATAATTTCAAAGAATAATTAAATAGTAAAAATATTTGCTTAATTTAAAAGAATTCAAGAAAAGGAGAAATATATAATCACTGGGTCCATAGAAAGTACTGAGCAAGACAGCAGATATAAAAACAAATATATTTGTCATTTTATCAATGTGAATAGACTAAATATTACTATGAAAAGATTAAGATATTAAAACTGAATAAAAACATTCAAAAACAAAACAAAAACATTCAAACCCCAAATATATGTTGATTACAAGAGATCCACCTTAAATGTAAGTATACAAAGAAGTCGAATGTAAAAAGAAGGAAGAAGGTTTACTTGCAAACTTTAACTAAAAGAAAACTGGTGTAGCTATACTAATACCAGACAAAACAGACTTAAGGCAAAAAGCATTACCATGGATAAAGTAGGACATTTTATAATGATAGAAAAGGTCAAAACAGCCAGAAGTTATTAGAATCCTAAATGTTAACACAGCATCAAATTTTAAATATTTGTCAGAACTAAAAGGAGGAATAGAAAAATACACAGTATTAGCAGATTTAACACACCTCGCTGCTAGAACATGAATTAAAACATTGGTAACAATATAGTGAATCTTATGAATACAATTAATAAAATGTACTTAATTTTCACAGAGCACTGCATAGAATAATGACAGGATATACTTTTTTCCCAAGTGATGATGGCATATTTTCCAAAACCGATGATAAGCTAGGTCATAAAGTAAGCTTCACCAAATTTCAAAGGCTCAATATCATCCAGAGTGTGATCTCTAGGTACAATATCAATAACAAAAATATAACTATAAAACCATACCTGCTTGCAAATTAATACATTTCTAAATAAAGAAGAAATCACAATTAAATTTAGAATAAATTTTACCTAAATTCTAAGGAAGAAACTATCAATATGGTTGAATACGTATTGTAATCTGAATGCAAAGTGATGACTTGGAGTTGTGTACCCTAGAAAAACATGTTCTTAATCCATTTCTGTGGGAGTGAACCCATTGTAAATAGGACTTTTTGATAAGGTTACTTCAGATAAGATATGGCCCAACTGAATCATATTTTAACCCTATTATTGGTGGCCTTATAGAGAAAGTCACAGAAATAGAAAGCCATGGGGAAAAGCAGGAAGCTGACAATCAATGGAACCTTGAAGTGGAAGAAGAAACCACAATGTGCACAGTCATGTGACAGAAAAGTCAAGGACCAAAGAACACTGGCAACCAGCCAGAACAACTCAATAATCTTCAGGGATGGTGGCAGTTTGATATTATTTATGAATTCCAAAAAGGAGATATTGATTATGCTTGTAAACTGGTCTGTTCTTTTGAGCATGATACCCTTTGACTATTAAAATCAGAGGTTTCACTTTTACTTGATTAAATTAAAATTAGTGCTTTGATTCAGTCATATCAGTAAGATGTTGAATCGCCACCCTCTTGGTGGGCAGACACACAGAAAATGACACAGCAGAGGAGAGAGCTGAGTTTAGATGCTGGAGCCCTGTGAGAGAGACAAACCTTTCACTTGACAGTTTACAGCTGGCCTTATGGAGAGAGGAGAGCAGCTGAGCCCAGAAAGAGATGAGCCCTCAGAAGAGAGATGAGCCTTATGCCAGCTTACAGCTTAGATCAGAAGAAGCTAAGACCATTGAGCCTTAAAAGGAAGAGGAAGAGGAAGGCTGAACACTCACAGAGACCAGCAGACATCTTGCTCCAACACGTGGCAACAGATTTCAGTGAGGGAAGTAACTTTTATGGCTTTATGACTGTAAGCTTCTACCCCAAATAAATACTATTTTATACAAGCCAACAGATTTCTGGTACTTTGACATCAGCACCCCTTTGATTGACTAATACAGGGAGTAAACACTCCTAGCTGATGCCTCAACTTTGGACTTCCTCTAGCCTCACAACTGTGAGCCCACAAATTCCCATTGTTTAAACTAAACCAACCCCTTATACAGTACTTGTTTTAGCAGCTGGGAAGCTAAAATGGTTTCTGGTGCCAGAAAGTGGGTTTTGCTATGACAAACACTGAAAATTGTGGAAACAGTTGTGGAACTGGGTAAGGGGTAGAGGCTGGAAGAATTGGGAGGTGCTTTATAGCAAAGCCTAGATACCTTTGAAGAGACTGTTGGTGGAAATATGGATGTCAAAGGTACTTTGGATGAGGCATTAGAAGGAAATGATGAATGTGTTATAGGAAACTGGATGAAAGGTGATCCTTCTTATAAAGTGGCAGAGAACTTGGCAAAATTGTGTTCTAATGTCATATTGAAAGTGAAACTTGTAAACTGTGAACTTAGATATTTTAGCTGAGGAGATTTCCAAGATGTGTGGAAGGTGCAGCCTGGCTTCTCCTGGAAGTTTATAGTAAAATCCAAGAGAAAAGGGATAAGCTGAAAACTGAACTCTTAAGCATGAAGAAACCAGAAAATGATGGTTTGGAAAATTCTGAGCCTAAAAAGATAGTATGCTCTGAGACTTGAGCCAGAAGCTCTTCTATTGGGGATTTCCCTGAGCTTTGGTAAAGCGAATAGGGTTGCATGTGAGGGTTTAGCTGAACATGGATTTAACCCGCAATTTCAGTGGAAGTCAGGATTGGAAATGCAGTTATCCAGGAAGGATCTGTGGAAAATTCAAATGTCTGATGGTTAGGACCCACTTAAACTTCACAGAAAGCCAACAAGTTTTGTAGAAAATTTGTATGAGCACTACTTCTGCCAGTTTGGACTGAAATGGACAGATAATGTATGAATTGAAGGAAGCATGACTTCAAGGGCAGAACCATCGAAGCTGAGGTTTTGACCAAAGAGATCTCTTGTTGCCAGAGAGTAAGCCCACCCACATATGTGGAAAGGGCAGATTCATCCTGCACTTGGAGGGGTAAAGCCTTGTGCCCTGTTGTTCAGCTATTTTGATGATTGGAGAAAATGGGTCCTTCAACCCAGTGTTTGGGAAGACCACGGCCACTACACAAGCACTTGGAAGGGATGATACTGACACTTGGAAGGGATGATACAGGACCAGAGGACAAAACACTGATCCAGAGATGACTTTCAGACCTTGAAATCTAAAGACATTTGCCCTACTGGGTTTCAGACTGGTTTGGGATCCTTTTGACTCTTGTTTTCCTTCCATTTTCCTCATTCTGGAATGGGCATGTTTAGCCTATGCTTGTCCTTCCATTGTACATTGAAAGCAGAAAACTTGTTTTCTAGGTTTCAAAGGTCCATCAAGCAGAGAAATTTTACCCCAGAAGAGACCATACATGTAACTGATTGTGATAAGACTTTGAACTTAGCATTTATTCTAAAATAGCTTAGGGCTTTTGGGGTGTTATGATTCAATTAATGTATTTTGCATGAGGTAAGAATATGTATTTATGGGGTCCAGAGGGTGTGACTCTGTGCTTGGAGTAATGTAATCCATAAAGATATGTTCTTGGGAAGCAGATTTGGCTAAAGTGATAGAGCTTCCACCTACCATATGGGAGAACCTGGGTTTGATCCCTGCCCTCCTAGTAAAAAAAAAAAAAAAAAAAAGAAGAGAAAGCATGCCTGCATGGCAAGCCAGTGCCACACAAGTGCCCATGTGGTGAGCCAGTGCCCGTGCAAGTGAGTCACACAGTAAGATGATAGTGCATCAAAAGAGAGACAAGGGGGAGAGTCAAAGTGAAGTGCAGCAGAAACCAGGAACTGAGGTGGTGGTGCAATTGACAGGGATCCTCTCTTCATATCAGAGGTCCCCAGGATTGAACCTTGATGAATCCTAGAAGAAAGAAAATGAGAAGACAACACAGACAGCAAAAACAACAGGGTGGGAGGAGGGGAAGGGGAATAAATAAAATCTAATATATATATGTTCTTAATCTTAACCCATTTCTGTGGGAGTGAGCCCATTATAAATAGAACTTTCTGATGAGGTCGTTTCAGCTAAGGTGTGACCCAACTGAATCAGCATGGGTGTTAATTCTATTACTGGAGGTCTTATAGAGAAATCCAAAGAAAGAGCCATGGAGAAAAGTAAGAAGATGGAAACCAACCCAGAGGAGAAAGAAGATGCCACAATGTGTATTGACATGTGTAGCAGTTTGGCCTTGTTTTTGAATTCCAAAAACAGATATTGGATTATGTTTATAAACTGGTCTGTTCCTCTGGGCATATTAGATTGTATTAACTTCAGAAATTTCACTTTTACTTTATTAAATTATGATTAGGGCTTTGATTGGACCACATCAGTTGGACGCTGAGTCTCTGCACCCTTGGTGGGTGGGGACACACAGAAGAAACCACATGGCAGAGGAGAGAAGCTAGAGTTTTGATACTAGAGCCTGGGAAATAGGACACAGAGAAGCAGATACATGAAGAAAGAGAGAAGTATCCATTAGACATGGAGAGGTCCTGGGAAGAGAAATGAGCTATTTGCCTGACAGTTTACAGCTGGTCTTGTGGAGAGAGCAGAGCAGCTGAGCCCAGAGAGACATGAGCCCTTGGAGAGAGACAAGAATTGTCCCAGCCTGTGGCTGAGATTGGAAGGTCAGACCACAGAGCCTTGGGAGGAAGAGGAAGACTGAACCCTCACAGACATCACCTGCCATCTTGTGTCAACACGTGGCAACAGATTCTGGATGAGAAAGTACCTCATATGGTACCTTGAGTTGGACTTTTTAAGGCCTCATGACTGTAAGCTTCTATCCCAAATAAATATGCTTTATACAAACCAACCAATTTCTGGTATTTTGCATCAACACACCTTTGACTGACTAATACACCATGTGATGGAAAAATCAAGAACCATGGATCACTGATAGCCAGCCTCAGAATGCAACAGTCTTCAGGGAGAAAGCATTGCCTTGCTGATACCTTGATTTTGGAATTCTTCTAGGCTCAGGACTGTGAGCATATGACATCATAAACATGGTGATGTGACATCCCTTGAGGAAACCTTCCCAGAGAGTCAGAAAATAAAAACACAAATTCCACTTGCTTAGTGCTCTGGAGGACAGTGGAGACTGTAGAAGGACTCCACAAGTGTTGAGTTGAAGAAACAGAAAATATCAAGTAGGAAAACTACATCCCAGCCTCTCTGGTCCACTCCTTCTCCTTCAATACAGTGCAGCTTAGAAATCGTTCAGTGGCAGTGGCCTAGATCCCTCCCACTTCCCACTAGGGAGAGCAGTGAGAGAACCCCACACATATACAGGCACAGAGATCCAAGTATGCAGAGAAACTGGTTGGAAAACAAGCTGCTGAGGAGTATTGCATAGAAAAAAAGCCCTAAGGAGGAAAAAAAAAAAAGGGACAGAGAGACAAGTGTAAAACTGCAGCTGGAAAGTGTTGCACTCACTCAATCCAGTTTCTGTTGACTAGACCACCTAAATACAAAACAGACTTTTCTAGAGTGACCAAACTTTCAGTATTGACCCCATCATGCTCCAGGGGGCCGGATACCCTAGTGGGAAAAACAGAGGCAGAATAGCCTCACAGAGAATAAAAGGGGGGGGGGGGTAAACTAAACTGCTGTAAGACAGGAAGGTCCCAGAACTGAAAAGAATAAAGAAAATGGAACACTGAGTGAGGGAGAGAATTTAAACAAATCATAGGAGCTGGAGAGAAAAATCTACACAATAACAAACAGAGCAGATCAACATACCCAGAGAAGGAATAGAAAAAAGGAAGTTTTTTACTGGAGGTGAAACAATTACGCAAAATGCAATATTAAAAATTGGACCACATATCAAGCACCAGAATCAAATGAGGAAGAGCTGAGAAAATCTGTTCAGTTAAACACTGACTCTTCTAAGGGTCTAGAATAAGATGGATCAAGCTTCAAAGAAGATCCTTAACACAAAGACAATCAACAATAAAACCCTAGGCAAGAGAAAGAAACTGAACTTCAGAGTTAACTCATCAAGATAATCAGAGATATAGAGATCAGTAAAACTTAGAAGCCATACTAAGAAACAGGAAGATATGGATAAGTCTAGAGAACAAATTAAAACTTCAGAGTAGACAAAGACTTTGGAAGAGCTAATCAAAGAAGTTCAAGCAAATCTCCTAAAGCAATTCAAGGAGATGAAGGAAAATATGCATAAAGAGATAAAGGATATTATGAGGACAATATGTGAGCATAAAGAAGAATTTGATGGTGTTTATGTGTGATGAATCTGGACTCAGATGGGATCTCCCTTCATAAGACTTTCATGCTAATGTGCTGGAGGTGCAGTTAATGTTGGGGTTTAAGATATATTTAGGGGATTTGAATCTCTGGACTGACAATGTGATAGCCAGATCCTGAGCCTCAACAGACTCCAGCACCTACAATCTGATTTATTGGACTTACCACACTCAGCTAAGATGGAGGTGAAGAAGGACAACCACCACACCATGGAGCCTAGAGTGATTACAACTGAAAATGGGAGGATTGCATCCAGCATCCAGGTGGAATCTGAGCCTCCTCTTGACATAAAGGTGCAATGGACACAACCAATCCAGTGTCCACATAGAAGAGGTGGCATTGGATTGGGAAAAGTGGACATAATGGACAAAGGGTATGGGGAAAGGCAGGAAGAGATGAGAGGTGGAGGCGTCTTCGGGACATGGAGCTGCCCTGGATGGTGCTTCAGAGGTAATCACCGGACATTGTAAATCCTCACAGGGCCTACATGATGGAATAGAGGAGAGTATAGGCCATGATGTGAACCAATGTATATGAGGTGCAGAGGTGCCCAAAGATGTACTTACCAAATCCAATGGATGTGTCATGATGATGGGAACGAGTGTTGTTGGGGGGGGGGGAGAGGGGGGGTGGGGGGGTGGGGTTGAATGGGACCTCACATATATATTTTTAATGTAATATTATTACAAAGTCAATAAAAAATAAAAAAATTAAAAAAAAAAAAAGAAGAATTTGAAAATATAAAGGTAGAGATAACATAAATTATGAGGATGAAAGTCACAATAGTATACATTAAAATACAATAGAGATACACAACAACAGATTTGAACAGGCAGAGGAAAGAATCAGCAAACTAGAAGACAGGACAATCAAAATCATACAGTCAGAAGAACAAGTAGAGAAAAGAATAGAAAAACTGAACACTGTCTCAGGGATTTGAGTGAAAGCACAAAATGCACAAACATATACATCATGGGTGACCCAAAAGGAGAGTAAAAAGGAAAAGAGGTAGAAAGACTATTTGAGGAAATAATGATTGAAAATTTCCCAACTCTTATGAAAGACATATATATATGCATGTCCAAGAAGTACAACATACTCCAAACAGGATAAATACTAATAAACCTGCTCTGAGATACATACTGATTAGAATGTCAAATGCCAAAAATAGAGAATTCTGAAAGCAGCAAGAGAAAAGTGATTCACAACATACAAGGGATCCTCAATAAAACAAAGTGCCAATTTCTCATGAAAAACCATAGAGATGAGAAGGCAGTGGTGTGTTATATTTAAGGTACTGAAAGAGGAAAACTGCCAGCCAAAAATTCTTTATCTGGCAAAACTGTCCTTCTAAAATGAGGAGGAGTTTGAAATATTCACAGATAAACAGAAACGGGGTTTGTCAACAAGAGACCGGCACTGCAAGAATTACAAAAGGGAGTTCTGCAAGTTGAAAGGAGAGTACAGAGAGAGTGTCTTGGAGTACCATGAAGAAATGAAGATCTTCAGTAAGGGTAACTAAAAAGGTAGATTCAAAACCCAGTAGTGATGTTTCCTCAATATACAACTCTGCTCTTTAGTTCCTGTGAGAGAATGCAATTGAACAAAAAACAGCATATTTCCTCATAATGGCCATGTAAAATTTAAAAGGTACCATGGGACAAAAACAACATAGAGGAACCAGAGGGTATGGGAACATAGAATGTGTAGGCTATTGAAGCTAAGTTGGTATCTTTTCAAATTAGTATGTTGTAGATGTAGGTTTTGTAATATAAGCCCCAAGGTAACCAAAAAGAAAGTATTTTTAAAATATACAGAAACATAAATGGGGAAGGGATCAGTCAGATGAATCACAAAAGATAAACTATACAGAAAAGGAGGTAGCAATAAAGGAAAACAGAGACAAAGATATGACATATAAAAACCAAAGTACAAAATTGTTGAAGTAAGCACTGCCTTTATATTAATAACACTAGGTGTTAATGAATTAAACTCTCCTATTGAAATAGAATGGCAGAGTGGATAAAAACATACAATTCAACTCTATGTTGTTTATAAGAGATGCACTTTACACCTGAAGTTAGAAAAAAGCTAAAAGTGAAAGGTTGGAAAGAGATATTTCATGCAAAGAGTGACCAAAGAAGATCCCAGGTAGCTATACTAAAACCAGACAGAACAGGTGTTAAGTCAAAAACTTAAAAGAGACAAGGAAAGACAGTATATTTTAATAAAAGCATCAATAAACCAATAAGAAATCACAATCATAAATATTTATGCACCTAACCACTCTACCCTAAAATACATGAGGAAAACACAGGCAAAATTGAAGGGATAAATAGATACCTCTACAATAATAGTTGGAGACTTAAATACACCACTCTCATCAGTAGATAGAACTAATAGGCAGAAAATCAAGAAGGACAGAGAAACCTTGAAAAATATGATAAATTAACTAGATATATCAGATATGTACAGACCGTTGCACACTAAAACAGCAAGATATACATTCTTCTCAATTGCACATCGATTATTCTCTAAGATAAACTGCCTGTTGGGTCACAAAAACGTCTCAATAAATTTAAAAAGATTGAAATTATACAAAAAATCTTCTATGACCATAAAGGAACAAAGTTGGAAATCAATACCAGGTGGTGAACTGGAAAATACACAAATCTATGGAAGTTCAATAACACTCTCTTAATCAATCAGTGGGTCAAAAAAGAAGATGCAAGAAAGATCAGTAAATATCTTCAGACAATGAAAATGAGAAGACAACATATCAAAACTTAAGAGATGCAGCAAAGACAGAGTTCAGAAGGAAATTTATAGCCCTAAATGCTTACATTAAAGAAGAAGAAATGGCTAAAATAAAAGACCTAACTTCACACCTGTAGGTTCTAGAAAAAGAACAGCAAACTAACCTCAAAGCAAGGATGTAGAAAGAAACAACAGAGATTAGAGCAGAAATAAATGAAAATGACAGTTAAAAAACAATTGAGAAAATTAACAAAACTAAAAGATGGTCCTTTGAAAAGATTAAAAAAATGGATAAAACCTTAGCTACACTGACAAAGTAAAAGGAGAGGACACAAATAAATAAAACCAAAAACGATAGGGGAAACATTACTACTGTCCCCACTGAAATACAAAGCATCATAAGAGGATACCATGAACAACTGTATATCAAGTCAGACAACCTAGATGAAATGGAAAAATAACTAGAAAAACACAAACATCCTTCACTGACTCTGGAAGAAATAGAAGCCCTCAACAGACCAATTATGCAAAAAGATTGAATCAGTCAGCAAAAATATCCCAATAAAGAAAATCCCAGGACCAGTTGCCTTTATAGGTGACTTCTACCAATCATTCCTAGAGCAATTAATGCCAATCCTGCTCAAAGTCTTTGAAAGAAATGAAGATGAGGGAACACTAGCCCACTATTTCTATGAGGGCAGCATCACCCTAATACCAAAGCCAGATAAAAATACAACAAAACAAGAAAATTACAAATCAATTTCTCTTGTGAATACAGATGCAAAAGTCCTCAACAAAATACTTACAAATGGAGTCCAACAACACATCAAAAGAATTATGCACCATAACCAAGTGGGCTTTATCCCAGGTATGCAAGAGTGAATCAGCTTATGAAAATCAAAGATTATATTACATCATCAAAATGAAGGGAAAAGAACACACAATCATCTCAATTGAAGCAGAAAAGTCATTTGACAAAATTCAGCATCCTTTCTTGATTAAAAAATACTTAGAAAAATAGGAATAGAAGGAAACTTCCTCAACATGATAAAGGGTGTACAAGAAAAACCCACAGATAACATTATAATCAATGGTGAAAGACTGAAAGTTTTCCCTCTAAGATCTGGAACAAGACAAGAATGCCCACTGTCATGCTATTATTCAACATTGTACTGGAAGTTCTAGTCAGAGTAGTTAGTCAAGAAAAAGAAATAAAAGCACCCAAATTGGAAAGAAAGAAGTAAAACTGCCACTATTTGCATGAAAGTATTGAAAAATCTAAAATAAAGTTACTAGAGCTAATAAAGAAATTTGACAAAGTGGCAGAGTTCATGCAAAAAAAACAGTAGTATTTATATACACTGGTAAAGGGCAATCTGATGAAGATATCAAGAAAAACTCCATTTAAATAGCAACTAAAAGAATCAAATATATAGGAATAAATTTAGCCAAGGATATAAAGGACTTGTACACATTAAACTACAAAACATTACTAAATTAACCAAAGAAGACCTAAATAAATGGAAAGGCATTCCATGTTCATGGATTAGAAAACTAAATTTCCCTAAAATGTCAATTATCCCAAAATGATTTATAGATTCAATGCAATCCCAATCAGAATTCCAACAGGCTACTTTGCAGAAATGGGAAAGCCAATTATCAAATTTATTTGGAAAGGTCAGGAGCCCCGAATAGACAAAAATATCTTGAAAAAGAACAAAGTTGAAGGGATCACACTTCCTGACTTTAAAACTTAATACAAAGCTGCAGTGATCAAAACAGCATGGTACTTGCACAAGGGTTGATAAATTGACCAAAGGAATCAAACTGAGTTCAAACCCTAAAATCTGTGCCCAACTGATTTTTGACAAGACTGCCAAATCCACTCAATTGGGAAAGAAGTGTCTCTTTAATAAATAGTACTGGGAGAATTGGATATCCATTTACAAAGAAAGAAATGAGATCCCTATCTCACACCCTATACAAAAATTACTTTAAAATGTTTCTAAGACCTAAGTATATGAACCAGAACTATTAAACCCCTAGAAGAAAATGCAGGGAAGCATCTTCAGGACCTTGTGTTAAGCAATGATTTCTTAAGACTTTATGCCTAAAGTACAAGGAATGAAAGAAAAAATAGATAAATGGACCTCCCGAAAAATAAAAACTGTGTGCCTCAAAAGACTTTGTTAAGAAAGTGAAAAGACAACTTAATCAATGAGAGAAAATATTTGGAAACCACATTCCAATAAGGGTTTAATATTCAGAATATATAAAGAAATCCTACTTCTTAGCAATAAAAAGACTAATATATATATATATAAAATGGATGAAAAGCTTAAATAGCTATTTCTGCAAAGAGGATATACAAATAACTAAAATGCCCATGAAAAGATGCTCAACATTGCTAGCTATTAGGGAAATGCAAATAAACACCACAATGAGATACTATTTCACATCCACTAAAATGTTAACTATTAAAAAAACAGAAAATTGCAAGTATTGGAGAAGATGTGGAGAAATAAGTACAGCTATTCACTGTTGGAATGTAAACTGGTGCAACCACTAGGGAAGACAGTTTGGTAGTTCCTCAGGAAGTTTAATATTGAATTACCACATAGACCTGGCAATCGTACTTCTACATAAATATCCAGAAGAATTAAAAATAGGGAATTGAACATATATTTGCACACCAATATTCATAGCAGCATTATTCACAATTGCTGGAGACTTCTGGGAAGATGGATTTGGAGTGAGTAGGCAGGGCTCAACTCTGACATTAAAACAACAGACAAAAGGCAGAAAGCTTTCCAAAGGAGCTGCTTTGAGGATCTGCAGACCCGAAGAGTTCTGTGCATCCTCCAGGAGGGTGATGAAGAGAGATATGAAAAAAGCCAAAATGAAAACCGTGAATTACTAGGCCCCCGTGGCCAGGAATGTCACCCATCCCCCACCCTCAAGGTGAACAGCTCGGATAAAACTCATGGCTCACTGCAGCTAAAGTAGAGGGGAATGGATAACTTCCTCCCTCGGAAGAGAAAGTGTGCAGCAGAGGGCAGAGAGTGGTTTCTCTTCAGTGACTTTAGCCAATAGAGCCACTTTGAATCTCAGCTCTGGCCAGAACAGAGTCACGAGCACGTGGAGGCTGTAAGAGACCCCTCCTTGGAAAGATTCATTGACATCTGCTGGCCACCAGGAAACCTCAAGGAGAATACAAAGCACTTTTTGGAGTCTCTTGACCAAGGCCCCTTGAATCGGATTTGTACCTCATTAGTGAGTCCCTGGCCCTATTTTGACAACTTAAGCTGGGAAATTTTAAAGACGTAGAATAAGTCAAATCAAAATTCAAAGAAGAGTTGTGAAAAAAACCCATTAGGTGAGAGAAATTGACTGTCAAAAGAAATTCATCAACATTTTCAGATACCTAGACAGCAAAATATTACAAAACATACCAAGAAAGAGGAAGAGATAGCCCAGCAAAAGGAGAAAAACAAAAATCCTGATGAGACACAGGATTTAAGACAATTAATCAGTGATAATTACAAAAATCTCCTAAATCAATTCAAGGAGTTCAAAGAAAATATGACTAAAGAGATAAAGATTATTAAGAAGACACTGGGTGAGCATAAAGAACCATTTGAAAACCTGCAAAGAAAAGTAAAGAGCTTATGAGAATGAAAGACACAAGTGCCTAAAGATTGAAGCAACCCAAGTGTCCATCAGCCAATGAATGGTACACAAAATGTTGTGTATACATACAATGGGCTATTGTTCAGCCGTAGAAAGGAATTAAATCCTGATGCATGCAACATGGATGAACCTTGAGAACATTATGGTGAGTGAAATAAGCCAGAAGCAAAAGGACAAATATTGTATGATCTCACTAATATGAACTAATATTAAAGCGAATTCATAGTTTTAGAATCTAAAATATAGTTTTCCAGAAGATAGATTGGGTTTAGACTGCAGGGAGTTGATGTTCAGTTTGTACAGAATTTCTATTTATGTTGATTGTAATGGTTTGGAAACAGATGGTGGTGGTGGTCATGCAACAGTTTACATTCTTAAGGAGTGTAACTAAGAGCAATGAATTATATAGGTGAATGTGATTAAAATGGGAAACTTCAGGTTGTATATTTACTAGAGTAAAAATTATAAGATAACATAAGAGTGTATCACAGTGAAAAAACGAATAAAAGAGGACCACTATCTCACATCATATTAAATAATTAACTCAAAATGGATCAAAGACCTGAATATAAGAGCCAAGACTATCAAACTCCAAGAAGTAAATGTAGGGAAGCATCTTTGTTATCTTGTGATAAGCAATGGTTTCTCAGATTTTACACCCAGAGCACAAGCAATGAAAAAAATAAATAATTTTTCATCAATTTTAACAAAGTTAACTACTGTTTTTAAAAAGAAGTACAATTACAGAAATGTGCTATCATCAATTGTAACAAATGTTCCACACCAGTGCAAGGTGTTGGTGGTCAGGTGGTATATGGGAATCCTGTATTTCCTGCATAATTGGTCTGCAAACCCACAACTTCTTTAATACAAAAACAATTCAATTTAAAATTGGCAAAGTTCTTGAATAGACATTTCTCCAAAGAAGGTACACAAATGGCCAATTAGCACTTGAAATGATTATCAGCATCATTAGTCATTAGGAACATGCAAATCCATACCACAATTAAATACCACTTTACATCTGCTAGAATGCCTTTAATCTAAAAAATTGGAAAATAGTGTTGGTGAAGATGTGACGAAATCAGAACTGATATACATTGCTGGTAGAAGTGAAAAGGTGCAGCCTCTGTGAAAAATAGTTCCTCAAAAGTTAAACATTGAGTTATCATATGACCTAACAAATCTACTTCCAGGAATATACCCAAAAGAACCGAAAATAGGTATTCAAATACTTGCACACAAATGTTCATAGCAGTACTATTCATAAAAGCCAAAAGGTGCAAACAACCAAAAATCTCATCAACAGATGAATGGATCAACAAAATATGATACATCCATACAATGGAATATTGTTCAGCCATAAAAATGAAGGAAGTTCTGATATAAGTTACAACATGGTTGAACCTTGAAAGATTATGCTAAGTGAAAGAAGCTAGACACAAATGACACATACTGTATGATTCCATTTATATTAAATAGTCATTATAAGCAAATCCATGGACAATGTATATTAGTCAGGGTTCTCTAGGGAAATAACCTGCAGAGATGTCTGTAAATATGAGATTTCATAAAATAGTCTCAAGCAACTGTGGAGATGCACAAGTCCAAATTCCATAGGACAGGCTGCAAGCTGAGAAATCCAATGAAGGTTTTCAATGAATTCCTCAGGAGAAGTTAGCAGGTTGCAATAGAGATGAAAATTCTCTCTTCTGACTACTGATGTCATCACTTTTCCTTTTAAAGCCTTCAACTGATTGAATGAGACATCTCTCACTTCTGAAGGCAATCTCCTCAGTTGATTATAGATGTAATCAGCCATAGATGCCATCAACTTTTGATGATTTAAGTCCACAAAATGTCCTCACAGTATCAATTAGGCCAGTGCTTGCCTGACCAAACAACTGTGCATCATTATCTTGTCAAGTTGATACATGAACCTAGCCATTACAGCCTGATAGCAGACTAGTGGTTGTCAGGGGTTGGTTGGGGAAAGAGGACTTGAGAGTGACTACTTAATGTACATAGTGTTTACTTTTGGGGTGACAAAAATGTTTTAAAAATAGATAGAGATGATGATTGTGCAATATTGTGATTGTATGAAATGTCACTGAATTGTATGCTATAAAATGGTTAACAGTTAATTTTATGTTATGTGAATTTTGCCACAATAAAAATGAACAGAGCACAAGAGACCTGTGATAAAATATCAAATTAAAAATATACACAAAATGGGTATATTAGAAGAGGGGGTAATGAAGAGGGTATTGGGAATACTTGAAGTAATAATGGCTGAAAGCCACTTATTTGTATACTTAAAAATGGTTAAAATGGTGAATTTTATGCTATGTGAAATTATCTCGATAAAAAATATATTAGATTATCAATTGATGTATTTAATTCATATATTATTATGTGAAGATATTTCTTCTTTATGATGTTAATTCTTCCCAACAGAGGACAAGTCATGTGTGGTAGTTTGAAACTGTATGCACCCCATAAAATCATGTTCTTAAAACTGGTCCATTCCTGTGGGTGTGAAACTATTGTGGATGGGACATTTTGATTAGGATACTTCAGTTTAGGGCCTTTTGATTAGGCTAATTCAGTAAGGTGTGACCCAGGGTGGGTCTTAATCTTCTTACCAGTGTCCTTTATAAACGAGATGAATACAGAGAGAAAAACACAGAAGCAGAGAAAAAGCCATGGAACCAAGAAGCTAAAAGCAAAAAAATATGGGAGAGAAGGGAGAGATAAGTAGATTCCACCATATATCTTGGCATGATCAGGATCAGTGGCAGTCATTCTTCAGGGAAAAAGTATTTCCTTGTGATGCTTCAATTTGGACATTTTCATGGCCTCAGACCTGTAAGCTCATATGCTAATAAATCCCCATTGTAAAAGCCAACCCATTTCTGATATATTACATTTCAGCAACCTAGCAAAATAAAACAGCACGTGTATTTGTTTGGGTCTTATTTTATGGTCTTCATTAAGATTTTGTTTCTTTTTTTTCATATTAGTTCTATACCTTTTGTGTTAAATTTATTTCTAGATATTTTAGTATGTCACCTTTGTAAATAGAATATGCTAATATCCATTTCTAGCTAGTTATTGCCAGCATTTAAAAAATACTTATTTTTTTAATTGACTTGTATTTAGCCACCTTACCAAAATAGCTCATTAATTCTAGCAATTTTTCCCCAGTTTCTTGGGTTTTCTAGATATATAATCATATTGTTTCTTCAATTACAATAATTATACTGATTATTTTGTCAGTGTCTTCCTTCACATGCTAAAACTTAAAAAGCAATATTAAATACTAATGCCAATTTTAGCATCTTTGTCTTGTTCCAAATGTTAATGTAAAAGGCCTTAATATTTCACTATTTAGAATGATGTATTTTCTTTTTTTTGTCTTTATTTTTTTAATATTACATTCAAAAAATATGAGGTCCCCATATACCCCCTACCCCCCTCATTTTCTTACCATATTTATTAGGACATTCAGTACAATGTTGACAGTGATTATCCTTATTTTTACTGATTTTAAGGAAAACATTTCTAACATTTCAATATTTAATATGACATTTGCTAAAAGTTTTTTATGAATACTTTTTATTAAGTTAAGGAATTTAGTTAATGAGTTCATTTAATCTTTCAACAAACATTTACTGAATTCTTACTATGTATTAGGTACTATTCTAGACTCTTGGGACACCTTAGTGAATAAAACAGGAAAAAAAAACTCTGTCCTGGTAAAGGCTACATTCTAGTCAGAGAAGACAGTCAATAAACAAAATAAAAAGAAATATAAAGCATTAGATGATAAATTCCAAAGAGAAAAATAAATCAAAGGTGATATCAGAATTCTAAAAATCTGAAAAAAAAACAGTGTGAGCAGGTCACATGGATATATAGGGGAAAGCACTCCATCCAAGGACAGGTCAAGTACCAAGACCCTGAGATGGGAGCTTTCCAGGCCTGTTTGAAGAGCAAGGAGGCCAGTGTCACTTGAGTGCAGAAAGTGAGGGAGAGAGTGGTAGGTCATGAGATCAGAGATGTAAGGCAGAAGGAGATCATGTAGGTCCTTATAGGCAACTGTAAGGAACTGGGATTTAACTTTGAGTGACATATAAGGACTTGGGCTTTGACTCTAAGCTCAACAGGACTGTAGGAGGGTATTGAACAGGAGAGACATCACTCTGGCTGCTAGGCAGAGAATAGCCTGGGGATAGCAGATCGTGTATGTTCCTGTAAGCTACTCTCAGGATTTGGGCTTTCACTCTAAGATATAAAAACATGAGCTTTGATTTTGGGTGAGATGGGACCATAGAGCATATTGAACATGGGAGAGACATCACTCTGACTGCTGGGTAGAGAATAGAGTGGAAGGTAAGGTCATGTAGGTCCTTGTGGAGCACTGTAAGGGCTTGAGCTTTGACTCTGAATGAGATGGGGCCAAGGAGGGTATTGACCATGGGAAAGACATGACATGACATGACATATTTTTTTCAGGATCCTGTTGGCTGCTGGGTGGAGAACAGGCTGAACTTTAGACTAGTCAGGGGGCAGTGGAGATAATGGGAAGTGGAAAGATTCTGGGTACATTTTAAGAGGTAAGCTGAAAAAAGTTGCTAATAAATCCATTGAAGGGTTGGAGAGAAAGAAAATAGTTAAGGATTATGTGTTTAAGTTTTTGGCCTGACCAGTCCCAGTTTGCTAGTGGCTTTTCTATTAGTAAGCACTGATTTTTATTGAATACTCTTTTGCATGTATTCATGATCATATAGTTTTTATTTTCTGTAAATTTTGTGAATTACTTTAGTTGATTTTATAATGCTAAATGAACCTAGTATTCCTTCAGAGGGGCCACCTTGGTTATTGTGTATTACATTTTTATGCAATGCTGTAATTGGTTGCTAATATTTATTAGGAGTTTTGCATCTATGTTCATAAGTAATGTTGACCTATATTTTTTATTTCTAATGTTGCTTTTGTCTAGTTTGGGCATCAGGTTAATGAGTCTTTTAAAATGAATAGGGGAAATAGAAAAACAAATAAAAGATAGGCCAAAATATACAAATAAATAGGAAAAATAAAGTTTTAAATGTCTTGGGGAATATTTTTTATCTTCCATGGAATAAGTTATATAAGATGGGAATTTTCTTTTCTTTAATGGTATGGGAAACTTGCCAAATCTGGAGCTGATACTTTTTATTTTTGTTCTTGTGAGTATATTTTAAACTATAGATTGGATTTATTTAATGGTTGTACCTCTGTTGAGATTTATTCTTCCTAAGTCAGTTTTGTTAAGCAATATATATTTTAAGGTAATTGTCTATTTCTTCTAAATTTCAAATTATTGGCAGGGAATTATTCACAGAATTTCCTTTTGATCTTCAGTCATTAGCCCCCTCTGCAGAAATACGAAGGCTTTACTTTTTCTTGTTATATTTAGTTACATGTTCTTTTTTAAAAAAGATTTTTATTTATTTTCTCTCCCCTCCTGCCCGCCCCCCAGTTGTCTGCTCTCGGTGTCCATTTGCTGTGTGTTTTTCTGTGTCTGTTTGTATCTTTATCAGTGGCACCAGGAATCTGTGTCTCCTTTTGTTGCATCATCTTGCTGTGTCAGCTCTCCATGTGTGCAGCACCCTTCTTGGGCAGGCTGCACTTTCTTTCACGATGGGCAACTCATGGCTCTCCTTACGGGGCGCACTCCTTGCACATAGGGCTCCCCTACACGGGGGACACCCCTGCGTGGCACGGCACTCCTTGCGCACATCAGGACTGCACATGGGCCAGCTCCACACGGGTCAAGGAGGCCCAGGGTTTGAACCGCGGACCTCCCATGTGGTAGACGGATGCCCTAACCACTGGGCCAAGTCCGCTTCCCCTACAGTTACATTTTCTAAACTCTCTTTCCTCTTTATCCCTTCATTTCTAAATTACAATATTTTAAACTGTATTTTTATACTATTTACCTTTGAAAATTATATCACTACCATGTCTTCTGGCAAATAGGCTGTTAGAAGCAAGCACAGGAACTTAGCCACCATTTGAAATATGATTTCTACAGGTCAATGAGCTTTGAATTCCAGGCAACTGATTTCCCAGTGAACTTTAGAAACTAAAGGATTCTGAGATTGGGACAAATCTATATTTCTAGTGAGAAATTTCTCAGAATCCTCAGTTTCCAGCATAATTTTCCAAAGCCTTCCTTCTAAGTATAGTGCAAACTAGGACACTAGGTCTCTACCTTGTTATGTGTGAATGACGGTTCAGCAATGTTTCTTTTTAAGGTATCCTCACCTGAGTCCCAAGTACAAGGAGTCCTTTGATGTGGGCTGTAACCTCTTTGCCAAGTTTTCTGCATACATTAAGAATACACAAAAGGAGGCAAATAAGAGTAAGATGCCTTTTTAAAATGTCTCTATTTTTCTGATCCACTAGTTCACTCTCAAATTCTCATTTAGCTAAAATGGGATTTCCTAAAGTTATAGTATATGTTGGGAAACAGTCTACTCTTCCTCTAATCTCTGTTCATGTCTCTGAAATTCCCGTGCATGAAGTTTTATTAGACATAGAACTTACAATTCAAAATAGCAATTACTTACTTCAATTAGAGCATTGATATGCCAGGCATGAACTTACTGCAGGATTGTATATCTTAGCCCCATAACTTTTCCAGTCCTGTGTACTTTTAAAGAATTTTAAACCGTAGCAACTATCACCTCCACAAATATCCTTAAATTGGTTTATATCCTTTAAATAAATCATGAGAGCTATCACTTTTACTTCTTTCTTTGACTCTCTTCACAATGCACCTCCTCAAGAAAAGTACAAAAATGTTTCAACTCACCATTTGTTTAACCATCTTACTCTATCTCATCATTGGGCATTTGAGTTTTCTAGTTAACTATTTAGATGTTGGAGTCAGTGTAAGCAACATGTATTTAAAAAGGTGACTAAATGCGTGAAAAGCATATTGAAAATATATTTAGTCATGAAGATAATCCATTTATAAGTAACCCTATGACTTCATTGCCTCAGATTTTGAAAAATCTCTACTCAGAGAATTTAAGCGTCTAGATGACTACTTAAACACCCCACTTCTGGAGGAAATTGATTCAGACAGTTCTGAGGAACTCACAGTTTCCAAAAGATTGTTTTTGGATGGGGATCAGCTGACACTTGCAGACTGCAACTTGCTACCAAAACTGAACATTATTAAAGTAAGTCTTTATAGGGTAGGTTGAATTGTTTGAGAGGGGTTTGTGACTTCAGAGCATGAAGTATAGTGACCTTCCTGTGTGAGGTTGTTATGTGATGGCTTTGTCATCATAATCATGAATAGTGAACACCTCCTTTTTCTCTTCAGAGGAAATACACATAATGGCCTCCTCCTGGAAAGCATAAAAACTTCCTATTTCTTCCTAAATCTGCAAGGGTTTTCCATTATCTTGACTGTAAAACAATGGCAAAAATATTATTTCACCGAATTATTGAAAGAAAGAAAGCATACTAAATGCTTAGAAAAGAGTCTGGATCATAACAAGTTATAACATGTGTTATTAATATTATGATTATTTAATTATTATTTTAACATATTTTAAAATCATTATTGTAACAAGCTAGAAATTACTGTATCCCAAGCCTTGCACCAGAAACAGAGAAAACACAGAGAAATAAGGCATGGTCAGAATCCTAAATAAGCTCTTAATATAGTAGAGGGGGGCATATATGCTCATTTTCTGCACTCCCTTCCTCTAAATATATTCATAATTAAATACAATATCATTATAATATATGATTGCAAGCATATAGCTTTGCCTACATTTGTAGACAAAACATTGAAGGAGTAAATAGAAGATTCTAAAATGTACTATATTTCATAGTACTTTTCCAGTAGACACGATGACCTCAGTGATCTTGACCTTTGAGATATGTTTCTGCATAGTAGACATATTAACAGTGCCTTTTACTACCAACTGCATGTTTCTCTTTCTTCCAAAACCCTAGGTTGCCGCCAAGAAATACCGTGACTTTGACATTCCTACAGAATTCTCAGGAGTCTGGCGCTATCTCCACAATGCCTATGCCCGTGAAGAATTCACCCACACATGTCCTGAAGCCAAAGAAATTGAAAATACCTATGCAAGTGTGGCTAAACAGAAGTGTTAGGACAGTTCTTCCAATAGAAAAAGCTCTCTTTGTTATCAGATTCCATTTGTTATCAGTTCAGAATGTTTTTTGTAAACAAGAATACAGGAATGATGTGTTCCCTCCATCCAAGTCTCTCCTGGAAAAAAAAATAGCAATTCTATATCATCTGTATATCATCTGTAGCCACAAAAAATTTGTATTTTACAGGTTTTCATATTTTCACTTCATTTTCTTTTTCTCGCATGGCCTAACCACTGCAATCTTGATTGGCACGGAAAGCATCAAATTCTTCTGCTTTTTGCTTGAATTCACAGAATGCATTGTGTATAACAGATGTTTGATGTTACAAATGATGTAAGCAGAGTCACAATCTCAGACTGCTCCTAAGAAACATTTCCATCTAAATCATTAAAACAATTTTACATTTTTGTTAGTTTAATGCATACATGAGTTTATTTCTGATATGAATAATGAAAACAGAGAATGAGCACTTTCAGAGAGGCAAATTCTAAAAGAATGACTAAAAACTCAGCTCTAAGAAGAGATCAAGACCAATTGATCTTATGACATCCAACATCTAGGAATAAGATCTCTTCATATTGGAGATAGGAATATGGCCTTTGTGACTAGCAAACACTAACTAGATAAAGCATATTAAAAAACAAGATTGGAAGCAAATATATGGCGAACAGTCCTTAAAGGATAATCATCAAGCTTTCTACCAAATTTTAAATGTCCCATTACTATATGTACTGAAATTCACAAATTAAAGTAATTTCACGTCATTCAAATATGGAAAACAAAATTTTGTTCCTTCAAAGAAGAAACACAAGCAGAAGTGCAGCTTCAACAAATGAAGATGCCAGGTTATTACAGGGTTTGAGGGGAGGGTGGAGTTTAGGGGAAATTTAAATGAAACAGAGTTTTAATAGGTTCAAAGAAAAGTGTGACAATGAGTAAAAAATTAATCTTGGAGTGAGAAAGGGCACAGAACTCTGTCCTTGGACGCCACAGTCAAAATGAATGTAGAAGGTTTTGCACCCTTTTATCCTGAAAGACCTTTGATCTGAGAAAGTACACCTGGACTGGATGGTGCAGTTGTGGCTTCTCTGAACAGTTCATATCCTTACGTTCTTACTGATATGGTTTCAAAGAGTAATGTTTCTCAAGATCTCCGACTTTAAATAAAGTTTCTCAGTATAACCTCCTTAAAGCCCATTAACAAAAAAGTTTTTATAGGTTTATACCATATGATCATTTCACCACTAAGTCCCAGCATAGAGCAAGATGGGCAGTTGTAATAAGTAAGTGGTTACTCAACTCTGTAAGTACTTAAAAGGGCCTACAATTACTGTCTTAGACAAAAGGAGTATTACATCCTTATATGACATCAATACATTTCAATTCAGAAACTGCTTATTCAGTATTTATTATTGTTATATAATTATTTAATCCAACAACCTTATATTTAAAAGCACAATTCTCAAACAATTTTATTTTTAAGTAAGAACCAGTAGGAAGGCAAAACAACTGATTTTGAAGAGTATTAGCAAAGGTTTATATAATCAGTCAGGAAGGGAATGCTGATATAGGATTACGAAGTAAACAGGTTAACTTTCTGCAGGGCAATAAAACATCTCATCTTTGGGATTAAGTTCTATACAGAGGTATAAAATCACAAGACATAAGTTTCTGCAGGCTTATAGCGCTAACTTTATAGGGCCATAAATCATCTATACCTATCAGTTTGGGGTTATTGGTCAAATGGGACAGCAAAGTTACATTCCCCAGTGAGGGTCACATGAGGTAAATCGGGTTTGTTAGAAAATGCTCTAATGTAATATGAAAACATCAAGGAATCATTACTTTTTCTTCTGGGTTAGAGAATTATTAATTCCTTTCTACTAATGAGGAAACTAAAGTTCAAACAGGTTATATATCCAGTCCAATCGCACCTATTGAATGGTAGAGTTGTGATTTGAATCCACACTTTTAGCAATAGGATTTTCTGTCTCACACCAAAGGGAAGGCTGGTCTCACACACTGTTCAATAATAGAGACAGGTAATTAAACATGAAATTATACTACATAAACACAAGGTTATATAACAGATGTACAGCCTTATAAGATCCCCAACATGACCTAAAATAAATTCCACATGCTAATGTAATATAGCACAACCTCAATGAATATTCTAAGAGATGTGTTTTCATGAGCAGGTAAATATAGGTCTTACACACATTTTGTCCAACTTAAGCAGACACATGACTCCAAGTGGAGTCTTAGGTGAACCTCACACCAGTAACCTCTTCCTCCACTGACATAAATGACCCAATATGGGAAATTACCCATTTAAGATCACCTTTTTATAAACAGGAAAATTTGTCTTATTACAAAAGCAAACCATGTTTGTACAAAAATATTTAGTAATAGAATAGAGATTCCAAACATAGAGACATATATTAACACTTACCGTATGACAAGGTGGTGTTTCAAATCATTAAGGAAAAGATGGCTTTTTTTTGCATTGGGAAAACTACCAGTCACTTGGAAAAAATAGAACTGGTTCCTCACATCACTATATCAAAATAAGTTAAAGAAAAATAAAACAATTAAGTTCAACAACTGAAGCCATTAAGATTTCATGATAGATTATTTATATTACCATGGATAGAAACACACCTTTTCTAAGCATAACACAAAAACTAGAAAGCACAGAGGGAAAGATTAGTAGACTTGATGAAGTAAAAATTATATATTCTTAGGATAACCAGCAAGATGGTGGTGGAGTAAGGAGCTCCTAGAGTCTGCCCGTGCTACAGGGCAGTTAGTAATCACCATGAGTCATCTAAAACACCTGTTTGGAGGCTCCAGGAGACCAGAAGAGCATCCTGCAACATCCTTGAAAGAATGGAAGCAGGAGATTGCCCATCTGCAGAGAAGACTCACGCCACGGATGCCAGTGCTCATCCTCCACCAGTAGCACAAGCCACCTCGGGAGCTATTCCATGGCTGGAATTGGAAGCTCTGCTTCCCAAAAACGGAGGAGGAAGACATGGTTGGGCAACAACTTCAGCAACTGATTAGTAAATTCAGCAGTCTAAAGTATAATCCTAAGAACAGCTAAAGTTTGAACCTGTCCAAGTCAGAAAGAGGCCAGTCGCTACCATCTTAACTCTGCATCTGGCTTGAAGGGAAAAAGGGCAGACTGAAAACCAAAGTGCTGGTAGCAACTGGCTTCTTTCCATCCAGGTCAGATTGCATCTCTAGCCTAAGCCCTAGCCCCACCTCTGACAGGGAGGAAGCTGGGGGAACCTGTGCCAACCTCTCGGGAAAATACAAGCCATGCCATGTAGGCCAGTGATCACCCTACTATGGTGGTGCAAGCTGCTCAGGAGCTATTCTGTGGCTGGAGTCGAAAGCTCCTTTTCCCAAAACAGGGGAGGAAGAGACACTTGGCCACTGACTTCAGCTACTGATCAGGAGACTCGGCTATCTAAAGTAGACTACTCTGTCCCCAAAATGAGGGAAAGCCAGGCTGACTGAAAATCACCGTGATGGTAGAGAGTGGTTTCTTTCATGCAGATTAGCCTGCAGACCTAGCCTAGGCTTCAGCCCCACATCTGGCAGGGAGGAAACTGGTGGGCCCTGCACCAGCATATCCAGGTAATTGCAGGTATATTCAGTCGGCACACACTGAATAGTTGGAAGTCTACTGGGGCAACTGCAGTCATTTTGGACCTGTATGGCATAGATTGCTGCCCACACCTCCAGAAGCCACATTCCTGCCCCAGGCAGGGGAGAAAGGGGTGTGAAGCTTCATCAGTCTCTCTGGGCAACTACAGTCTAGGCCTCCATGACTTGGATTATTCCACACAGCTCTTGCTCTATCCCTACCCCTAGCAAATGAGAAACTTGGGAGAAGATTCATTGGTCCCTGGGCAATGAGGGCAGTTTGAGGCTCCACAGCTTACAGCAACAAGTACATTCTTGGTTTGTACTACACAACAAGCAAGGGAGACAGGACAGGAAACCCTAAAGTAAAAAAGAGAAACTGCAGCTAGAATAAATAAATTTAGTAAGCCTGATGCCAAGACACCAACAAAAAAAGACATCCCAAACCAAAAAACAGGAAGATATGACCCAGTTAAAAGAACATGATAAGTCTTCAGATGACATAAAAGAGTTGAGACAACTAATCACAGATATTCAAACAAATCTCCTTCATAAATTTAATGAGATGGCTAAAGAGATTGAGGATATTAAGAAGACATTAGATGAGCACAAAGAATTTGAAAGCATACATCAAAAAATAGCAGATCTTATGGGAATGAAAGGTGCAACAAATGAAATTAAAAATACACTGGAATCATATAACAGCATATTTGAGGGTAGAAGAAAGGATTGGTGAGCTTGAAGAAATTGACTCTGAAAGTGAACATACGAGAGAACAGATGAAGAAAAGAATGGAAAAAAATTGAGCAAGGTCTCAGGGAACTAAATGACAGCAAGAGATGTGCAAACATATGTGTCATAGCTGACCCAGAAGGAGAAGAGAAAGGAAAAGGGACAGAAGGAATTTTGAAGAAGTAATGGTAGAAAAGTTCCCACACCTATTGAAGGACATTGATATTCATGTCCAATAAGCACAAAGTACTTCCATTCAAATAAATCCAAATAGACCAAATCTGAGACACATACTGATCGGAATGACAAATGCAAAAGACAAAGGGAATTCAGAGAGCTGCAAATTAAAAGGAATATATAATATATAAGGAATTCCTAATAAAATTAAGTGTCAATTTCTCATCAGAAACCATAGAGGCAAGAAGACAGTAGTATGATATATTTAAGGTACTGCAAGAGAAAAATTTCCAACCAAGAATCTTATATCCAGCATGATTGCATTAAAAAATGAGAGTGATTTTAGAATATTCACAGATAAAACAGAAACTGAGAGAATTTGTAAGCAAGAGACTGGCTTTGCAGGAAACACCAAAGGGTGTGCTTCAGTATGAAAAGAAAAGACAGGAGAGAAATACTTGGAAGAGAGTCTAGAAATGAAGATTATATCCCTAAAATAAACTAAAAGAGATAAAAGAGTGACAAAAATATGACAAGTAAAACACAAAGGTAAAAACTGGTGAAATAAGAACTGCCTTTAGAATAATACAATTTAACATTAATGGATTAAACCCCCCAAACCAAAGACACAGTCTTGCAGAATGAATAAGAAAATATCAGCCACCTATATACTGTGTGCAAAAGACTCACCTGAGACCCAAGGATACCAATAATAGAAAGCCCTGAGAAGTCTACAACAAAGCTTCTAGAACTTATAAATGAGTTCAGTAAAGACACACATTATAAGATCAATGCACATGCTACCCCTCCCTCCCCCCACTTTTGGGCAATATTACCCAAAAATCAGGATCATTTCTGTACACCAATAATGAGCAATCTGAGGAGGAAATCAAGAAACAAATACCATTCACAATAGCAAATAAAAAATCAAATATGTAGGAATAAATTTAACTAAAGATGTGAAAGGATTATGCACAGAAACCTACACAACACTGTTCAAGGAAATCAAAGAGGATTTAAATAAATGGAAGAATATTCCCCATTCACGGATAGGAATATTAAATATTCTATCCTAGTCAAACTGATATACATATTAAATGCAATCCCCAAAAAATCAACACAGCATTTTTAATGATCTAGAAAAACTAATTATGAAATTTATTTAGAAAAGGAAAGAAGCCCCAAATAGCCAAAGACATATTGAAAAAGAAAAATGAAATTGGAGGAATCACACTACCTGACTTCAAAACAAACTACAAATGTACAATGGTGAAAATGGCATGGTGTTGGCACAAGGATAGCCATACTGACCAATGGAACCAAACTGAGAGTTCTGATATAGATCCTCACATATACAGTCATCTGATATTCAACAAGACCACAAAACCCACTCAACTGGGAGAGAATGGCTTCTTCAACAAACGGTTCTTGGAGAACTGGATATCCATATGCAAAAGAATGAAAGAGGATTACCAACTCACACCTTATACAAAAATCAACTCAAGATGGATCAAAGACCTAAATATAAGACCCAAGACCATAAAGACCTTGGAAAACAATGTAGGGAAACATATACACGACCTTGTAATAAGACATGGCTTCATGAACTTCACACCCAAAGCACAAGCAGCAAAAGAACAAATAGATAAATGGGATCTCCTCTAAATTAAAGCCTTTGACCTCAAATGAGTTTGTCAAGAAAGTGAAAACACAGCCTACCCAATGGGAGAAAATATTTGGTAACCATATACCTGATAGGAGACTAATACCCTGCATCTATAATGAAATCCTAAATCTAAAAAATAAAAAGAAACAACCCATTAAAAAATGGGCAAGAAATTTGAACAGATGCTTCTCCAAAGAAGAAGTACAAATGGCTAAAAAGCATATGAAAAGATGCTCAATATCACTAGCTATTAGGGAAATGCAAATCAAAACTACAAGGAGATACCATCGTATGCCCATAAGACTGGCAGCTGTTACTTTTACCGGAACTGTAGTTGGGGCTGCGGTTTAATGTATGCCCAGGGGACCTGAATCTCTGAATTGTCCATGTGATAGCCAGGTCCTGAGCCTTAACAGACTTGCAACTCCTACACTTTGGTTTATTGGACTTACCCCACACAGCTAACATGGAGTTGAAGATGGCCAGCAACCACGCCAGGGAACCAAGAGTGCCTACAACGGAAAGCAGGAGAATTGCATCCAGCATCCATGTGGAATCTAAGCCCCCTCTTGATATAGATGTGAAGTGGACACAACCATTCTAAGATCCACAGGATGGAGGAATAGAGTATGGATTAGAGTGGACTTACTGATATTCTATTCATGAACTACTGTGATTAGTAATCGAAGAAAATGTGGCATTGGTGTGGAGAAAGTGACCATGGTGGCTGCTGGGGGTAGGGAGTGGGAGGAAGAGATGTGATGTGGGGGCATTTTCGGGGGTTGGAGTTGTCCTGGGTGGTGCTGCAGGGACAGTTACTGGACATTGTATGTCCTCCCATGGCCCACTGGGTAGACTGTGGGAGAGTGTGGGCTATGGTGTGGACCATTGACCATGAGATGCAGCGGTGCTCATAGATGTATTCACCAAGTACAATGAATGTCTCATGATGATGGAGGAGATTGTTGTTATGGGGGGAGGAGTGGGGTGAGGGGGGGTATATGGGGACCTCACATTTTTTTTAATGTAACATTAAAAAATAAATAAAGAGAAAAAATAAAGAGAAAAAAATAAAGACTCTGACAAAATGAAAAAAACAAAACAAAACAGAAGACTACAAGTGTTGGAGATAATGTGGATGAATGGGAACCTTCATCCACTGTTGGCGGGAATGCAGAAGGATCCAACCATTCTGGAGGACAGCTTGGCAGTTTCTCAAAAAAAAACACAAAAACTAGCAACATATTTGCCATATGACCCAGCAATTCCACCGCTGGGTATATATCCAGAAGAACTGAAAACAAGGACACAAATCGATTTATGCACACCAATGTTCATAGTGGCATTATTCACTATTGCCAAAAGTTGGAACAAACCCAAATGGCCATCAATAGATGAATGAATAAACAAAATGAGGTACATACACACAATGGAATACTACTCAGCTATAAGAAAGAATACAGTACAAACACATGGGATAACATGGATGAATCTTGAGGACCTTGTGTTGAGTGAAGCAAGCCAGGCATTGAAAGACAAATACTGCATGACCTCCCTGATATGAAATAAGCAAACTAAGCAGTCTCAGAGAGCTAGAGACTGGATGATAGTCTTACAGGAAATTGCAGGGGGGGGGGGGAGAGGAAGTTTGTGAGGTGACACCTACATGGGTGAAATCTATGATAAAATGGAGGTAAGTAACTGTACGGGGAAGAGATAAAATGGGACATAGGGATACTATTGGGTGGGGCTTTGAAGACTTGAGGGCGTCTAGGGCTGGGAGAATGGGTCATATGTCCCAAGGAATTTGGGGGAAGGTTGGGGAGAACAGATGAACATGGGAGATTGTTGGATATGTGGTTGAAACTATAATGCTGAGAAAGCTCTTTAGAAAATATAATAAGGAAGGGATATCTGTTTAAGGTGCCTAATGAGGGGCATCTGGCACAGGGACAGGCTTCTAGGAAGTGTGTGAGTGCTCATCTTGTCATAATGTGTTACATCATTGGTTGGAGACCCATACAATGCATGGGAAGGTGTACCCCCATCCTGGGGAGGCATTATGTTCTCAAACATAGGGAATTGTGTCTCTTGAAAGAATTGGTGGCTTCTGATGGGGTAGCACATCTAGTGTGTCAAGCCCTCAGCATTGTTGCAAGTATCTGTGAACTTGGTACTTCAAGAAGTGAAGCTTGGTTGTCACCATGGGTCCTGAGGTGAAGGGGAGAGAGGAATAGAATAGTTGGAAGCAGGGTAACTGGGGGGCAACTGGAATGTTCCACAAGATCATGCAAAGATGGATATAGGACATGTTAAATTTCACCAAAAGTGTATAAAAGTCTATAGGCTAAAACGTAAATCATAATGTAAACCATAATGTAAATAAAAATTTAGAAAATTGTAGTCTAAAATATAAACCATAACATAAACCAAAATGGAACCATCTTTGGTAGCTATGTTTCTATATCTGTACATTAGCTACAGAAAATAAAAATGAACATGTAAAAAGATCATTGCAGGGAAGGGGGAAAAGAGTTTGATGTTGGATATATGAGAGTCCCTTATATTGTATATGTGACTTTACTGTGATCTAAAACTTCTGTGAAGAAAAATTTAAAAAATAATCAAAAAAAAAAAAAGAAAGTGAAAGGCTGAGAAAAGATATTCCATGCATGTGGTAACAAAAAAAAAAAAAGCCAGAGTAACTACACTTATATCAGATGAATTAGACTTTAAAATATATTAGTAACATGCAATCTGAGGAGGAAGTCAGGGGGGAAAATTCCATTTACAATAGCAATTAAACGGATCATATATTTAGGAAGAACCTTAACCAATGATTTAAAGCACTTGTATTCAGAACACTACAACTCATAGTTAAAAGAAATAAAAAAGACCTAAATAATTGGAAGAACACCCCATGTGTCATGGATTGGAAGACTAAATATCATTAAGATGTCAATTCTACCCAAATTTATATTCAGATTCAACACAATTCTGATAAAAATTCCACCAGCACTTTTTAAATAAATGAAAAACATGATTATCAAATTTATTTGGAATGGTAAGGGTTCCTGAATAGTCAGAAACATCTTAAAAAGGAAAAGCAAAGTTGGAGGACTCGCAGTTCTGGACTTTAAATCATATTACCTAACTACAGTGGTATAAAACAGCATGGTACTGGCATGCAGACTGTGATGGTTAGGCTAATGTGTGAACTCAGCTAGATAATTATGCCCAGTTGTTTGGTCAAGGAAGCACTGGGCTAATTGTGATACAAGGACATTCATGAACTTGAGTCACCAGGGAGTTTACTGTATAGGTTGCTGATTACATCTACATCAATTAGGGAGACTGCCATCACAATGAGTGACACTTTATCCAATCAGTTGAATGCCTTGAAAGAGGAATGATGTCAACATTCAGAAAGAATTTCCCAGCTTTCCTTTGGACAGCCAGCATCTCCAGAAACTCATCAAGGCCTTCGTTTGACTTTCATTTGGAGCCTCTGGTTTATGGCCTGCCTGCTGAACCCACGGTCACATGAGGGACTCTCATAAAATCTCATACTACTGACAGATATCTCTTGTTGATTCTGTTTCCGTAGAGAACCCTAACTAATAGACACATAGACCAATGGAACCGAATTGATGGTTCAAAAGCAGATCCTCACATGTATGATCAATTGATTTTAACTAGCTTATTAAACCCACACAGCTTGGGCAGAACAGTCCATTCAAAAAATGGTGCTGATGGAAGCAGATGTGGCTTAACCGATTGGGCTCCTGTCTACCATATGGGAGGCCCTGGGTTCAATTCCCAGGGCCTCCTTGTGAAGGCAAGCTGGCCCACGCCTGTGGAGAGTTGATGGCCTGTGCCTGCAGAGTGCTGACAGCCCATGTCCGTGGAGAGCTGGCTTAGCAAGATGATACAATAAAGGGAGACAAGCAGACACAGAAGAATGTGCAGCAAATAGACACAGAGAACAGACAGCAAGCAAATGGTAAGCAGAGGAGATAAATAAAAAAAATAAGTCATAAAAAAGGTACTGAGATAACTGTATACCCATAGCCAAAAGAAGGAAAGAGGAGCTCTATCTCACATCTTATAAAAAACTAACTCAAAATGGATCAAAAACCTAAATATAAAAGCAAGAACCATCAAGCTTGCAGAAGAAAATGTAGGAAAACATCTTCAAGACCTGGTGGTAGATGGTGGATTCTTAAAGGAGATAAGAGGAGGACTCAGATGTACTACTGATGCTTAATGTGTGTGGAAGTTTTAATTAACTTTACTATAAAAGTATGGAAATGTATAGAGTTGAAGGTAACACATTATAATGAGTAGCAATGGTTATAAATGGGAATGTGGCTGGAAAGTGTAGTCTAGGGATGTAAATATCAATTGAAAAAAAGCTAGAGAATAATCTAGGGACTGAATAACAGTAAACCCAGAGATGGATGAGAATTGTAGTTGATGGTATAGATGAAAGAGTGCCCTTTGTGAGCTAGAGCAGATGAACGTCACTAATGCAGGGTGGTGTTAATGTGGAGAAGCATGGGAAAAATACAACTGGAGTGACCTATGGATAATGGCTAACAGCAATACAGTAATATTCATGCATTTATGCCAAAGAGGTACTGTGTTGATAATGGGGACATATGGAAATAGTGTGCCAAATATATGCTATGGATCTGGTAATAGTCTGATGATATTATCTCATAATATGTAACGAATGTTCCACCATGGGGTGGTGTGTTGTGCCATGTGGGATTTCTTCACATGTGCATGATAGTATTGTAAGTTTACAACTTCTGTCATAAAAATATATTTAAAAAACAATAATAGGGTAAGTTGGGGGAAAATTACACCAAATGTAATTTAAGGACTGTAGTTAGTAGTAAGATTTTGATGATTTTCTTTCATAATTTGTAATAAATGTCTCACAACAATGCAAGGTGTTGGTGGTGGGTTGATGTATGGGACCCCTGTATGATGTTATACATGTTAGCTTTCTAAGTTCAAGGCTTTTACTACCCAATTATTGTTTATGTATGTTCATGTATAAATGATATAAAATAATAATAAAAAATAATAGGGTGGGTTGGGGAAATACTTCAAATGTAAGAGACTTTGGTTAGTAGTAATATTTTGAGGAAGTTCTTTAATCATTAGCTTAAAATGTTTCACAACATTTCAAGGTATTGGTGGTAGGGTGAGGTATGAGAGCCCTGTATGTTATGCATGTTTGTTTTGGAAGTTCACAACTATTACTATACACTTATTGCTTATGTATGTTTATGTATGAGTGATATACTTCAATAAATTTTTTAAAATTATATATTCTTTTCTTTATTAGAGAAGTTACAGCTTTGAAGAAAATACACACATTAACAACTCACATTAATATGGTTCATTTGTTACAATTGATGATAGAATATTAATGTGGTTGTACTATTAATAACTATAGTTTATGGTTTACATTATGGTTGCCTGTTTGTGTTGCACAATATTATGGAATTTTAAAATTTTTACTCTGGTAACATATAATATGATCTAAAATGAGCTCTTTTAACAACATTCAAATATATAATTCAATGTTCTGTTTACAATGTTGGACTACCATCACCACCATCATAACCAAAACTTTTCCATCATCCCAAATAGAAACTCTGTACACTAATTTCCCACACCCTACCTCCATCCAAGCTCCTGGTAACCTATATTCTAGTTTCCGACTCTATGCATTTGCTTAGTCTAATTATTTCATATCAGTGTGATAAGACACTCTTTGCCATTTTTGTGTCTGACTTATTTCACTCAATAAGGCTTCTTCAAAGTTCATCCATCTTGTTGCATGTAGCATGTTTTCATTCATTTTTACAGCTGAATAATATTCCATTGTATGTATATACCTCATTTTGCTTATCCTTTCATCCATTGATGGGCACTTGGGTTGCATCCATCTTTTGACAATTGTGAATAATGCCACTGTGAACATTGATGTGCAAATATCTATTTGAGTTCCTGCTTTCAATTTTTGGGTATATATCCAGAAGTCATATTGCTGGGTTATATGGTAATTCTATACTTTCTGAGGAACCACCAAACTGTCTTCCACAGCAGCTGCGCCGTTTTACCTTCTCATCAGCAACGAATGAATTTTCTTATTTCTACTCATCATTGCCAATACTTGTAATTTCCCATATTTTTAATAGTAGCCATTCTAATGGCTGTGAGATATTATCTCATGGTGGTTTTGATTTGCATTTCCCTAATAGCTAAAGATGTTGAGCATCTTTTCATATACATTTTGGCCATTTGTATATTTCCTTTCGATAAATGTCTATTCAAGTCATTTGCTATTTTTTAATTGCGTTGTTTGTCTTTTAGTTTTTGAGATGTAGGATTTATTTATATATTCTGGTCTTTAAATCTTTTTAGGATATGTGGTTTACAAATATTTTCTCACATTCTGTAGGTTGTCTCTTTACTTTCGTGGTAAAGTTTTTTGATGCACAAAAGTTTTTTTTTTATTTTGATTAGATACCATTTATTTTTTTATTTTGTTGCTCATCTTTTGGGTATAAAGCATAAGAAACCATTGCCTAACAGAAGATCCTGAAGATGTGTCCCTATGAAGAGTTTTGTAGTACTGGTTCTTATATTTAGGTCTTTGATCCATTTTCAGTTGGTTTTTGTATATGATGTGAGGTAAGGGTCCACCTTCATTCTTTTGCATACAGAAAAAATCCCATAGCCCCCTATTATTTACCCTTAGTTTTATGTAATACCTTCCTTGACATTGATGTAAGAATATTACAATATTGCTGTTAACAATAGTCCATAAGTTACATTAATTGTATTTTTCCCATGCATCACTATCTTCTTACCACCTTGTAATAAGGGCATACATTTGTTCTAGTTCATAGAAAAACATTCTTGTATTTATATTTTTAACCATAATCTTCATTCATCACTGGGTTCACTATATTTTCAGTCCCTAGATTATTCTCTAGCTTTCTTTCAATTGACATTAATATCGCTACACTACCACTTTCATCCACAGTCTCATTTACAAACCAGTCATGTTAGTTATACTCTCTGTAATGTGTTACCATCAATTCTATCCATTTATACACTTTTATAGTCAAGCTAATTAAAATTCTACATACACTAGACATCAGTACTCCTTTTCAGTCCTTATCATGTCTCCTCATAACCTAGACTCGAGATTTTAACTCTATGTGTTTATTCTTTGTGTTTAGTTCATACTGAGACCATATAATATTTGTCCTTTTGTGTCTGGCTTATTTCACTTAGCATAACATCCTTGAGGTTCACCCATGTTATCATAAATGTCCTAACTTCATTTCTTCTTACAGGAGCATAGTATTTTGTGTGTATTTATCATGTTTTTTTTGATACATAGATATTTTTATTATCTTTTTTGTCTTTATTTTTTTAATATTACATTAAAAAAATATGAGGTCCCCATATACCCCCATCCCCCTTACCCCACTCCTCCCCCCATAACAACAACCTCCTCAATCATCATGAGACATTAATTGCATTTGGTGAATCCATCTCTGAGCACCGCTGCACCTCATGGTCAATGGTCCACATCATAGCCAACACTCTCCCACAGTTCATCCAGTGGGCCATGGGAGGACATACAATGTCTGGTAACTGTTCCCGCAGCACTACCCAGGACAACTCCAACCCCCGAAAATGCCCCCACATCACATCTCTTCCTCCCACTCCCTACCCCCAGCAGCCACCATGGCCACTTTATCCACACTATTGCCACATTTTCTTCGATTACTTAATTTCCAGTAATTCTTTTTGTTTTGTTTTCATTTTATTTATTTATTTATTTATTTATTTATTTATTTATTTATTTGTATTTTTTGAAGCTACATAGATGACAAAAAATGTTACATTAAAAAATATAAGAGGTTCCCATTTACCCCACACCCCACACTCCCACTCCTCCTACATCAACAACTTCCCTGATCATTGCGGCACATTCATTGCATTTGGTGAATACATTTTGGAGCACTGCTGCACTGCATGGATTATAATTTACTTTGTAGTTTACACTCTTCCCCAGTACTTTCAGTAGGCATTGGCAGGATATATAATGTATAGCATCTGTCCCTGCAATATCATTTAGGACAACTCCAAGTCCCAAAAATGCCCCACATCACATCTCTTCTTCCCTCTGCCTGCCCTCAGCAACTACCATGTCCACTTTCTCCACATCAATGCTACAGTTTTTATACTTTCTTTGTGGCTACCAGGGGGCTAAAATTTAACACTAAATCTATAACAATCACTTTTATTTTGATATCAACTTAACTTCAATAGCATGTATGTTCACTGTTCTTATGCCCCTCCATATCCCACTTTTTTGTTTTAGTTGTTTCAAGTGATATCTTTATACTCTTATGTCCAAAACTATGGATTTCTTATTACTTTTTATGCCTTGCATTTTAGAACCTGTAATAAGTAAGAGTGGAATTACATGGTTAAAAAATACAGTACAATAATACTCACATAGATAATTACTTATATGGTTACCTTTACCAGAGATCTTTATTTCTTTATACTACTTCTATCCACTGTCTAATGTATTTTCCTTTTAGTCTTAAGTTCTTTTTTGTCTTATAACCTTTTGTTGCACATTTTAATATTTTAAATGGGATTTAGTCCCTGAGCTGTCTGTTCCTTAAGTTTCCATCCAGCTGTTGATATGATAGAGATTTCTTTGAGTGCAGGGAGTTAACAAAAACAAACAAAGCAAAAACACTTTTCACAATCTTTTCAAACTGGCTTTGCTTTGGCTGGTGGTTTCTTTCAGAGTTTAACTCTCCTATCAAGAACATCAGTCCAAGGCAAATTGAAGTGCAGGATCTTGTCTGTCTTATCTAAGCCTGCTTGGAGCCTCAGATAGTTTATTTTTCTGTACCTGTATTGCTTGTGTCTCAATAATTTCCCTATTTACAGTTTACAGAAGTGTGAATAACCCCTCTACTCTCTTTGAAATAGTTTTTCACACATACACACACACACATGTGCTACAGTAAACAATTTAATAAAAGTAGTCCTTTGCGCCAGACCACTTCCACTTCATTGTTCCTTACACCATTTTAGCTGTCTTCAAGTAGCTTCTCTGCCTTCAGGAAATATTCTGAGGCATGTTTCTTGGTTCAGGGTTTAGGCTCCCACTGGATAAATTGGCACTGACATACATGCACCCCAATATGCACATAGTGGCGGTAACTCTGTTTCCTCTGGAGCAGGGACTGGGACCCGCAATGTATGCTCACAGCACAGGCTAGTCCACACTACCTCAGGGAGGAATGGGGGAGGGGCTGTCAAGGGCCTCACCACCACTACTATGATAAACAACAAAAACCTGGACAAACTACAGGAAACAACTGTTTTCAGACAATGAACAATAGGTGGCACAGGACTGTTATGTGTGAAAGGAGAGGGGAAAAAAGGTACTATCACTACAGTATTCTGCCTAGAGGCACTTATCATTTCCTGACATAAGGAGAGGGAACCCAAGCAGAGAACAACAGTCTCACTGGAAAACAGAAGAGAGTTTGGAAAGGCTGAAGTAAATAAAATTTACAAAACAGAATTCCAGAAAGAAGGGAACTATGCAGAGAAAGAGCCATGGAAATGTGCATAAAAGTCATCTTAAGTCTTTGTCTGTGTACTAACTTGCCCAAACACAGGGTGATATTCTATTGGCTGCACAGGATTGAAAGATATTGCATTTTGACCAAGAAGAGTGGAGTAAACTTGTTTTATGCCCATGGCATTTAGCAGTGATCTTAAAAATGCCACTGTTGAAAACCAAGGTTTATCAGTTTTGACATTTTTTACATTTGTGGTTAGATAATTATTTGTTGTGGAGGGCTATCCTATTCACTGTAGGACTTTAGCAGCATCCCTTACTCTGTTCTCTAGATGCCAGTAGCATTTCCCTAGCTGTGAAAGCAAAAACTGTCTCCATAATTGCCAAATATTCTCTGTGGACAAAAATTGCCCCAGTTGATAACCATTTTTCTAGGCCCACCCTATTATAGTCTAAATATAAGCTGTGAAAGGATTAAGTTGATACACAAATGATATTAACTGCCAGCCAGCATACAACCCAATATTCTTTCAAGGTAGACAATGAAATCCAGACACTCAGCAATATAATATTCACAATACCATCAGCCAATTCAAAATCATTAGACCCATGAAGAAGTGGCAAAATATGATCAATAACCAAGAAAGAAACAGCCAGTAGAAACAGCCAGATATAACAGAGGTGATAGAGTAAGAAGGAAAGGACTTTAAAACAGCTATTACAAACATCCTCAAGGATTCCAAGGAAAATATGAGCACTATAAGACAACAAATAGCAGATTTTAAAAAAGAACCAAATTGAGATTCTGCAAAATACAATATATGACAGGAAAAAAACCCCACTAGATGTGATTAATAGCAAATTAGACACTTCAGAATAAATAATGAGCTTGTAGACATAATATAAACTATACAAACCAATGCTTGGGGAGTAAAAAGACTGGAAATAGTGAATAGATCTTCAGTGAGCTAAGGGACAATATCAATAGCTTAATATATACGTATAATTGGACTTCCTGAAGGAAAGAGGTGCAGAAAAAATTGAAAGAATAATAGCCAATGGGTTCAACTTTTTGTTTGGAGGAAAAAAACCTGAATAGACTAACTCTCATAGGTAACCACAATAAACTAGGCAAAAACAAACAAACAAACAAGAAAAAACAAAAACAAAAAACCAACCACCTGAAGGATTTGGAGAGTGAACAAAAGCAGCCAGATTTTGGAATGGAGTAAAAACATGAGGGAAAGTAATAGCACGGTGATTTTTCTGTCTTTTTGTCTTCTGCATGCAAGCAAGCTGCAGCCATGCTGATTATGGGGCAGCTGAAATTCTGAAAGAAAGTTCGCTATTTTTCTGGCCTGAGGAACCAGAGACCTAGCCTAGGCAACCATGGCCTCTAGTATGGGAATCCCATAATAAATGAGTTAGAGAAAAGGAACACCAAATTCTATACATAAGCACTTCCCAAGTCTCTGGGTGGCCCTTAAACCACAGATATGTGATGCAGACTCGAAGCAGCCTAAGAAAAACTGGCCCTGGTTATACTTGCTAAACCAAAAACATTAACACCTTCAAAAATATATATCAAAATCTAGTGACTCTGTAATGTAAATTTCATAATACCCAGGATAAAATTTTTTTAAATCCTGACATACGAAAGACCAGAAAAATATGAACCATTCTCAAAGGAAGGGAAAATAAACAGGTTCACATCAAGATGATCCAGACATTACAATTATTAGAAATGGACTTTAAATTAGCTCAGTGAAGTAAAGGAAAATATGCTTATAAAAAGAAAGTATAAGAAATTTTCAGCAGGGAATTATAAAATATGAATAAAATCATGTGAAAATTTTTAACTGAACTGAAATGAAATGAAAAATTCACTGCAATAAATAGCTGAATAAAGATGACAGAGAAAAGATTTAGTGAATTTAAAGACAAATCAACAGCTTGGTCGTTCCTCAGAAAGTTATACACGGAAACACCATGTGACCTGGCAATCCTACTTTCAGGTATATATCTAAAATAACTGAAACCTGGGACTTGAACAGATATTTGTACAGCAATTTTATAGCAGCATTATTCACAATAGTCAGAAGGTGGAAGTAACCCAGGTCTCTACCCACAAATGAATGAATAACAGTAGAATATTATTAAGCCATAAGAAGAAATGAAGTGCTGATACATGCGACATGAACAAACCTTGAAGACATAATGTTCACTGATATAAGCCAGAAATAGAATAACTCATACAAATTTTACCTGAATTACTTAGAATACATACTCCCTTATTATCTTTGACATTGATGCAAGAATATTACAATATTGCTGTTAATGATAGTCCATGTTACACTAATTGTATTTTCCCATGCATCACCATATGCTTACCACCTTGTAATAGTGACATACATTTTTCTAGTTCATAGAAATATATTCTTGTATTTGTATTATTAACCACACTCCTCATCTACCACCAGGTTCACTATGTTCTTCAGTCCCTAGATTATTCTCTGGGTTTCTTTCAATTGACATTTACATCCCTAAACTACCCCTTTCAGTCACAAATCACATTTGTAAACCAGCCGTGTTAGTTATACTCACTATAATATACCATCAACTCTATCAATGTCCACACTTCAATAGTCAAGCTAATTGAAAATTCTACATACACTAGGCATCAGTAACCCTTCTCACTTCTCATCTTATCTCCTAGTAACCTATAATCTAGGTTTTCTCCATTTAAATTTTTTTTATTTGAGAAGTTGTAAGTTTACAGAAAAATCATGCATAATATGCAGAGTTCCCATATACCACCCAATTATTAACACCTTGCACTACTGTGGTATATATGTTACAATTCATGAAAGAACATTTATAATTAAGAGTATAGTCCATTGTTTACAATAGGGTTCACAGTTCATATTAAACAGTCCTATATTGGTTTTTTAAAAATTTTTATTCTAGTAACATATATACAACCTAAAGTTTCCCCTTTTAACCACATTCCCATATATAATTCAGTGCTGTTAATTACACTCGCAATGCTGTGCTGCAATCACCACCATCTATTACCAAAAGTTTATGATTAACACAGTTACTCTATAAAATTTTAGCATTAACTCTTCATTCCTTATGCTCACCATGTCAAATGGTAATCTATATTCTAGATTCTGGCTGTATGAGTTCACTTTTTCTAAAAGTTTCATATCAATGAGAGCATACAATATTTATATGTTATTTGTGATTGGTCTGTTGAGTTCATCCAGTTTTTCTTTCATCAGTGTAAGCTGCTTGTGTGTTTCTAGAAATTTGTCCATTTCCTCTAAAGTATCCATCTTGCTGGCTCTCTTTACACTTTCCTGACAAACTCTTTTGAGGTGCAGAAGGCTTTAATTTTGAGGAAGTCCCATTTATCTATTTGTTCTTTTGCTGCTCATGCTTTTGGTATGAAGTCCATGAAGCCATTTCCTATTACAAGGTCCTGTAGATGCTTCCCTACTTTGCTTTCCAAGGTCTTATTGGTCTTGGGTCTTATATTTAGGTCTTTGATCCATCTTGAGTTGATTTTTATATAAGGTGTAAGTTCATAATCCTCTTTCATTCTTTTACATATGGATATGCAGTTCTCCAGGCACCATTTCTCGAAGAGGCTATTTGCTCCCAGTTGAGAGGGTTTGGTGGCCTTGTCAAATACCATATGGCTGTATATATGAGGATCTATATCAGAAATCTCAATCCGGTTCCATTGGTCAATGTGTCTATCCTTGTGCCAGTACCATGCTGTTTTCACTACTGTAGCTTTGTAGTATGTTTTGAAGTCAGGTAGTGTGATTCCTCCAACTTCATTTTTCCTTTACAATATGCCTTTGGCTATTTGGGGCCTCTTTCCTTTCCAAATAAATTTCATAGTTAGTTTCTCTAGTTCATTAAAGAATGATGTGTTGATTTTTATTGGGATTGCATTGAATCTGTAGATCAGTTTTGGTAGGATAGACATCTTAATAATATTTAGTCTTCCTCTCCATGAACAGGGAATGTTCCTCCATTTATTTAGGTCTTCTTTGATTTCCTTGAACAATGTTGTGTAATTTTCTGTGTATAAGTCTTTTACCTCTTTAGTCAAATTTATTCCTAGGTACTTGATGTTTTTATTTACTATTGTGAATGGTATTTGGTTTCTGATCTCCTCCTCAGACTGCTCATTATTGCTGTACAGAAATGCTACTGATTTTTGTGCATTTGTCTTGTAACCTGTGACTTTACTGAATTCATTTATAAGTTCTAGAAGCTTTGTTGTAGACTTCTCAGGGTTTTCTATGTATAGAATCATATCATCTGCAAATAGTGAAATTTTGACTTTTTTCTTTCCAATTTGGATGCCTTTTATGTCTGGTTCTTGCCTCAGTGCTTGAGCAAGTACTCCTAAGACTATGCTAAATAGGAAGGGTGATAGTGGGCATCCTTGTCTTGTTCCTGATCTTAGAGGGAAAGATTTTAGGATTTCACCATTGTAAATGATGTTAGCTGTGGGGTTTTCATATATACACTTTATCATGTTCAGAAAGTTTCCTTCTATTCTGATCTTTTCCCGTGTTTTTATCAAGAAAGTGTGCTGTATTTTGTCAAATGCTTTTCTGCATCTATAGATATGATCGAGTGATTTTCCCTTCAATCTGTTTATGTAGTGTATTACATTAATTGATTTTCTTATGTTGAACCATCCTTGCATACCAGGAATGAACCCCGCTTGTTCATGGTGTATAATTTGTTTAATGTGTTGTTGAATACGATTAGCAAGTATTTTGCTGAGGATTTTTGCATCAAGGTTCATTAGAGAGATTGGTCTGTAATTTTCCTTTCTTGTGGTGTCTTTGTTTGGCTTTGGTACTAGGGTAATGTTGGCATCATAGAATGAGTTAGGCACTGTTATTTGTTTCAACTTTCTGGAAGAGTTTAAGCAAGATTGGTGTTACTTCTTTCCAGACTGTGTTGTAGAATTCACCTGTGAAGCCATCTGGCCCAGGGCTCTCTTTAGTTGAGAGGTTTTTAATGACAATTCTATCCCTTTCCTTGTGATTGGTTTGTTGACATCATCAACTTCTTTTTTTTTAAGATTTATTTATTTATTTAATTCCCCCCCTCCCCCAGTTGTCTGTTCTCTGTGTCTATTTGCTGCGTCTTGTTTCTTTGTCCGCTTCTGTTGTCATCAGTGGCAGGGTAAGTGTGGGCAGCGCCATTCCTGGGCAGGCTGCACTTTCTTTCGCGCTGGGCGGCTCTCCTTACGGGGCGCACTCCTTGCGCGTGGGGCTCCCCTACGCGGGGGACAACCCTGTGTGGCAGGGCACTCCTTGCACGCATCAGCACTGCACATGGGCCAGCTCCACATGGGTCAAGGAGGCCCGGAGTTTGAACCGCGGACCTCTCATGTGGTAGACGGACGCCCTAACTGCTGGGCCAAGTCCGTTTCCCCTCAACTTCCTCTTTTGTTAATGTAGGCTGCTTATGTGCTTCTAGGAATTTGACCATTTCCTCTAAATTGTTGTTTTTGTTGGAATATAGTTTTACAAATTATGCTCTTATTATAGTCTTTATTTCTGTGGGATCAGTGGTGATATCTCCTTTCTCATTTCTTATTTTGTGTAATTGCATCTTCTCTTTTATTCTTTGTTAATCTAGCTAAGGGTTTGTTAATTGTATTGATCTTCTTAAAGAACCAGCTCTTGGTTTTGTTTATTTTTTCAAGTGCTTTCTTATTTTCTATTTCATTTAGTTCTGCTCTTATCTTTGTTATTTCTTTCTTTCTTCTTCCTTTGGGGTTAGTTTGTGGATTTTTAACTAATTCCTCCAAGTTTGCATTTAGTTCTTCAACTTTAGCTCTTCTTTTTTGATGTATGAATTTATGGCTATAAATGTCCCTCTCAGTACTGCTCTTGCTGCATCCAATAAGTTTGGCTATGTTGTGTTATCATTTTCATTAGTTTCAAGGTAGTTATTAATTTCTTTTGAGATTTCCTCCTTGACCCACTTTTTTTCTGAGATTGTGTTGTTTAACTTCCAAATCTTGGTTCTAATCTGGGTCTCTGGACCTTGCAGATTTCCAGCTTCATTCCACTGTGGTTGGAGAAATTATTTTGTATGATTTTTATCTTTCTGAATTCATTGAGACTTTCTCTGTGGCCTATCATGTGGTCTATCTTGGAGAATAATTCCTGTGCACTTGAGAAGAATGTATATCCTACTGTATTTGGGTGTAATGTTCTGTATCTGTCTATTAGGTCCAGCTCCTCTAATATATTGTTCAAAGTCTTTGTTTCTTTATTGATTCTCTTTTGAGATGTTCTGTCCAAAGTTGATAGTGGTGTATTAAAGACCCCCACTATAATTGAAGAGACATCTATTCCTTCACTTAGTTTTTCCAATGTTTGCCTCACATATTTGGAAGCACCCTTGTTAGGAACATAAATGTTTATGATTGTTCTTTCTTCTTGAAAGATTATCCCTTTCACTAATATGTAGTGTCCATCTTTGTCTCTCACAATTGATTTGCATTTAAAGTCTATTTTGTCTGATATTAATATAGCTATTCCTGCCCTTTTTTGGTTATTGTTTGCTTGTAAGATTGTTTTCCAGCCATTCACTTTCAACCTCCTTGAATCCTTGGGTCTAAGATGTGTTTCTTGCAGACAGCATATAGGTACGTCATATTTCCTTATCCAATCTTCCAGTCTGAATCTCTTGACAGGTGAGTTTAATCCACTGACATTCAGTGTTATTACTTTCAACGAATTACTTATATTAGCCATATTTTCTTTGGATTGGTTTGTCATATTCTGTTGGATTTTCTTTTTCTGTTTTTCTCTTTTTAATTTCTCTTACACACTCCTCCAACTCTGTCTCTCTTGTTTTTTTCTTTCTTCCTGCAGAACTTCCTTTAGTATTTCTTGAAGGGCAGGATTCTTGTTAGCATACTCTCTTAGTTTCTGTTTATCTGTGAATATTTTGAACTCTCCATCATTTTTGAATGCTAACTTTGCTGGATAGAGTATTCTTGGTTGGAAATTTTTTTCTTTTCGTACTTTGACTATATCATACCACTGCTTTCTTGCCTCCATGGTTTCAAATGAGAAATCAGCACTTAATCTTATGCAGCCTCCTTTGTATGTGATGGTTCTCTTTTCTCTTGCTGCCTTTAGTATTTTCTCTTTGTCTTGAGCATTTGATAACTTGACAAGTATATGTTTTGGAGTAGGCCTGTTGGGATTTATGGTGTTTGTGGTGTGTTGTGCTTCCTGGACATGTACATCCATCTCCCTCAATAGGTTTGGGAAGTTTTCAGCCATTATTTCCTCCAACACCCCTTCTGTCCCTTTTTCCTTTTCTTCTCCTTCTCGATGCCTATAATACATATGTTTGCATGTTTTGCATTATCATTCAGGTCCCTAAGCCCCTGCTGGATTTTTTCTATCTTTTTATCAACCAGTTCTACTATCTGTTTGATTTCGGATGTACTCTCTTCCACATCACTAATTCTCTCCTCTGCCTCTTCGAGTCTGTTGTTATTTGCTGAGAGTGTATTTTTGATTTCTTGAATTGTGTTGTTCATCAACATCATATCTGTTATATTTTTGTGATTGATTGTGATTTCTTCCATATTCTCTCTAATTGTTTTCTTCATATTCTTAATCTCTTCCTTCACCTCATCAAATTGGTCCCTAATATATGTTTTGATATCTTTAATTACTTGTTCTATGTTCTGCTCCTCTTCCTGGTTGTTAGTTTGTTCACTGGATTGGAGCATGTTTTTGTGATTGTTGGTTTGGTTTGTAGTTTTTTGTTGTTGTCTGGTCATCATTTTATCTTAACAGGTTTAGTCAGTTGCTTAGCGTCTTTTCTAGTTTGTAGTTTGATAAGTTGTTATTTTTGCATGCATGTTAAGTCTTCTCTTTGTCACTTTGTTCTTCTTATTATACTTCCTTGTTGTTGGCTAAGTTCACTTGAAAGAAAATATTAGGGCCAGAGAAAGCAAAAGGAGTAAGAAAAGAAAATGAATAACAGTAGTATTGATAGTAAATATTAAAAGAGGAACCATGTGAGATATAGGAGAATGGATATTAAACTCATGTAAGGTATGTAGAGTTATAACAGAAAAGTAGAGTAGATAAAAATCTGAATATGGGGAGGAATACAGTGTGAATTAAAAGGTCTGTGTGCTGAGCAGAGTCTCAGAGACAGATAAAATAGATACAACCCCAGGTATTGGTTCTTTTGAGGGTTAAAGAGACCCACGGGTTCAATGGTCATGGCAGATGGGGTTCACTGCCATGTCAGTTGGCCCTTCTTTGGAGCTGGTGTTTCTGCGTGATGGAGCTGAACACAGATGGGATCTCTTTTCACAAGACTTTCATGCTACTTTACTGGAATTGTAGTTGGTGTTGGGGTTTAAGATATATTTAGGGGATTTGAATCTCTGGACTGACAATATGATAGCCACGCCCTGAACCTCAACAGACTTCAACTCCTACACTCTGATTTATTGGACTTACCCCACTCAGCTAACATGGAGTTGAAGAATGTCAACCACCACACCATGGAGCCTAGAATGCCTACAACTGAAAGCAGGAGGATTGCATCCAGTATCCATGTGGCATCTAAGTCCCCTCTTGACATAGATGTGCAATGGACATAACCAATCCAATGTCCACAGAAAAAATGTGGCATTGGTGTGGGAAGGGTGGCCATGGTGCCTGCTGGGTGTGGGGAATGGGAGGAAGAGATGAGATGTGGAGGCGTTTTTGGGACTTGGAGTTGTCCTGGGTGGTGCTTCAGGGACAATTACCGGACATTGTAGATCCCCCCAGGTCCCACTGGATGGAACGTGGGAGAGTGTGGGCTATGATGTGGACCATTAACTATGAGGTGCAGCGATGCCCAGAGATGTACTTACCAAATGCAATGGATGTGTCATGATGATGGGAGAGAGTGTTGCTGTGAGGGGAGTGGGGGGTGGGGGCGGTGGGGTTGAATGGGACTTCATATTTTTTAATGTAATATTTTTTTAATTTATTTTTTATTGACTTTGTAATATTACATTAAAAATATATATATGAGGTCCCATTCAACCCCACCCCCCACCCCACCTCTCCCCCCCCCCCCCCGCAACACTCGTTCCCATCATCATGACACATCCATTGCATTTGGTAAGTACATCTTTGGGCACCTCTGCACCTCATGGTCAATGGTCCACATCATGGCCCATACTCTCCTCCATTCCATCCAGTGGGCCCTGTGAGGATTTACACTGTCTGATGATTGCCCCTGAAGCACCATCCAGGGCAGCTCCATGTCCCAAAGACGCCTTCACCTCTCATCTCTTCCTGCCTTTCCCCATACCCATCAGCCACCATGTCCACTTTTCCCAATCCAATGCCACCTCTTCTATGTGGATATTGGATTGGTTGTGTCCATTGCACCTCTATGTCAAGAGGAGGCTCAGATTCCACATGGATGCTGGATGCAATCCTCCCACTTTCAGTTGTAATCACTCTAGGCTCCATGGTGTGGTGGTTGTCCTTCTTCAACTCCATCTTAGCTGAGTGTGGTAAGTCCAATAAATCAGATTGTAGGTGCTGGAGTCTGTTGAGGCTCAGGACCTGGCTACCACATTGTCAGTTCAGAGATTCAAATCCCCTAAATATATCTTAAACCCCAACACTAACTGCACCTCCAGCACATTAGCATGAAAGTCTTATGAAGAGAGATCCCATCTGAGTCCAGATTCATCACATATAAACACCATTTCCAAAGAGGGGCCATCTGACCTGGTAGTTAACCCCATCGGCCATGACCATAACTCCCATGGGTCTCTTTAGCCCTCAAAGGAACCAATACCTGGGGTTGTATCTACTTTATCTGTCTCTGAGACTCTGCTCAGTTGTGCATAAGGGCAATCCTTCTGCCAGCCTCCAGACTCTTTTTTAGAGACTCATAGCCATATAAACTCATTTGTCCTTTCCATTTCCCCCTTACTTTAGGTCAAACAGAATTTTTAACTCCTGTTATTATATGTAGACAGGGATATTCTGCTGATCCGCATTGAACCTTCTGTATAAGGTCATTTTCCAGTTGCATCATCAGTTGGTACTTGATAGTGGTCCCTCGGTGCCAGGGAGGCTCATCCCCAGGTGTCATGTCCCACGCTGGGGGGAAGGCATTGCATTTACATGCTGAGTTTGGCTTTGAGACTGGCCACATTTGAGTAACATGGAGGCTGTCAGGAGGGAACTCTTAGGCACAGTGCTGCTCTAGGCCTTGTTCTTATTTCAGGTGTGTAGGCTCGCAAGCATAGTCATTAGTATCAGGGGGTCACTGTTGGACCCTCATTCCTTCCTGGTATTTGCTGTTGCACCCGGGGGACTGCTGCTGCTTCCCTAGGGACCACGACAGAGCCCCCCCCCCCCCCGGCCAGGAACCCAGTACCACCCCAGCTATTGTTTTTAATTGTTTCCACTATGAGTATATCCAAACATTTCCATGCACCCTGGACACATGCCCTGTATAACTCCCTGTCAACCATATGTCCCCTGTCAATAACATCCCATACCAGTATTCCTCCGCTGCCATTGTTGAACCACTCTGTGATCCAGAACTTCCTGAAAAGTGAAGCCCAATATAATGTCAGGTTCCCTTAACAGTAAAATGGAATATAGTGATGAGTTTAAAGGTTAGATATAGAATACATAAGGATTTGGAAAAATTCTACATCCTATCTTTTCTTTTCTTTTTTCCCTAATTATTGAGCTTCTCTTCACAAGAGCCTTAGATCACAGTAATTCATATATACAATATACAGTACTCCCACATATCCATTATAAAACCTTTTCCCTTCCACAGCGATAATCTTTTAACTTATTCATATCATATTTACTGAAACTGAGGTACAGATATTGAGACAATAGCTTTCAAACAAGGTGACAATGCTCTTTAATCATTAGTTATAAATGTTTAATAACAATGCAAGGTATTGGTGGTAGGCTGAGGTATGAGAGTCCTGTTTGATGTTACATATGTTTGTTTTGTAAGTTCATAACTATTACTATACACTTACGGTTTATCTATGTTTACATATGTGTGGTCTACTTCAATAAATTAATAAATAAGCAGTGACAAAAAATAAACATAAATAATTAAAATATATAGCAAAATATACATATCAATAAGTCCTATGAAGAAAAAAAATGAAGCAGAAAGGGGGCATAGGAAGTGTTTGAGACAAGGAGTTGGAATTTTAGATAGGGAAGGCCTCACATATAGGTGGTATTTAATTAAGTGTTTGAAGGAGCAAGTACAAATACCCTGAAGTATGTCTGAGGAATAGCCAGGATGCCAGAATGGCTAGAATGCTGATATAGAGGAGGAAAAGAGTAGAAATTGAAGTCAAATAGGTAATGGTAGGCCATATTATGGTGAGCTTATAGATCATATTAAAGACTTGATTTTACTCTAATTATGACAGCTTTTTTAAAATAAATCAATATTTGCATTTCATTGAAAGTGTGCAAGCAATGGTATTTGGTATAATCACGTATTTGTGCATTCATTGCTTCAATCATTATTAAAGAATTTTCATTATTTCAATAATAATAAACAAAAAGTAGACAAACAAATAAGAAAATTTCTCACCCCCTAATCTCTCTTTGTTCCCCCTGCTGAGCATAGCTATTTCTGGATACTCTTGCACAGTTATTTATGTGCTTATTAAGCAGTTTTATTGAGATGTTTTCACAGATTATACGATCTATTCAACGTGTATAATCAATGGCTTTTTCTTTAGCTGTTAAAAAAAGTCCTTTATTGTGGAATTGTAAAATAAATACAAAAATCGATTGAAAGAAGTTACAAATTTTTAAAGAGAGTGCAAGACCAGGTTAGATTGAATATAATCAATTATTAAAAAAATAGATTAAGCATAGCAACAAACCTTTATAAATGTAAATAAAATTTAAATATAATAGAAATTAATTATGCCATAATCCTAATTTTTATATTACAACCCTAACTATTGGACATAATAATCTCTAAGAATGAAATAGATTATTAGTTTAGTTATTTAATTTCCATTTAGGCCATAATTCTTTCTAGATAATCATACTCCTATTTGGGAATGCTTTGCATCTTATTGGAATGAATTACAGCAAATAACAATTTGCCAATTCATAATTTTATGGGGCAGAAAAACTCAAAATCTTGTTCAACAGTAGTCATGTTAAGTCATAATAGATCAAGATAGATTATTTTAATTAGAAAGTATGGATAAGAAAGGGTTAAAGAAAAATGAAGTCTCCAAGAATGTATCTCTTCTCCAGTCTTCCTCAATTAAAAGCAAGTGTTTATTTTATATGCAAAAAAATTACAGAATACTGATCACAGGAATAATTTGCCAGTTGCACTGAGTAATTATTTTTCACATACTATAATGTTGTTATTATACATTCATCTGGTCTACTCAAGCTCTTTTTTTTTTTTGGTTACTATTTGCAAGGAATAACTTTTTCCATTCTTTCACTTTTAACCTGTTTGTGTCCTTACGTCTGAGGTGGATCTCTTATAGACAACATGTAGTAGGCTCATATTTTTTATCCATTCTATCAATCTATGTCTTGATTGGGGAATTCAATTCATTAACATTCAGTGTTATTACTTTAAAGGTATTACTTATTTCATCCATTTGTTCCTTTGGTTCTCTGTTGTCATATCACTCTATTGTCTGTCTTCTCATCCTTTAGTTTACCCTTCCAATAATCTTTATTTCTAAACTCTTCTCCAATTCTCTCACCCTTGTTTTTTTCCTTTCAGGCTGCAGCACTCCCTTTAGTATCTCTTCTAAATCTGGTCTTTTGGTAACATATTCTATCAGTTTTTGTTTTTCTGTGAAGACTTTGAAATTACCCTCATTTTTGAAGGACAGCTTTGCCATCTTTCAATTTCTGGGGATCTCTCTCTGTTTCTGCAGCCTCCTCACTTCATTTACAAAGGACTCCATCAGGAAGACCAGGACCCATTCTGGGCTATATCCCACTGAATCAATCCAATCAATGTTCCTTCAACTAAATCCAATCAAATCAAAGGACCCCACACCTACAGAAATGGACCAATTTAAGAACATAAATTTCTGGGGTTCACAAAAGACTCAAACTATCACAACCATCAATAGAGGTGAAGCCTGTGGATGGGGGAAAGAAAAACACTCCTTCAGGATGTGGTGAAGAGCTGGCCAAAGAGTGCCACCTGCTGGGCAAGAAAGCCACTTTTGGGGAGCTTAATAAAACAATAAAAACCTTCTAGTGTCTTTCCAGACCCTCTCCACAAACCCTTGGAACAGGTCTGTGCCCCTTCTTGGGTCCCTGGCCCGGTTTTGATCAGATAAACACAGGCAATCCTAACGATTTAGAATAAGTTGAACCAGGTGTCAAAGAAGAGCCTTAACACAAAGACAATTAACAACAAAACACTAGGCAAGAGAGAAAAATTGATTATCAGAGTAAACTCATCAAGAAAATCAGAAGCATAAACATCAGCAAAAAAACTACAAGCCATACTAAGAAATAAAATTGATATGGCCCAGTCAAAGGAACAAATTTGAAAGTCAGAGGAGCCACAGAATTTGGAACCAATAATCAAAGATGTCCAAAGAAATCTCCTAAGTCATTTCAAGGAGATGAAAGAAGAATTAAAAGATATTGGTAAGGTATTGGGCTAGCATAAAGAAGAATTTTAAATAATACAATGAAAAATAGGCGGCGGACTTGGCCCACTGGTTAGGGCGTCTGTCTACCACATGGAAGTCCGTGGTTCAAACCCTGGGCCTCCTTGACCCCTGTGAAGCTGGCCTATGTGCAGTGCTGATACGCACAAGGAGTGCCCTGACACGCAGGGGTGTCCCCCACGTAGGGGAGCCCCATGTGCAAGGAGTGTGCCCCGTAAGGAGAGCCGCCCAGCGCGAAAGAAAGTGCAGCCTGCTCAGGAATGGCACCACACACACAGAGAGCTGACACAACAAGATGATGCAACAAAAAGAAACACAGATTCCCATGCCACTGACAACAACAGAAGAGGACAAAGAAGATGCAGCAAATAGACACAGAGAACAGACAACCGGGGTCGGGGAGGGGAATGGTAGAGAAATAAATAAATAAATCTTTTTTAAAAAACAATGAAAAATAACATAACTTATTATAATGGAAGGCACAATAGAAGAGATTAAAAATACGCTAGAGTTGGGCAGCAGGTTTAGCTTAGTGGTTGAGCACCTGCTTCCCATGTATGAGGTCCTATGTTCAATCCCTGGTACCTCCTAAAAATGCACTAGAGTCATACAACAGTATATTTGAACAAGCAGAAGAAAATAGTGAATTAGAAGATGGGACATCCAAAATCGCACAGAGAAAAGAACAGATAGAGGGAAAAAATGAACAAGTTATCAGGGAATTTAATGACAACAGGAAGTGCACAAACATATGTGTCATGGGTGTCCCAGAGGAAGAAGAGAAGGGAAAGTGGGAGAAGTGTTTGAGGAAATAGTGTCCAAAAATTTCTCAGCTCTTATGAGGGACATAGGCATCCATGTCCAGGAAGTGCAGCATATTCCAAACAGAATAAATCCTAACAGACATATACCTAGATGCATACTAATAAGATTATCACATGCCAAAGATAAAGAAAGAATCCTGAAAGCAGAAAGAGAAGAGCAATTTATCAATCACATATAAGGGATACCCGATAAGACTAAGTGCTGATTTCTCATCAGAAACCACGGAGGCAAGAAGGCAGTGGATGGAATTGTAGTTTATGCTGGGGTTTAAGATATATCTAGGGGATTTGAATCTCTGGACTGACAATATGATAGCCACGCCCTGAACCTCAACAGACTTCAGCTCCTACACTCTGATTTATTGGACTTACCCCACTCAGCTAACACGGAGTTGAAGAATGTCAACCACCATACCATGCAGCCTAGAGTGCCTACAACTGAAAGCAGGAGGATTGCATCCAGTATCCATGTGGAATCTAAGCCCCCTCTTGACATAGATGTGCAATGGACACAACCAATCCTAGGTCCACAGAGAAAATGTGGCATTGGTGTGGGAAAAGTGGCCATGGTGGCTGCTGGGTGCGGGGAATGGGAGGAAGAGATGAGATGTGGAGGCATTTTCGGGTCTTGGAGTTGTCCTGGGTGGTGCTTCAGGGACAATTATCGGACATTGTAGATCCTCCCAGGGCCCACTGGATGGAACGTGGGAGAGTATGGGCTATGATGTGGACCATTGACCAGGAGGTGCAGTGATGCCCAGAGATATACTTACCAAATGCAATGGATGTGTTATGATGATGGGAGAGAGTGTTGCTGTGGGGTGAGTGGGGGGTGGGGGCGGTGGGGTTGAATGGGACCTCATATTTTTTGAATGTAATATTTAAAAAATAAAATAAAATATTTTAAAAAATCAGAAAAAAAAAGAGACTGGCCCTACATGAAACACTACAGGGAGTTCTGCTCGCTGAAAGGAAAAGAGAGGGTTGGAGGGGAGTGTAGAAATGAAGATTATTAGTAAGAGTAACTAAAGGGTAAAAAAGAGAGACAAAAATAAGATATGACATATAAAAACCTGAGGATAAAATGGTTGAAGTAAATACTACCTTTCCAGTAATAACATTGAATGTTAATGTATTAAACTCCCCAATCAAGACAAATAGAGTGGCAGAATGGATGGGAAAAAATATGACTCATCTATACACCATCTTCAAGAGACTCACTTTAGACCCAAGGACACAAATATGTTGAAAGTTAAAGACTGAAAAATATTACATGCAAACAAAGGGTAACCTGAAAAGAACAGGGGAAGCTATAGTAATACTGAACAAAAGAGACTTTAAATGCAAAACTGTTATAAGAGACAAAGAAAGACATGATATATTAATAAAAGGGGCAATATACTAAGAAGGAAGTGCAATCATAAATATTTATGCACCTAACCAGGGTGCCCCAAAATATTATATATGAGGCAAACACTGGTAAAGCTGAGGGGAGAAAATGTTTTTACAATAATAATGGGAGACTTCAATACACTATTCTCAGCAATATATAAAATATCTGGACAAGGGATCAGTAAGGAAACAGAGACTTTGAATAATAATAATGAGTGAACTAGACCTGACAGACATATACAGAATATTGCACCCCAGAACAGCAGGATATACATTCTTCTCAAGTGCTCATGGGCCTTTCTCCAGGATAGACCATATGCTAAGCCAAGGAACAAGTCTTGGTTCATTTGGAATGATTGAAATTATACAAAGCACTCTCTCTGACCACAAAAGAATGAAGATGGAAATAAATAATAGGCAGAGAACTGGAAATTTCACATATATCTAATTTAAACAACACATTCTTACACAATCAGTGGGTCAAAAAGTAAATTGCAAGAAAGATCAATAAATATCTTGAGACAAATGAAAATGAGAAGACAACTGTAATGGTTTGAACCAAAAATCAAAGATGAACTGTGAAATAAAACCACTAGGCAAGAGAGAAAAATTGACCAACTGAGTAAAATCACCAATATAACAGATGCCCAGACATCAGCAAAAAATCACAAGACTTACTAAGAAACAGGAAGAGATGGCCCAGCCAAAGGAAGAAACCAAAAATCTGGATGAGACACAGGATTTAATTAAACTAATCACATAAATCACTTAAATCAATTCAAGGAGTTGAAGGAAAATATAAATAAAGAGATAAAGTTTATTAAGACATTGAGTGAAGATAAAGAACAATTTGAAAACCTACAAAGAAAAATAACAAGGCTTATGGGAATGAAAGACACAATGGATGAGATTTAAAAATACATTAAGAGCATATAACAGCAGATTTGAATTGGTGAAGAACAGAATCAGTGAATTGGAAAGCCAAGGATCTGAACTTGCAAAGACAAGAGAATAGAAAGAAAAAAGAATGGAAAAAAAAAAAAGGAAAACCTTTTAGAATGGCCATCATCATAAAAACAGAAAACTACAAGTGCTAGAGAGGATGTGGAGAAATAGGAACACTCCTTCACTGTTGGTGGGAATGTAGAACGGTGCAGCCTCTGTGGAAGATAGTTTGGTAGTATCTCAAGAAGCTGAATATAGAACTTTCTTATGACCCAGCAATTCTGTTACTAGGAATATATTCAGAAGAACTGAAAGCAAAGACACTAATTGACATGTACACACCGATGTTTATAGCAGCATTATTCACACTTGCTAAAATATGGAACCAGCCTAAGTGGCCATCAGCTGATGAATGGCTAAACAAAATGTGGTATAAACATACAAAGGAATACTATTCAACTGTAAGAAGAAATGAAATCTGGATGCACATGACTACATGGATGAACCCTGAGGATATTATGTTGAGTGAAATAAGCCAGGCACAAAAGGACAAATACTGTATGTTCTCACTAATATGAACTAAATATTATGAGTAAAGTCATGGAAGTAAACTCTAGAGCATAGGTTACTAGGAAATAGAGTATGGGTTGAGAATGGGAGCTGATGCTCAATGTATGTAGAATTATTAATAAGGTTTACTATAGAAGTGTGGAAATGAATAGAGTTGATGGTAACACATTATAGTGAGTATGACTAACACTGCTGATTTATGAATGAGATTGTGGCTGAATGCGGTAGTCTGTGGACATAAATGTCATTTAAAAGGAAACTAGAGAATAATATAGGCTATGTATAATATAGAGATTTCAGTGGTAAAGATTATGATTAATTGTATAAATATAAGAATGTTCTTTTACAAAGCGTTAAGAATATGGTGATACACAGGAAAATTACAACTAATATAACTTAAGGGTTACAGTTAACAGTGATATTATATTTTACAGCAAAATAAGAGACAACTATGGGGGTGTATAAGCGGGTATGCGATTTTTCCTTTTGGAGTAATGAAAATGTTCTAAAATTGACAGATGATGACAGCATAACTCTGATGAAAAAAGAGCCAATTTTCTGTAAATTTACAACTCCTTTAATTGGAAAAATAATAATTTAAAAAACAGTATGCTAAATGAAAAATCCAGGCACAAATACTACATATTATGTTATTCCATTTATATAAAATATAAGTATAAATTAATATATAGAGACAGAAGTAAGTTAGTGGTTATGTAGGACTGGGGAATGATAGAGGGATTGAGAGGTGATTGCTAGGGGTTGGGTTTGTTTGATCGCTGTTGTTTTTTTGTTTTTGTTTTTTTGAGTAATGAAAATTTTCTAAAACTGTGGTGATGAATGTACAGTTCTGATGCTAATAAATGCTTTTGATTGTATACTTTGGATGGATTGTACTGCATGTGAATATATCTCAATAAAACTGCTTTAAAAAGAAAGTATGTGGGGGGGGGGGGTTGAGAGAATTAGAAAGAAAGGAAGCGTCGTCTTTTGGTGGCGGTTTCTGGATGCGCTCCTCTTACAGTCAGTGCGGCGGCCGTGAGTCGCGTCTACGTGGGGGATTACAGTAACACGATTGTCAGTGATGAGTCAGAGTGCGTGGTGCTGATGCTGCTGCCATTTCATCACCTCTGCGAGCGCAGCATCCATCCCTTTGCTCTCTCAGCATCTGGGCCTACCTTGCCTCAGGTTCCCAGACTATGTGCTCGCCGCCGAACTAGATTCCAGCCCAGCCGCGCTCTCGGAAGCCTCGGCGGGGCGCCCCCTCCAGCTGCGCCCGGCCCCCCGGCAAAGGAGACCTGGCGAGCCACGGCCATGGAGGCCATCTGGCTGTACCAGTTCCGGCTCATTGTCATCGGGGATTCCACGGTGGGCAAGTCCTGCTTGATCCGCCGCTTCACCGAAGGCCGATTTGCCCAGGTGTCGGACCCCACGGTCGGGGTGGATTTCTTCTCCCGCCTGGTGGAGATCGAGCCGGGAAAACGCATCAAGCTCCAGATCTGGGATACCGCGGGTCAAGAGAGGTTCAGGTGGGAGTGTAGCCTGGGCCCGCGAGCACAGTGGGAGGGGTCGAAGAGATGTGCACAGCTCTTGGGGAAGAGGATTTCCTGGTCTGCTCACTGTCCGCAGGGGGCGACACCGAGACTACGGGGAACGGGTGGAGGGTCTTTGCTAAAACCCGTCTTCCGCTGGCGGGGCGTTCAGTGCCTGGAGAGAAGCTCCCTGACAGAGAAGGCGGGTCAATAACACGTATTCCTTGCACCACAGCTCCACCATTCTGCCCCTTGGTGGCTAATAAATTAGAATCGATCACTGTAGCTAATCATTCTTGATCCTTAGGCCATATACTTTCAAAATGTTCCCACATCATCCTCATATAAAGGAAATAGTGAAATACGGACGACTTACTTGACTGACTTCTCGCAATCAGCTCACATTCAGTGAGCATTTACTATATGCCAGATACCAGGCTGGTTTCTGAGAGAACCACCATAAGGAAACTCACACAAGGGGAAAGTCATGTGAACAAAACAGACACAGCTCCTACCCACATGGAATGTCTGTGCTAGCCTAGTGGAGAAAATAGATACTGAGCAATTACACAAAAGAGTGTCTTGCTCATATTTGCATGCCTAATTTGTGCTTTTACCCCTGGCACATAATAAGTAATCAAGAAATATGTTTAATTGTCTCTCACAACCCTATTACTTTTCCTTTGTTGTATTATCCTTTATAATTATATGTATGAACACAGAGGAGGGACACTCACCCTGCTTGGGAAATCAGGGAAGGCCACCTGGAGATGAGGCTTGATGAGTGTTACTGCCCAAGCAAAGACTGGCAAACTCATAGGGAGAAGAAAACAGCGTGTGTAAAAAGAGAAGTGGAGAACAGATTTTATGCAGAAATTTGAGCTAAAGTCAGATAAAGCAGCAGTGTACCAGATCTAAAGGACTCAATAACCCATGTTTGTCATAATCTGTTCATTTATTCATTGAACACTAGCTAAGCATAGAAGACATTAGTTAATCCATTGAAGAGGGGTAGGGAGAAAGGATAATTACCAACTCCTTATATCTACAACTACTTCCCTACTTCCATCTCCTCACCATAAACAACATTGTGGAATAGATCTTTGTTCAGGTTCACACTGAATTTGTGGTTGTGTTTGTCGTAAGTCAATAAAGTTCTCTTTTCATTTTTATTGGGATTTCTTTCTGTTTGAGCAGCTTATTTATATCCATTGCTTATTATTTGTTGGATCTTCTTTGTAAGAGTTCTTTATGGATTAAGAATTTTAACCCTTTTCTTTCATGTATGTTGTAAAATATCTTCCCAGTTTGTCAATTTTTTTTACTTTATTTTTAAAATGTGATTTTATATACAGAAGGTTTTAATATTTAGAAAAATGTATCAATTTTTTCCTTTACAGCCTCTGGACCTTATATCAAGCTTTGAAAGGGCTTTGCCACTTTCTTTGCTAAATACTCACAAACCATGGATGTGTTCTAGAATTTTGACAGAGATCTACAGCTTACTTACCGATTTCTTTAATCCAGCTTTTCACAGATCAAACCTTTGTCTGTTCATGTCTAATTTTATTGTATGCCTACTATTCTCCATGAACCTTCAAACATAAGTGAACTAGAATTCTTTCAGTCCCCAGCATTGATTTGCTTGATTCTGGAGACTTGAACTATTTTGTAAGGTATGTACTTAGAGTTATCTAGCTTGGGCTTTATTCCCTATGTTTGCTCTGTTAACATTGTGCCATTTTCCCTGTCTTAAGCCACTGAGTCCTTCACTGTTTATCTTCTTCCAAGGTGACAGAAAACCTAAAAATAGACATAGATCAAAAAACAGTCTACAGCAAGTGATTGTAGAGGCAATATACCTTCTAATAAACTCTAATATGCTGTAAGCAAAGTACCATAATGTATATATAATAAGGCTCCTAAAAATCAAGAAGTTAAAATATGTGGGTTTCTTCTGTTTAGGAAGTACAGCAAATATATAATAGGTTTTAAGAATATACTAAAAATTATTTAAATAATATTTGTGGGGGAAGCTTTGGTTAATTAAATAAGTTAGAGGTACATGTGTTATTATTACCAGTTAACAGATTAAGAGGCTAGTAATAATCATGGTTCCTATTTATTGCTGCCTACCATGTCCCAGGCACTGTACTAACTGTGTGACATGCACAATTATACACTTTCTCCAGACCCTGTGATACAGGCATTATTATACCCCTCCATTTTATAGATGAGAAAGTTGAGACTCAGCGAAAGGCAGTGACTTGTCCAAGGTCACACAACTAGTAAGTGATGGAGTTAACCCTGGGAACTGAAAGAATTTCTAGTTTACTTGTGTTTGAAGGTTCATGGGGAATGGAGAATGGTAGGCATACAATAAAATTAGACATGAACAAACAAATGTTTGATCTGTGCAAAGCTGGATTCAAGAAATCAATAAGTAAGCTGTAGATCCCTTCAAAACTCCCGAATACATTGATTGTTTGTGAATATTTAGCAAAAAAGTGGCAAGTCTTCTATGCTCAGTTGGTTTGAGCCCAAGCTTGAGCTGGTAACCACCATGCTTATTCCCTCCCAGATCTGTCTGATTATAGCAATGGTTCTCTTTTTAGTGTGGTTCTTCTCCCGCCTCCACTTTATCCCTACCTCAACACACACAAACACACACAAACACACAGACTACAAGACATGCCCTGCCCCTAGCTTATTCTCTTCTATCACAAGTGGGGCCAGAGTGTGCCTTCCTTATATCTCTAATATTCTCAACATAGCCCAAAAATTTCTTTGTTCATTTTATCTTTTCCTGGATCTATTATATCCTATCCAAAGACTCCTTCCTGCTCTTCTCTAAGGCTGCTGAAAGCTATTTTTATTCAAGACAGCTAGTAGATTTTCTTCAAGACCTAAAGTCTCATATGTGATCTTGAGCAAAGTTACCTGGAGAAAATCAGAGTACTCTTCACATGTCCTGAGGGCAGAGGATCTCTGTAGTAATGCTACTAGTTATTTTCCTCTGTGAATTACGGAAACTCTCAGTTCAGTTCCATAATTTATTGATCTCCTCCTATCTGCAAACTCTGAGAGGGTTACAAGCAATGAGAAATCTAGGGTTAGGCCCTGTTCTAGAGGAATTAATAGTCTAGATGCAGAGTTCAGAAAAGTACACTCATATGATAAAAGCTCATGTTATAACGGGAAAGGTACTAACAGTGCTTTAGACCTTGAAACTGTGAACGTGAAGGTGTAGTAAGACAGCCTATGGGACTAACCAACAAAAATGTACCACATTACATTTGAAAATAGAGAAATATGGCTAATAAATGGATAAGAATTTTCTACTGTGAAGAGAATTACTTAGGTGTGGAGAAGACCTAGTTATGTTCTCGCAGATTAGGGCGTACTGGCAGTTTTCCCAGCTGGTTGCTCCTGAATCAGCATCAGCGTGTCTTCACAGAAGACATTATTAAAATACTACTACCAATACTAATAATTAAATAATAATGGAAAACAAAGAAACAGTGTTAATGATAAATGGAGGAAAAATGGGTATATTGCAAAATACCTATATATTTATAAATATTTTCTGATAATCATGAAATTAATTTTTATTAAAAAGAATATCCTATTTCAACTACTAAGTTTTGTAGTGACCTCTCCAGGTCACAGTATACTTTAAAATCCATTATTTCATTTTGCCTCATGATAACCCTGTGATCTAGGTATACTATTTTGTAGAAGAAGAAGTTTCTGACAGTTATCCAGGTTTGGGAGCAAGAAAGTTAGTTGTGGTTTTCTCTGAAGGCAGAAAATAGAACTCGGTGATCTCCTAGGGTCACTTTCCATTGCTGAATTGAGGAAAAATGAATGCAAGTCCATGAGCATTCATTTCTAGAAGATGCGAACACAAAGTTTTGTCCAATTGAAAATTCACATATTCTTATTATGAAATGACATTTGTATTCCCTTGTTAAAAAAAGAAAATAAATTTTATTTTCAGTAATCAGAAATACTAGAATACAGTATCTGAGTAAAATGAAGAGCAAGAGTTTTGGCATGGCCTTTATTCTTTGCTTCTTTCTTGTGTTTTAGATCCATCACTCGTGCCTACTACAGGAACTCAGTAGGTGGTCTTCTGTTATTTGACATTACCAACCGCAGGTCCTTCCAGAACGTCCATGAATGGTTAGAAGAGACCAAAGTACACGTTCAACCCTACCAAATTGTATTTGTTCTGGTGGGTCACAAGTGTGACCTGGACACACAGAGGCAAGTGACTCGACACGAGGCAGAGAAACTGGCCGCTGCATACGGTATGAAGTACATTGAAACATCAGCCCGTGATGCCATTAATGTGGAGAAAGCCTTCACAGACCTGACAAGAGACATATATGAGCTAGTTAAAAGGGGGGAGATTACAATCCAGGAGGGCTGGGAAGGGGTGAAGAGTGGATTTGTACCAAATGTAGTTCATTCTTCGGAAGAGGTTGTCAAATCAGAGAGGAGATGTTTGTGCTAGTCAGCCCTTTTATTTCTAAAACATGCTCCCTGACCTGAACTAAAAAGTGACTGAAATTGATAGAAACTTTGTGGGACTGAAGAGAACTCAAATTCCATTTTGGATACCAAAAGAATACCAAGTGAGCCTCCTTCCCAGTGGGGACTCTGACAGACTCTGTGTGGGTGTACAGTGGCGCCTGAGTGCTGTGACTGAGAGACTGAATTGCCTACATGGGACAGGCACTGTTTTGTGGCTGCTCTACATGCCTGTTGTGGACCACATATTAAGAGTCTAGGGTTTGGGGAGCGAGGCCCTAGAAAAAATACACCTACCAACAGGACAACTTTTTCTTGGTATTTCAGTTCATTAATAGGTCATGAACATAAAGAAATATATAAAGAGGGAAAAAGCGTGACATTGGGAACTAAACAAGACTATAAGATATAAGATCAATTTATTCTGTGAGAATATCCTACGTAAAATGTGTGTGCTGGGAATAGCTAAAAGGTACCAATAAGCTTCTAAACAACTCACCTGTAAAATGAGGGGAGTAGACTATTTGTTAAGACCCTTTCAAGTTCTGGTGTTCAAGTGAAAGCTATGTTACTATGAAAAGGGAGGCCATTTACATGATGTTATAATTACATTTGAAAAAAAATGTATACCCTTATAATAATAGAATAACCAGCTGGAAGAGGAAAGGAATTATATCATGCAAATTACCATATAGTAGAAGGGTGAATCACTGTAAGGGAAACACCATATACTCTCACCATCCTGACCATACCTGGGCTTTCACTGTATTGGCGACTGCAATGTGAAAGTAAAACACTTGCTACTTCTTCAGGTATTTGGCAGTAAGACTACAGGAATTGTCTCTAAAAATAACCCTGAGGCAAACATTCATTCATCAATTGTGTGCTTGAGTAGAGGCTAAACAGGAGGCCCTGTAAACCTTACAGTTTACATCACAATATCATTTGAATTACTTATTTTATCATCACGATAGGCCTTTTAGGTTTTTGTCCCCATTTTACTGAAGAGAAAACTAAGAGCCAGGAGGCTCACTCAGCCATGGTCAAGATTGCCTGACTCCTGGTTTCTATTCTTTTCACTGCTGTCAGATGAATGAACTATTATTAAGTTGTTTACTTTGGAAGAGAGGTGACTGTAAATAAGTGTTCTCTACCTGTTAGAATGTTTTCCTTTTTTATTACAACTCAGCTGAGGGAACGTGGGGATGAATCAAAGCCCATTCAGGTATTATTGACAAGAGGGCTCTAAATAAGTGAATTATTGCACACCTGAAACATTAGAACTGCATGGGCTATAAGTGTTCTTTTCACTAAAATACAGTGGACATTTTATTGAAAGGAAGCAAATACAGCAATGGGGAATGGGGTGGGGATAAAATACCTTATGTACCATATACCTACACTGGGTTCCTGTCTATTCTAAAGAGTTCAGTTCTTAATTCTCAGGTGAACAGACAACTAGATGCATCAGAAAAATGGAATGGCTAGCTTGGAAGTTCCATTATCTTGCTGAATAGAGGTGATGCTTTAAATTATATTTTGGATAGTAGCCAGTTCAATTAGGCAAAAGCCATACTTTTCATAGTACAAAACTATCCTGATTAAAGTCAGGGTTCTCATATCCATTATGATAGGAAAGCCTGAGAATGGCAAATTGAACTTCAGTATGAATGTGAATGAATCTGAAAGGCTGAGAGTTGAGAGTTTGTTTCAACCAGAATAAAGAAGTCAAATAATGAAAATTACGGAAAATTATTTTGCCATCTATGCCCCAAATTGGATGAGGAAACCACCTTGGACTAATTCACAGCATCAGCTACAAATGAATTGATCATCATCTATATTTGTTTCACATGACCTGGCCTAAGTAATAAAGTTGCTGCTTCATGGTTATAGAGAGCAAATGAAAGATGGTAAATTGGGTTAGTTTCGTCAACTGTTATACTTAATAATATTTAAAAGATAATGTAAGAAAGATTATCCAGTGGATAAATGAGAATTGACTGGATTCTGTCAGTTCAAAAAAAGGATAGAAATGAAAGTTCTCTATGGTTTTCTTGACTAAAATACATTATATGTATACTTTTCCCATTCCTTGCATTTTTAGGCAGGTTTATAAATACTCAGCATCGATCCAACAGAGGTGGCTGAGCTTAATGCTTAAATAAGTTCTAGAATCTTTAAAAATCATTTCAGTAGAATTCAGTGCTATTGTCATTGCAATAAGTGGGTTTTAGAAAATAAGTGTGAAAAAATCAGGTGTTGCTATAATACTAAGGATAAAGCTTTAGAAGCTATTTTACTACATAGGTAAAGAAAAGATAAACTAACTTGTAACAAAGACCACACTGCATGTTGGATTAGATTGTCTCATATTCCAGAATAAAATGTACTGTATACTTTTCCTCACTTTGTAGTGCACTGTAATGAAATGTGAAAAAGTTGCTCTATTTAGCTGTATGTGAATGAAAATATGCTTGTATTTAGTAAAACAGTTGATTATGTGACTCAGATTCCAACTGTGTCATAGCTATTTCCAGAGTTTGTTACTAGAGAATAGTAAGCACTCTCAAGGAGATCAATAAGTAAGATACTATATGTACTATTCACAACAATGCAACAGTACAAAATTCTAACACCCTATTCTTCCGCTCCCCTTTATAGCAAAACTACTCAGAAGTCTATATTCCCTGTCTCCAATTTTCCTTCCAGTCTCTCTTGAACCTTCTCCAATTAGGCTCTTGCTCATATTAATACCGCTCCACGGAAATGGTCTTGTCAAAGGCACCAGTGGCCTCAATATTGCTAACTCCAGGGGTCATTTCTTGGTCTTCATTTTATTTGATCCATCAATAGTATTGAGCATAGTTCATCAACTCCTCCTCAAAACACTCCAGAGTTCAGTCCTCAATCATGTTTTCTTCATTTACATTAATTACTATGGTGACCTTTATTTAGTCCTGTGGCTATAAATACCACCTATAATATAAACCAATGAAACCTGAATTTAAAACCACAACTTGTCTCTTCCCCATGGTCTCCAGACCCTTATAACCAACTTCCTGCCCAACATCTCCATTTGAATGTCTATTAGGTATCATAAACTTAATGTGACCCAAACCAGGCTCCTACTGTTCCAACCCAGATCTGTTCTTCCCATAGCCTTCTCCTCCTCAGTAAATGGCAACTCTGTCCTTCAATGTATTCTTTCCAAAAACGCAGGAGTCATCCTTGACTCCTCTTTTTCACAGTACATATCTGATATATCTGAAAATTTGCTGGCTCCATCTACCTTAAAAATATAACCAGAATCTGACAGCTTCTCATTATTTTAACACACTAGTCCTGGCCACTGTCATTTGTTGCTCAAGTTATTGTAATAGTCAGTCAGCCTAGTTTCCACAGTCTATTCTCCACACAGCAGCCATAGGAAGCCTGATAAAACACTAATTATAAGCAACCATCTACTCATAATTCTCCAACTCAAAACCTAGCCTTCCCAATGGCCTACAGAACTCTTAGACAGTAATTCCATCCCCATCCTCATTTCTTACTGCTGACCCCTTGTTCATTGCATTCCAGCTCTGCAGGCTTCTTTCTTGTTCTTCAAACACAGCAAGTACATTCCCATATAAGGGCCTTTTTTAAAAAAAATTATATTGGGTATATTATATTATAGTCAATGTTTTAACATTTTTATGGAAGATATATGACCACTCTTATGAATGAATTAAACTTATTTCACCCTTTAAGGCAGAAGAGATTTTTTTCTTTTCTTTTCTTTTATCTCTCTTTAATTCTTTTTAATGTTACATTAAAAAAATATAAGAGGTCCCCATATACCCCCCACCCCCCTCACCCCACTCCTCCCATATCAACAACCTCTTTCATCACCATGGCACATTCATTGCATTTGGTGAATACATTTTGGAGCACTGCTGCACCACATAGATAAAGGTTTGCATTGTAGTTTACACTCTTCCCCATTCCACCTGGTGGAACATGGCAGGACATACAATGTCCAGCATCTGTCCCTGAAGTACCACCAAGGACAACTCCAAGTCATGAAAATGCCCCATATCATATCTCTTCTTCCATCTCCCTACCATCAGCAGCTCCCGTGGCCACTTTCTCCACATCAGTGCTATAAGGGCCTTTGTACTTGCTCTTCCCTGTATCTGAACTTTTTTTTTTCCTGTGTTATCTGCATTGATTGTTTGTTCACCTCCATTAAATTCTGGAGCTAGCTGCTTCTTGATCCAAGAGAAGACATGCTCCAGAAGTTGTTTCTGATAGCTGTTACTAGAGTGTAACTCTTCAGTCTCCCATGGGGAACAACAAAATTTAGGATAATGAATGAAAAGGAAACTTAGAGTGAGAGAATGGAAAACCGGGAGAGCACAGTTTCACAGGAAAAGTGGACAATAGTATCGTAATGCAGCGGTAGGTTTGGAAAGATTAGGACTAAAATATACCCATAGGATTTAAGGGAGCATGCCTACTAAGTACCCCACAAATTCCTCAAACAACATATCCAATACCGAAATCAACATCTTTCAAAATGTGCTCCTTCCACCCATCTTTCTCATCTCTGAAAGTGATATCCCCATCTACTACCTTGCTCAACACAGAAACTTAAGACTTAGCCTTAATTCCTCACTTCCTCTCACCTCCCACATAAAATCCATCATCAAACATTGTCAGCTCTATCTTCAAAATGTATGAGTCTGCCATTTTTCTCCATCCCATTGCTATCACCATCTTTGTCCAAGCCACTATCTACTCTAATGTGAACTACTTCAATATCTTCCTAACTGGTCTCCCTATTTCCGTTCTTGTTCCCATCCCCATGATACATTTCCAACAGACAAAGTGACGTTTTCAAAACATAAACCAAGTCATTTCCCTACTTAAAACCCACCAATGGTTTCTCAACAAATGTAGAATAAGCTACAAATAAACTTCACATTTCTCAACATGGCTATAAGGCCAGCATGAGCTGGTCTCTGCCTATCTCTTCAATTGTAAGCTCCAAAAAAGTAGGAATATTATTCATCTTATTCATCATTATTTCTCCAATCTGTAGCATAAATATGTGGTAAGGAATCAATAAAGACTTGAATGAATGCCTATTCTCCTACTCTACCTTAATCCATTGAATTTTACTGTTACTTCATTTCAATAAAATATACATATGACCCTATCCTGAAGCATATAAAATTTTATACAGCCTCTGAAAATCCCCCCTGATTCGAAGTTCTGATTGTCCACTTTCCCCCATTAACCCTATTTAAATTTCTTTAGGACCTTCAACCACTACCCATTATCCATCTATCAACCAACTCTTATCTTTGATTCCCTTCCTCTTTCTCCTGGCTCTTGTGGTCAACTGCATTCATCATAAATTCCTAAAGAAAATGATCAAAGTTTGGTCTATTTCCTTCCAAATTTTTTTATTTTACTTTTCAAAACATTGTTTAACATAATTGGTAAGAATATGGATTTTGGAGTAAAATAGACATGGGTTCAAATTCTGACTACCAGTTAATATATGGTATGTATGATTCAATCTCTCTGAGTCTCAGTTGACACATACATTAAATGGGATAGTAATAGCTTTTAACTCATTGAGTTGTTGTGAGGATGAAATGAGATAATCTATATAAAGTATTTACAGGCCCTGGCACTTGGCAAACATCACACAATACTCAGAAAATATTAGGTATTACAATATGTTTTCATCTAAATGAATCGTTTCATAAATGGTATCATATAACACATACTGTTCTGTTATCTTTTTCACATACACTGAACATGGCAAAGCAAAAAGAAGAAAACTGGGTTCTTGATGATGTCATTGAGCTACAGATTTAACAATCATGGAGCCACACTATATTAACACACCTTGTTACATGAGAGAATAAATTCACTTTCATTTAGTTTATGCCATTTTTTTTACTTGTGTCTGAAAGTCTCCTAACTGATACAACAGTATTCCACTGTGCGGATGTACAATAATTTTATTGATCCTCATTAATGGACATTAGGTTGTGGGCAAATTTTTGTTGTTATAAAGCAATTCTGCAGTGCAGAAAAACATATATCTTTGTATGACCAACTACTCTCTCAAGTAAAATCCTAGAAGTGGAATTTATGAATCAAAGAATATACACATTTAAAATTTTAACACAATTGATCAGATTGTTCTCCAGAAAGTTTTTACCAAATGCGTATTAACAATGTATGATAATGTCTATGCTGGATATTATTGTTAATCTATTACCTTTTTGAAAATCTGAGAGATGAATAATATATCAGTATTTTAAAATTTGCATATCTTTGATTATTAGTTTTCTGTTGCTTGCAGCTGGAAGTACTCCTAATTGATACAAGGGCATTTTTCTTACTAATTAGTAAGATTTCCTTATATGTAGAAATTACTGCTTTATCCATCACCTGTTAAAAATATTTTTCCAGGTTTTTCTAACTTTTAATTTTATCTATGGTGTTTTGGTAATACATAAGTCTTTAATTTTTAGGTAATAAATCTGTTGTCTATAAGAAATAGTAAACAGTGGTTGTCTCAGAATTGGGGAACTGAGTGACTGGGGGACAAGGTGTGGAAAAGACTTATTTCCATTGGACAACATTTTTTACCTTTTTGATTTTTGTACTGTTCTATTATTTTCTTGTACAGACTGCTGTCTTCATGTTTTCTGGCAAAACTGTTAGGTTTAGATAGAGCTCCTCCACAAAGATACTAGAAAACCATTCTATGATTTATCTAAATGGCTAGGTATTTATCCCCACACAATCCATAGAATACTCCATTCTTTCTTCTGAAAATTCTACCCTTTTAAAATGTTAATTGCCCCAATCCTTGAATTCCTGTGGTTTTCTCTGACTTCTTGTTTCAGGTTTCTTCTCTTTATAAGGCCTCGAGTAACATGGATTAAGACCCATCCTAATTCATTTGGCCACATCTTGACTAAAAATAGCATATTCAAAAGGTCCTATTAATATTTACAAATGATTTCATACCCACAGGAACACAATGAAGATTAAGAACATGCCTTTTGTTGGGGTACATAATTCAGCCAACTACATGCATTATATTAGAATCTGAGAATAAATGTGTCATTTCCCCCAAGGTAGGGTTGGGAGTTTGATTGAAATTGCATTAATTTACTGACACTGATATACGGCAGGAACACTCACCTTTACAATATTTATCCAAGAATATGTCATTCCATTAATTTGATTTTTTGTTTATGTCGATCAGTAAATTTATATTTCTCTTATAAGTTTTAGATATTTTATGCTTATTCCTAGATACTTTATAACTTCTGCTATTATCTGCTATGGGTTCTCTTTCTTATTACATGTTCTAAATGGTCATTTCTAGTGTATAGGAAATCTGTGGATTTGTTTATGCTTCTCTTGTAACAGGACACCTTACTGAACTCTCCTATTCTTTTTTTTTTTAGGGGGAAAATATATAACTTTATTTTTAACAATGTAATTAAATTCCACCACAGAACAAGAACATCATGGGATTCTTTTTTTTCTGTTTAATAAATACAAATGAATAAAAATACTTGGTTCTGCAAAGAGACTGCTGCTCTTCCATTCCCAAATTTCATGGAAGCCTGATGGGCAAATGCCCTCTGCCGGCCCCTGCTCCAGCTGTGACACCCCCACACCGCCTGCCCACCTGCCCACACCACTCCTACACTCCTTATAGAAAGGGGTACACCTTGTATATACACCTGTAAACACCATTTAGGCATAACACTTCATCTTTCCTCAATCCCTTCTTAATACAACTTACTTTAGACAATTCCCTTCTGAGAAAGAAAAATCTGGTTTCTACAGAGGCTCGATCTGGAGACCCCTTTACCCAGCGATTGTTAACACCATGAAACTGTGTGAGGTTTCAGCAAGAGAGACTATCTGTCCACTGCATACATCATTAAAAGGGCAGGAAAAGGATCAAAGGTAAGGTAAAATCTACTCTAGGTCTGATAGACCATCCTTATTTCAAAAATAGAAATTCCTATTTAAACTTGACCTGTTGGAGACAGGTAAGTGACCATCACTGCTCACAGGAGCCCCAGGCTGTGCTGCAGAGCCCCAACCGCATCAAAACCACAGGGCCCAGGAAGGGCCTCTGCTGGTCCCCACGTGGCCTGGGGACCGCGTGCCCCCTCCAGGGCCAGTGGTCAGGACGGGGACGTCTGCACTAACCACGGACGCCCTCCCCTCCCGGGAGCACCAAGAACGGTTCTGCCAACAGGTCAAGTTCCTGGCGCAACCACAACGTGCAAAAGCTTAGAACTTACCAGTGTTTAGGCTGGAGGAGAAAAACTCCTATAGATCCAGAAGAAATCTCCATTAAAACGTCACACCTCTTGTATGCCTGCTCTAAAAACTCACTAGTAGCTAAGACATAAATGTCAGTCTTTAGGAAATGTGATCGCAAAAGAACTCTTGGTCTTTACAAACAGCAGTAAACATTTTTATGTAACCCATTTTCCATTAATCCACATTTTTTAAAAAACGTTTATTTCCTCAAAATAAGCCTAAGTGTGAGAGTTCGTAATATACAACAAATGAAAAAGATTTAACAAGATTTTAAGAAAAACGTCTGCTCATCAGATGCGGTGCCAGAAGCTGCCAGGTCCCCTCCCGGCACACGATGGACACAGGACTGGCCTGCGCTGGGCCTTCACGCCCCTGCCCCTCGGCTGCTGCCACAAGGACCCATTTCCTGGAAGAGCAGCCCTGCTGCTCACCCACGCAGGGACGGCGCGCTCCGCCCGCCGTGGGCAAGGGGCGGGAGCCGCAGGACGCCGTGGAAGGGCCTGCCTGCTCCCGGGGGCTCCCCAGCTGGGCAACGCAGGGCTGGCAGCGCTGGGAATCTACCTGAGCTTTCCAGCCTAGACCTCAAACCTGCAGGAGGCTCTCATTATTCTACATAAATCATAATTTCAGAGGAGCCTATTTGGGGTAGGGAAGTCGGGCAAAAAAAAGATGCTGTGGTCCTGCAAATCTGCCTTTTTGGTAGTAGCAGAGAGTGCCAGCGTCACTAATCGTTCCCGAGGAGCAACCCTGGAGGCCGCCAGGCGGCGGGGGCTCTGCGCGCGTGCACATGCAGGTGTGGGCCTCAGAGCCCCAGGGACTTGTGGACAATCTGCTTGGCGATTTTATACAACTGCTCTCGGTGGTCCCGCCACATCTTGGAAGCATCCACGTTTGGGAACTCAGCACTCAGTCATTACATGAAACTCTACCTCCTGTGTCAATACCCAACAAACATCCAAACATATCTATATACCCTATATGCATGCCCTGGAGAAATCCCTCCCACCCAAACATCCCCCATCAATGACACCCCACATCAGTGCTCCTCCCCTGCCATAGTTGAACCCCTCTGTGATACAAAACTTCTTGAAAAATGAAGTGGAATATATTGCCAAATTCAGTTAATAGGAAAATGAAATAGTAATGATAAGTTGAACAATGAGAAATAGAATACATAGTAATTTAGAAAAACTAAAATAAAGTGAAAAATAAATTGGGACATTAAAAAATGAAAAATATCATAAAAATTTTTTTTGGTGTTTTGCCTTTCATCATAGGTGTTTCCCCGTATATACAGTGGCAAGGCAATCTCTTCCATTTCTTCCTTGGTGTCTACATCATTTTATTATTATTATTATTATGTCTTCAAAAAAGTTCTAGGTCACAGCACAATCACATATAGAATATAGGGGACTCCCATTTACCCAACATCAAACCCTTTTCTTCCTTCCGCAGCACTGATCTTTTTACATGTGGATGTCACATTTGCTGCAACTGATGTACAGATATTGAAACATAGCTACTAACCATGATTCCATTATGGTTTACATTGTGATTTACATTTTAGACTGTACACTTTCATACATTTTGGTTACATTATGGTTCACATTATGGTTTACATTTTAGACTATACATCTTTACATGGTGATATTTAACATGGCCTGTATCCATCATTGAAGGATCTTGCAGAACACTTCCATGACTTCCATGGCCCCCCAGTTACCCCTTCCTCCAACCACTCTACTCCTCTCTCCCTCCCCCCTCAGGGCCCACATTGACAACCAAGCTCCACTTCTTGAAGGACAAGATTCATAGATACTTGCCCCAATGCTGAGGGCTTGACACACTAGTTTGTCCTCCCCTACTGTGAGGTACTCATGCACTCAAGAGACACCCTTCCCCTCTGTTTGAGAACATCAGGCTTCCCCAGGATGGGGGCATAATACCTTCCTACTCTTAGGATGGCCACCCTTTGATATAACACACTATGACAAGATGAGCACTCACACACTCCCTAGAAGCCTGCCCCAGGTGCACCCTCTGCCAGACAACCCCAGTCTAACCCCTTAAACCAGTAACCCTTCCTTATATTTTCTAAAGAGTTTTCTCAACATTATAGTTTCAACCACATACCCGACAATCTCCCATGTTCACTTGCTCCCCCCAAACCTCACCCCAATTCCTCAAACCGTCCGACCCATCCTCCCAACCTAGGTCCCCCTCAAGCCTGCAAAGCCCAACCAAATAGTATCCCTATGCCCCCATCTTATCCCTTCACTGGACAACTAACCTCCACTTTATCATAGATTTTGCCTGTGTGGGCATTGGTTCACTTCCTTCCTCTACCCTCCGCCCCCCCCCCCCATTTCCAGTAAGCCTATCTTCCAGTCTCTGGCTCTCTGAGACAGCTTGATTTGCCTAATTCATATCAGAGGGGTCATGTCGTATTTGTCCCTCAATGCCTGGGTTGCTTCACTCAACATAAGGTTCTCAAGATTCACCCATGTTATCCCATGTGTTAGTACTATATTGTTCTTACAGCTGAGTAGTATTCCATTGTATGTATATACCACATTTTGTTTAGCCATTCATCTGTTGATGGGCATTTGGGTTGAGTCCAACCTTTGACAATAGTGAAGAATGCCACTATGAACGTTGGTGTGTATGTATCCGTTTGTGTCCTCACTTTCAATTCTTCTGGGTATATACCCAGAAGTGGGATTACTGGGTCATATGGCAAAGCTATAGCTAGTTTTTTGAGGAACCACCAACTGCCCTTCACAATGGCTGCATCCTTCTACATTCCCACCAGCAGTAGATGAGGGTTCCTATACCTCCACATCCTCTCCAACACTTGTAGTTCTCTCTGTTTTTTTTAATAGTCACAGTATAATGGGTGCAAGATGGTATCTCTTTGTAGTTTTGATTTGCATTTCCCTAATAGCTAGTGATGTTGAGCATCTTTTCATTTGCTTTTTAGCCATTTGTATTTCTTCTTTGGAGAAGCATCTTTTCAAATCTCCTGCCCATTTTTTAAGTATGTTGCTTGTCTTTTTATTTTTGAATATATAGGATTTCTTTATATATGCTGGATATTAGCTCCTATCAGATATATCATTACCAAATATTTTCTGCCTTTTCACTTTCTTGATAAACTCCTTTCAAGTGCAAAAGTCTTTAATTTTGAGGATGTCCCATTTATCTATTTTTTCTTTCACTGTTTGTGTTTTGGGTGTGTTCATGAAACATTTCCTATTACAAGGTCCTATAGATTCTTTCCTACATTGTTTTTCAAGGTGTTTATGGTCTTGGCTCTTATATTTAGAACTTTGATCCATCTTGAGTTGATTTTTGTATAAGGTGTGAGATGGTAACCCTCTCTCATTCTTTTGCATATGGATATCCAATTCTCCAAGCACCATTTGTTGAAGAGGCCATTCACTCCCTGTTGAGTGGACTTGGTGGCCTTATCAAATATCAGATGACTGTATATATGAGGATCTATATCATAATTCTCAATTTGGTTCCATTGGTCAGTGTGTTTACCCTTGTGCCAATACCATCCTGTTTTGACCACTAAAGCTTTGTAGCATATTTCAAAGTGAGGTAGTGTGATTCCTCCCATTCCATTTTTCTTTTTCAATTTGTCTTTGGCTTTGGGGCCTCTTTCCACTCCAAAGAAATTTCATAGTTAATTTTTCCAGTTCATTAAAAAAGACTGTGTTGATTTTTATTGGGATTGCATTAAATCTGTAGATCAGTTTTGGTAGGATAGACATCCTAACGATATTTAGTTTTCCTATCCATGAACAGGGAATATTCTTCGATTTATTTAAGTCTTCCTTGATTTCATTTGCAGTGTTGTGTACTTCTCTGTGTGTGTCTTTTACATCTTTAGTTAAATTTATTCCTAGGCATTTGATTTTTTAGTTACTAATATAAATGTTATTTTTTTCTTGATTTCCTCCTCAGATTGCTCATTATTGGTGTACAGAAATGCTACTGATTTTTGCCATTGATCTTATAACCTGCAACTATACTGAACTCATTTATACATTTTAGAAGCTTTGTTCTAGATTTCTTAGGGATTTCTATGTATAGGATCATGTCACCTGCAAATAGTGAAATTTTGACTTCTTCCTTCCAATTTGGATGCCTTTTATATCCAGTTCTTGCCTCAGTGCTTGAGCAAGTACTTCTAACACAATGTTAAATAGGAGGGGAGATAGTGGGCATCCTTGTCTTGTTCTTGATCTCAGAGGGAAAGATTTTAGGATTTCACCTTTGTAAATGGTGTTAGCTATGGGTTTTTCATATATACCCTTTATCATGTTCAGAAAGTTTTCATCTACTCCTGTTCTTTGCTGTGTTTTTACCAGGAAAGTGTGCTGTATTTTGTCAAATGCTTTTTCTGCATCTATATATATGTTCATGTGATTTTTTTTCTTTCTATCTGTTTATGTGGGTATGATGATTTTCTTATGTTGAACCATCTTTGCATACCAGGGATGAATCCCACTTGGTCATGGTGTATAATTCATTTTATGTGCTGTTGAATACAATTAGCAAGTATTTTGTTAAGGATTTTAGCATCTAGGTTCATTAGAGAGATTGGTTTTTAATTTTCCTTTCTTGTGGTGTCTTTGTCTTTTGTATTAGGGTAATGTTGGCATTATAAAATGTGTTAGGTAATGTTCCTTCTATTTTGATTTTTTTGGAAGAGTTCAAGCAAGATTTTTGTTAGTTCTTTCTGAAATGTTTAGTAGAATTCACCTATGAAGCTGTCTGGCCCAGGGCTCTTATTAGTTGTGAGGATTTTAATAACTGATTCTATCTCTTTACATGTGATTGCTCTGTTGAGATCATCAGTTTGTGTGTTTCTAGGAATTCATCCATTTCCTCTATATTGTCCTTCTTGTTTGCATATAATTCCTCAAAGTATCTTCTTATTCATACTCTTTATTTCTGTGAGGTGAGTGGTAATATCCCATTTCTCACTTCTTATTTTGTGTATTTGCATCTTCTCTCTTTTTTTCTTTGTTAGTCTAGCAAAGGGTTTGTCAATTTTATAGATTGTCTCAAAGAACCAGCTCTTGGATTTGTTTATTTTTTCTAGTGCTTTCTTATTTTCTATTTCATTTAGTTCTGCTCTGATCCTTGTTATTTCTCTTTATCCTTCCTTTGGTTTAGTTTGTTATTTTATTACTGATTCCTCCAAGTGTGCACATAGGTCTTTGATTTTATCTCTTTCTTCTTTTTTGATGTATTAATTTATGGCTATGAAATTTCCTTTCAGTACAGCTTTAGCTGTCTCCCATAAGTTTTGATATATTGTGTTGTCATTTTCATTCATTTCAAGGTAGTTAATGATTTCTTTTGAGACTTCTTACTTGACCCACTGTTTGTCTAAGAGCGTGTTGGTTAACGTCCATATCTTTGTGCCTAATCTGGTTCTCTAGCCCTTGCAGATTTCCAGCTTCATTCCATTGTAGTCAGAGAAATTATTTTGTATGATTTCAATCTTTCTAAATTCGTTGAGACTTTCTCTGTGTCCTAACATGTGGTCTATCTTGGAGAATGATCCATGCGCACTGGAGAAGAATGTATAGCCTTCTGTATTTGGGTGTAATGTTCTGTATATGTCTATTAGGTCCAGATCCTCTAATATATTATTCAAAGTCTTTGTTTCTATAGTGATTCTCTGTTGAGATATTCTAATGGTAATAATGGTGTATTAAAGTCCCCCAGTATAATTGTAGAGGCATCTATTCCTCCACTTAGTTTTTCCAGTGTTTGCTTCAAGTATTTTGAGGTGCCAAGGTGCATAAATGTTTATGATTGTTCTTTCTCCTTGAAAGATTACCCCTTTTACTAATATATAGTGCCCATCTTTGTCTCTCACAATAGTTTTGCATTTAAAGTCTATTTTGCCTAACACTAGTATAGCTACTCCTGCCCATTTTTGGTTACTGTTTCCTTGTAAGATTGTTATCCAGCTATTCACTTTCAACCTCCTTGAATCCCTGGGTCCATGTTGGGTTTTTTTGTAGACAGCATATAGATGGGTCATATTTCCTTATCCATTCTGCCAATCTGTGTCTCTTGACTGGTGAGTTTAATACACTAACATTCAGTGTTATTGCACTCAAGGAATTACTTACATTAACCATATTTTCTTTGGGTTTATGTATGTAATATGTTGTTTTTATTTCTCTTTTTGTCTTTTCAGTTGTTCTTACATTCTCCTCAAACTCTGTCTCTTCTGGCTTTTTCTTTCCTCCTGCATAACTCCCTTTAGTATTTCTTGAAGGGCAGGTTTCTTATTGGCATACTTTCTTAGTTTCTGTTTATCTGTTAATATTTTGAACTCTACATTATTTTTGAATGTCAGCTTTGCTGGATAAAGTAATCTTGGCTGGAATTTTTTTTTTTTGTTTTAGTACCTTGACTATGTCATACTACTGCCTTCTTGCCTCCATGGTTTCAGATGAGAAATTAGCACTTAATCTTATTGGTATGGTTTGTAATTTTTTTGTTGCTGTCTGGTCATCATTTTATCTTGATAGGTTTGTTCACTTGATTAGCTTCTCTGAGTAGTCTCAGGTTTTATTTAGGTGCTGTTTTTGTGTGTGTATTAATTTTTCTCATTGACAGTTCTTATTCTATTTCCTTGTTATCATCTAAGTTCCCTTGAAGGAAAAAGATTATGGCCAGGGAAAGCAAAAAAGATATGAAAAGAATAAGTATAATATTAGTATTGATAGCAAATGTTAGCAAAAGTACCATATATAACCTAGGAGAATGGATATTAAACTTATGTAAGCTGTGTAGTTATAGGAATAAAAATGTGGAGTACCTACAATGAGATGGGAAACTGAATATAGAGAATATGGTATGAATTAAAAGGCCAGTGTGACCAAGAGACAGGGAAAGAGAAAAGAAAGGACAATACAATAAAGAATTAATAAAAGATAGAAAGCAGAACGAAAATGTTAGAAATGAAAAGACAGAAAAATTGGGAGCTAAACAAAGAGAGATGGAATGTAAGAACAACAGAAGTTGGAAGATAGAAAGATGTAGGAATAAAAGAAATAGTGTTGGTAGCTAAAATCAGTACACATAGGAAAGAGGAAATCAAGGATGAGGAAGCACAGCAAACAGGAAAAAAGCCAGCAGCATCTTATAGAAAAAAAGAAAGAAAAAGGGTGGGGAATAAAGAGTAACGAAAGAGAAGAAAAACGGGAAAAAAACCCTGACAAGTCCTTAATTAAGGAGTCAACCAAACATTAAGAAAAAACAGACTTCCCTTTTATGCCCCTGTGGAACTAGTCAGGTTGATCATGTTTAGAAATTACCTTGCAGATTTCTCACTGCATATTTTGAAGTGGGTTTTAGTGAGTAAACTAAGGTAAATTTTGTACAAAAGTAATCTCTCTCTTTTTTGTTTTTTAGGGAAAATAAAAGACCCAAGGGAAGTAAATACAAGGCTAATGTTTATGTTTTCCCTGACTCAAAGTATCACCTAGATGTTTAATATTCCAGTGGGTCACTACTCCAAGGGAAGCCGGGAACCGAACCAGAGACCTTGCACATTCAAGACAGAAACTCCTCCACTGAGCCAATTCTCCTTCTGGGTCAACCTGTTCGTCGAAAAGAGTCCCCTTCCTGGGGCAGGATCGACAGTTTGCAAATAATAAACTGATTAGGAATCTGTCGTTCCCCCTTTCTCCCCTCCTCACTTCCCTCTCTCCTGGCGCAGCAGGAAGCCCATGTGAGAGCTCCCCTCCAAGACTCAAATGGGATCCTGTGAACCAGCTCACCACAGAAAATAATGACTCTCAGTCTCTTTCAGAGAGAGCACCCATACCTTGTTGCAAATCCTAAATATGCTCTTGGAAGCCTACCAAGCACTTCCTACTGCCCCCTCCCTTAGGTGTATTGCACAGGACTAGTTAATTGTCTGACTCCACCTTCTCCCAGACCAATTTTCCCTATCCCAGGGTGTTTAGGTAAATCAGGCTGCCTTAGCAGATTCATCTCTCACATCTTCTTAGTTTTTCTTCAAGCCATCTGGCATGCTCCTCAAAGCTCAAAAAGGGGGGGAGCGGCAGGTCTAGGCAATTGAACCTGCACTTGTTAGACCCCTCTACACCCTTCGCCAGAACCATCCCACTCTTGGAGTTTGTCTGAGCCCAGCATGGTTTGGGTAACTCCAGGGTTTGGGGTTCAGGGAACGCTGGATTTGGGGAATGTGGGTTCAGAGAACACAGGTTCAGGGAATGTGGAATTAGGGGAACATGGGTTTGGGGATCACTGGTTTGGGAATACAGGGTTTGGGGAATGCTGTTATGTGACCAGCAGGGTTTGGGGAATGCCACAACTACCTGCCCTAAGAGAGGGGCTTAGCCTTCTCACAGTTCCAGCTACAAGCATGAGAAACCTTGAGCAATCACTCTTTTTGTTGCACTCTCTGGTGATCAACGTTCAGAAGCCTCCTGCTTTGTGGGTTCCCAAAACAGCTCACACTCAGGCAGGTTTTTGTCCCCACTCAGCCATTTTTTTGTAGGAGAGATGATGTGAGAGCTCTTACTCCACTGTCATCCTGCCCCGCCTCCCTATTTTTCTTTTTTTTTTAAGGAGGTCCTTGGGATTGAACCTGGGACCTCGTACATGGGAGGAAGGCACTCAACCACTGAGCTACATGTGCTCCATATAAGTTTGTGTGTTTGTTTAGAAGTTAGAAACTTATTTTTGTTTGTTTTCTTTTAGAAGGTATGGGGAATTAAACCCAGGACCTTGTACATGGGAAACAGGTGGGTGCTCAATCACTGAGCTACACACACCCCCCCTCAAAAGCATATTGTAAACTACAATGCAAACTATAATCCATGCTGTGTAGCAGTGCTCCAAAATGTATTCATCAAATGTAATGAATGTGCCACTATGATGGAAGAGGTTGTTGATGTGGGAGGACTGGGGGGGAAGAGAGGGGGTGTATGGGAATCTCTTATATTTTTAATGTAACATTTGATATGATCTATGTATCTTTTTGAAAATCTATTATAAAAATGTTAAAAAAAACATTTAATTTTTAAAAAAGCATATTGATTATCAGGCTCCGGAGTATATATTATAATTGTTTTGTTTTCATTCTAATTTAGAAAAACCTTTTCATAGCTATCAAGGACTTTTTCCTTTACTTATTGAAATTTGATAATTGGATTAGTAATTACCCTCATTTTTAAGACTTTAAAAGTTTAAATTTGGGGAATTACAGGACAAGCTATGATTCAGACACAAATGGAGAGTTAAACACAAAAACACAACTCACTAACATTACTTATAATTTTCATTCTCTTACAAAATAAGTTTAACTGTAAAATAACATTATATTCAAAAGATCCCTTGGAAGTCTGTAGTAGTCAGCCAAAGGGTGCTGATGCAAAATACCAGAAATTAGTTGGTTTTTATAAAAGATATTTCTTTGAGGTAGGAGCTTACAGATACCAGGCCATAACGCATAATTTACTTCCCTCACCAAAGTCCATTTCCACATGTTGGAGCAAGATGGCTGCCAATGTCTGCAGTGGTTCAGGCTTCCTGGGTTCCTTCCTTCCCAGGTCTCGCTTCTCTTTCCTCTGTGAGCTTGCTTCCCGGGGCTTCAGCTAAAGGCTACAGCATTAAACTCCAACATTAAAACTCAAACATTAAGAACCCTCAACTCTGTCCTTTGCCATGCATTTTACCTGTGAGGCCCCACCCACCAACGGGCGGGGACTCAATGCCCTACTGACACAAGAAGTTTACATAATTCTTTAATCAAGTAAACCTATGAATCCAATATAATCTAATATGCCCAGAGGAAAAGATCAGTTTACAAACATAACCCAGTATATCTTTTTGGAATTATTCAATCATATCAAACTGCTACAAATGTTATTTCTGATTATTCTAATCTGCACTGTGGCTACACAGTTTTGCATAAGAATTTCACTCTTTTTAGTTATTTGCCTATAACCAAATTGTTCCCAATGCTTTAAAATACAATCCACATCATTTTCCTTTACTTCAGAGCTTTGCTTATTTCCCATTTCAACTCTGACAAACCTTAGATGAGCATCACTAATTCCGGTATATACTCATGAAATCATTGAAGTCTCAGGGAAAACTGGTTTATTTCATGACCTGCTACTTTTAGCATTCCTGATGCTTGGGGTGGAAGGTTCCTCACTTCTCAGTCCTTGGAGATAATAGAACTTCAGCAGCTACTGGATTGAAAGAGAAGATTTTCAACCCCAAGAACCAAGGATTCCATCAACCAACAATCTCAAAGTTCTTGGGGTCCCTCTGGGCTCTTGCCCAGAATGGATAAATTGGAGTCCACATCTGGAAAGTTATGAGAGAAAGCAGGGTTATTAACACCAGAGGAAGGACCAGAGACAGGGGTGTCTCAAATTTGCCTTCCCCCAATCCATGGGGAGCAGAAGTTGCCATGCACACAAACAGGAGAATAGAGTAGTTACTATTATAGTGATAAGCATGTGTACTCAAGGGTGAGGCCAGTCCTGAAATAATCAAAAGCAAAGACAAACTCAGTTTAGAATTACCATTACTACAGCAAGCACGAACAAAGGTGAAGCTAGATCTGAAGTAACCATAAACAAAGGTAAACTACTCTAAGATTACCATCACAATGGTAGGACTAGGCTAAATCCACCCACTTATAGCCAATTCAGATATTATCCTTTTGCTGTTCTATAATATAAAGGCATCTATATAATGATCTTAACTTAGTTACAGTTTTCGAGTAAGTTTTTACTTCGGAACAATTTGGGCACTTTTATCTCTGCTTGTGCTGGGACTTATCCCTTTCTAATATTAACTTTCCTTTTGAGCAGCAAACAGAGGCCTTTCCTGCTTGTTTTGCCTTGGTGGCCTTCAACAATCTCCTAACAGGAGCCAGGCTATAGCCGCTGCTGTCTGGCAGTCTCCTTTTTAAAGTGCAGCTGTCTGCTAGCTGCTGTAACGAGCCAGCATAACTGCCGGAGTTTTTAGGGTGTCCCATATTCTTTCAGCAGTCCCCGCTCATCCAGGAGGGCAGCCACTCTTCCCCACATAGATATTATAGGCCAACTCAGGATTTCCCCTGAAGATTCTCCTTTCCCTGAACTCATGCCCACTAGTGCCCATGGTCCTTTGGACTCCTGGCTGGCTCTTCAATTCTTACAACCCAGCTCATGAAGGGCACAGGTTGTTGCAGCCACAAGACCAAAGAGCACACCTGGTACTTAGTCAGGCATAAGCTTTATAGGGACTTCTGGACAGGAGAAGCTCTCTGATGGCAGTGGTTCAGAGAAGATAGCACTCCAAAAAGAGACAGGAAAATGAGGGGTGATATATAAGGGGTTTCAGAACAGGACATTCCATAGGGTATGAGAACGGAGTTCCTGCTATGGTCATGTGAAGCATACACATGGGGTCTGGTGATGGTTTCACTACACGCGTAGGAAGCAGCTTTACCAAGGACGTATACTGCTTTGGGAAGATTATAGTTTATTATAACATCTGTGCATTCTCTCCCCTCCAGGGAGGGTTGTTGACCTTTAACTTTTGTCTAGGTCATGCAGGTGGCTACATGTTGAGGACTGGTGGGGGGAGGAGCCTGTGTCCCCACAACAGCAGAAAAAATAAAGTGAGATGTGGCTGGAAAGAAAAATGAGAAGCCTGTAAAAGTAGGGAAAATATATAATGCTTAAAAAAGAGAAAAAGTCTTACAGTAATGCCTCAGTAGTTCAAGTGGCTACTAGAACTTGCAAATCTGCAACCAAGCCTAAAGAGGTGAATATGAATACAGGAAATAAACCATGTAAAACCAAGAAAAGCAAAAGTAAGATGTAAGCTGAAGCCCATTCTTTTAATTATTCTGTGCATGATGAAGAACCTTTGACAAAGAAAAAAAAGAAGGTAAAAAGCAGATCCAAAAACTTTCAGAAGTTTTGAAAGGGTAATCATGAAGTAGAGGAGAATAAAAAGCAAAATACCTGCATGAAAAAAAAAGTACAAAGATGAAAACTCTGAAAAATAAATCAAATTTTAAAAAATAACAAGCCTCTTCAGATAGCTTTTGCTCAGAAGGGACCTGCTCAGGTGTTGCCTCCTCACATGGAGTCTGCTCAGAAGGGGCCTGTTTTAATAGAGTCTGTTCAGAAAGGCCTTGCTCTGGTGGCAATGGAGCCTCTTACTGTGGAGTCTTCTCCACAAGGAGTCTCTTCCTCCCACGGAGTCTCTTCCTCCTATAATGCCTCCTCCTCAGATGGAGCTAATTCCCAGAAGGTCTCCTTGCCAAAAGATAAATAAAATGGAAAAGTCTGCCAGGAAGAGTGAAATGACATGGAAGGAGCGAGTACTTAATGAAGTTGGCTTAATGCCTATTAATAAAGATAGGTTCTAAAGGAAAGGACATGTGCACAGGATCTACCACCATCAGCACCACTGCCAAAGGAAAACTTAAAAGAAGAACCAAAACACCAAAAAGTATGCTCTGAAGGGAAAGGAATTATAGAAGCCCCTCTTCAGAAAGTAGAAGAGTATAGCTGGTCTTGATGCTAGTACTGAGGAATCTACCAGTATTCCACGGTCTGAACAAAACTTGAAGAATATGTCAGAGTGTGAAATTTTAGATCAGGCTGACACTGTGCTTTGTGAAATAGAAACTAACACTGATCAGAACATAACAGAGAACCTTGCTGATAAAGACTCAGCAGTTGAAGAAGCAATTTTCCCACTGCTTCTTCCCCCACCAATAGAAAAAGGAGTAGTGTCCATAACTGCTCCGGCATCACCTTCTGTTACCACAGCAGTAAATGAGTCTCAGGAAATTGATGAACATGAAGGCATCCACAGTCATGATAGAGATGTCAGAGGGTAATGATGATTGTGCATTGAATGGGGCTCAACCAGTTCCACAAGAAACTAGTGGAAAAAATGGAAAAAGAGCCTTGGCAGTCAAAGTGGTTAAGGGAGATTTTGTTTGTACTTTTTGTGATAGTTCTTTTAGACAGGCAAAAGATTACAGCAAGTACCTCAGTCACCACTTGATTAATGTATATTTCCTTGAAAAAGGGGCCAATGGGCAGGAGTAATTAAATTTCAGACAAGGTCACAGTTCTTACTTTCTAGGATCTATTACATTTTACATTCATTTACAGTAGTACACAAACCTTTTGTTTTTAAGATTGCTTTAATTAACATTGATTTCTCAATGGCACTGTTTTCCTTATGACATTCTGTATGTCATTTGACTGTTGAAGTAATTAGCAAATCTAAGGGAGTTAGTGTACTAAACCAAGATACCTAAATCTGTAAATTTCTACATTTAGTTGAAATAAGAAAGCCAAGCAGGTATAACAGTATATTGCTTTGTCCAGCTACAATTTTTTCATAATTTCTATTTTCCTGTTTCACTTTAATTTACTCGTTTGTTTGTTTTTTTAACAAGTTCTATTAAAATGGGCATATTTAATAGCAAATTACTTGGAGACTTTGTCTGCTTTATTTCAAATCAGCACTTTAACTTTTTTTAGAGATGAGATTTAAATTGAAGAAAAATTCTCTCAGAAATGTACAGGCCAGGTATTTACTTCCTAAGTTTTGATCAATATTTCTTATTTGTTTATGTTAGTTATCATAAACTGATTTTTTTTGGTGCTTTAATGGCTTAAGATGTTGCACTTTTTAAAAACCTATGCAGTTAAATTTTTAGAAATGGCATTTATGTTGAATGACACTTATATATGTACATGCATGTTTATTTTGGCCTCCTTAGAGGGGTGCTTTTAGGCTTGTTTGCAAAAGCTCAGTTTTCTTCTTTGTTGCAATTGTCCTTTTTGCAGAGCATTAGTGTGTACAAGTTTGTGAGCAAAAGAAATATGCAGGTTCAATCCATTTGATTTTCACATAACTATGCTAAAATCTGTATTTCAAATTATTTATTTATTTTGAATGAATGTAGCAAATTTGCAACTCTGAATTTTGATTTTGCAATAAACCACTAGCCTCTATATTGAATGAACTTTTTTTTAATAGATTATTTATTTATTTTTAAAAATTACATTCAAAAAATATGAAGTCCCATTCAACCCCACTGCCCCCACAGCAACACTCTCTCCCATCTTTGTGACTCATCCATTGCACCTGGTGAGTACATCTCTGAGTATCACTGCACCCCTAGTCAGTGGTCCACATCATAGCCCACACTCTCCCACGTTCCATCCAGTGGGCCCTGGGGGGATCTACAATGTCCCATAATTGTCCATGAAGCACCGCCCAGGACATCTCCTCGTCCCGAAAACGCCTCCACATCTCGTCTCTTCCTCCCTTTCCCCAAACCCAGCAGCCACCATGGCTACCCTTCCCACACCCGTTCCACATTTTCTCTGTGAACATTGGGTTGGTTGTGTCCATTGCACATCTATGTCAAGTGGGGGCTTAGATTCCACATGGATACTGGATGCACTCCTCCTGCTTTCAGTTGTACACACTCTAGGCTCCATGGTGGTTGACCTTCTTCAACTCGATGTTAGCTGAGTGGGGTAAGTCCAATAAATCAAAGTGTAGGAGCTGAAGTCTGTTGAGGCTCTGGGCCTGGGTGTCATATTATCAGTCCAGAGATTCAAATCCCCTAAATATATCTAAAACCCCAGCACCAACTACAATTCCATTAAAGTAGCATGCAAGTCTTGTGAAAAGAGATCCCCTCGGAGTCCAATTCCATCATGCAGAAACACCAGCTCCAAAGAAGGGCCATCTGCCATGGCAGTGAACCCCATCTGCCATGATCATAGAACCCGTGGGTCTCTTTATTCCTCAAAAGAACCAATACCTGGGGTTGTATCTACTTTATCTGTCTCTCAGACTCTGCTCATTTGTGCATAAGGGCATTCCTTCTGACAACCTCCAGACTCTTTTTTAGAGACTCATAGCCTTATATTCTTATTTCTCCTTTCCATTTCCCCCTTACATTAGGTCAAACAGCATTTTGAAGTCATGTTATTATATGTAGACAGGGATATTCTGCTGATCCGTGTTGAACTTTTAATTCAAGGTCCTTTTCTATTTGCATCTTCAGCTAATATGTGGTAGTGATCCCTCGGTGCCAGGGAGGCTCATCCCCGGGTGTCATGTCCCACGCTGGGGGGACTGCACTGCATTTACATGCTGAGTTTGGCTGTGAGAGTGGCCACATTTGAGTAACATGTAGGCTGTCAGGAGGAAACTCCCAGGCACATTGCTACTCTAGGCCTTATTCTTATTGGAGGTGTATAGGCTCAAAAGCATAGCCATAAGTATCAGGAGCCCACTGTTGGGCCCTCCTTCCTTCCTGGTTCTTGCCGTTGCACCTGGGGGACTGCTGCTGCTCCCCCAGGGTCCACGACAGTGACCCCCTGGTCAGGGGCCCAGTACCCCCCCCAGCTATTGTTTTTAATTGTTTCCACTATGAGTATTTCTAGACATTACTATATACCCCGGGCATATGCCCTGTATAACTCCCTGTCAACCATATATATCCTGTCAATAACATCCTATATCAGTTGAATGAACTTTTTAAAATGGACTTTTACCTTAAATACCAACCATCAGTAATAATTTTTGCTTATCATGGTACAGCTAATTCTTAGCTCTACATTGCTAAATCACACTTAGGGGTAAACCTTTTTTTCATAGATGGCTGAAGAACTACAAGTGCTATTTGAAAACTGCAAACTTGTAATTATGAGACATAATTATTCCTTCAAGTTATATAGAATACCACTTATGAAATTTCAAAGCCAGAACTGTTACATATCAAGCCTAGAGAAAGGAAAGAGAAGGAGTGCTGGCTGACCAGTTGTAATTTCTTATGAATACAGTGAAAAGGGCTGGTGAAACTTATAATCCAGATTTTTTTTCTTTTTGTTTGTTTTTTTAATATCTATATAAAAAATAACAAGCAATTTACAGATCTCTTTCTCTAAACAGAACCTCAAGTGTATATTTATAAAGGTACTGTACAATATATAAACATTTATAACCAGTATGTCCATATTTTGCTTAGCATTCCAAGACCACAAGGCTAAGTCAGTATATAATCAGTACAGAGATAGGTTATTTAGAGAAGAAGATCCATGTCAGACTGACAACATATGACATCAAAGTTATGTTACAGTTAACAATAAAAATAGGATTTGTTTCACTAATTTGGATTACAGGGAAAATAAGTCATTTCTGTGGTTCTAAATTCTAAGCATTTTTATCAAGCCTCCTAACTTTGCTCTATTCAAGTAGTTACAATAGATGGGTGAATACAGTTCTGGAAGAAAAAGTCATTTCCAAAAGCTCACTGTGGGAAGCGTGTCATATCTATAGGGGCTGATTGAGTTGTTATAGTATTAAAGAGTTCACAGTCAGACTCTGAGAGGGAAAGACTTGGACATAATGTGCTTCACACCCATAGGATGAACCCTGGGTGACAGAACAAGTATGTTCAAATACTCCATAAAATGCATTTATTTGGAGAATGTTCCTTTATTTCTAGATGCCACTGAATGCTACTTTAGGGGATGTGTGACACAATGATGGAGGAGGTTGTTAGTGTGGGAGGAATGGGGTGGGGAGATGGGGGGGTATAAGGGAATCTCATTTTTTTAAAAAATGTAACCTTTTGTGATGTATGTATCTTCAAAAAATACAATCTACAAAAATGATGGGGGTGGGGGGTGGGGAATGGGTTATATGGGAACCTCTTATTTTTTTTAACGTAACATTCTATGAGCTCTATTAACTTTAATAAAAATTCAAAAAACAAAATAAAATAAAATGAAGTATGATTCCAATAGGGAATCTTGAATACTTCTAATTTTCTGTGTCCTATTCTGGAATAACCACCTTAATATTTCATTTATTTTCTATTTGGTGATCTCTCTGAAGTAGGTTTCAGATCTTGACAGTACAACCTGAAAGATTAGGAAAAGAATTGATGGAGTTTGGATGAAAAACTTCGGTTAAACATTAGAAAGTGAAGTTTTAGTTAAAAGATGTTTGAATTTGGAATTGATTGGGAGGCCAAAGATTTAAGGGAGCAGGAGATTCATGAGGAGAAAGTTATATATGGTGCGTGTTTTGCGTGATGGATGGGAATTAAATGATGTCGAGTTCTAGGCTCCAGCAAGCATTGTCAACAGAAGATGAAGCAGCAGATATTTATGTTTTAAGATGTAAATTATTACAAAGCTAGTTAAATCTTTCTAATAATTAGTTTTAATGTAGAGGAGTACATTTTATTTAAGTTACCTTTATGTTATATATAAAAATATATTTTTTATGCATAGATTGGAGATTGCAAGTCTTTTTTGAGTGTTTTTGAGGATTGTTTCAGCAAAATTTTAAAAACTGGCTGCTGGGGAGGATCAAAGAATTTGGCGAATTTCTAATCCAGGTTTTAGACTCGAATATTAAATGCAAAAATATGCATGAAACTAAAGCCCTTGCTATTGATCCATTATTGATTACTGTTAGTAGTAATTGAGCAGGACTTGAGGCCATTCTGCCAGAACATAAGGACTTGATGGTCAGGCCTATATTAGGTTCTGAATCTTCACACCATATATTTGTACTTACTGGAAATTGTATCAATGAAAAGTGTACTGGTAATATGAACTTCTGGTCCAGATGGAAGTTCTTCCATTTGAAAAATGTGATATTTGTAATGGAAGTTTTAATTTTCTCAGTCTCCCTCCCACAGAACTGAAGCTAGAATATTCTGTTCAATAAAGAAGCAAAAAATAAACACGTTACTTATAAACTGATGTTTAGTTACTAATGAGAGCTTAAGGACTAGAATACATTATAAGCCTAATAGCCTTATGAAAATGTATCTCATTTAGTCGTCTTTTAAGCATATATTCACATTCTTTTTCAAGCTATATTAAGATTATTTTCTTTTTTTTCAGAGCTGCATCCTTTAGGGCTCCTTTTTTTTTTTTTTTGAGGTGAATTACAAAAGGCTAGGTGTTTTTTGATAAAGCTTCTTACAACTGGGTGGATATTCTGCTGGAGCCTTCTAAGAAAGGCACTTTTATTTTTCAGTCATTTCTAAAGTCACATGGTCTTTGAATTTTGGGGGACTATTTTGCATGAGTGCTGATACAACTTTAAATTTAAGTAGAGCCATGTCATACCATCCCATGAATTTTGACTCTGGAAGTTATACCTTTCCTGTGATAATAGTTTCAGTTCTGGACTGTAAAGCTGGAGATAAAACTTGATTTTGTTCCTTTTTGTAAAATCAGTAAAACTTGCAGCCAGTGTGCTGAGTGTCCTTGTTGAATTCAGCCAATGAAGTGAGCTGATAGTGTTTTCTTGTTTGTTTTTTATTTTTTTTATTTCTCTCCCCCCCCCCCCCCCCACACACACACGCACTTGTCTGCTCTCTGTGTCCATTCACTGTATGTTCTTCTGTGACCACTTCTATCCTTATCAGCAGCACTGGGAATCTGTGATTCTTTTTGTTGTGTCATCTTGTTGTGTCAGCTCTCCAGGTGTGCACCATTCTTTGGCAAGCTGCACATTCTTTCATATTGGGTGTCTCTCCTTATGGGGCGCACTCCCCTACATGGGGAACACCCGTGTGGCACAGCACTCCTTGTGCACATCAGCACTGTACATGGGCCAGATGCACACGGGCCAAGGAGTTTGAACCGCAGACCTCCCATGTGGTAGACGGGCGCACTAACCACCGGACCAAGTCTGCTTCCCTGATAGTGTTAAATCAGATTCAAGAAATTATGTGAATCTTGGTGTAGCAGTTTGATATTGTTTATGAATTCCAAAAATAGATATTGGATTGTTTGTAAACTGGTTTGTTCCTCTGGGCATATTAGATTATATTGGATTCACTTTTACTTGATTAAATAATGATTGAGACTTTGATTGGGCCATGTCAGTAGAAAGTGCACCACGGAAAAGGGAGTTTGGACTTTTGAGCTGGAGCCTGGGGAAGTAAACACACAGAGGGATAGAGATGGCTCCATACACACAGCAGAGACCTCAGAAAGAGAGATTAGCCTAATAGTCTATAGCTGCAGCTGAGCCCTGGGAGAAATGAACCCTTGGGGAAATGAGCCCCAGGGAGAGAGACAAGCCTTATACCAGACTCTAGAAGAGATTGTTTGGAGTTGGGATAATGGAGACTTAAGCAGAAGGAAGGCTGGAGCCTTGCAGACATCGCCCACTATCTTGCTCCAACATGTGGCAATAGACTTTGGTGAGGGAAGTAATACTTTATAGCCTGGTAACTTTAAGCTTCTACCCCAAATAAATACCCTTTATTAAAAAACAACAGATTTCTGGTACTTTGCATCAGCTCCTCTTTGGCTGACTAATACACTTGGTTTGTGTAGATTCGCACTCCACATGCAATATTAAGAGAGATTTTACAGTTTTACAGTGTGTGCATAGGCTACCTGCCCAGCTTCCCCCTACACATTCATTACTGAACTTTGTAAGCTGGCATTGAAACATTATGTTTTGTTGCACCAATTTTTAAAACTTTTACAGTGCAATATGTGTTATTTTTCTGAAGCAAACCAAAGGTAAATTTCTCATGGTTTTTGCTATAGCAGCATAGTAGCAATTTTTTTTATACATTTGTAATAGATGAAAAGTAAAACTGACTGCAAATCCTTTCTTTCTCAAAAAAAATCTTAAACCATGTACCAAGGTATTGGATGAAATTGTGTAGCATAAGTTAAACATCAAATTGCATTCTATCAACCAATATGAATATATTTCTGAAGCATAAGGTTGAAATAAACTTTGAAAAATAAAAATCTCAATAATATGAACATAAGAAACCCAATCACTGTACAGGATGAATACTAATAGAAGATCACAGAATAAATATTGAAGAAATTATATTCAAGCAGTGTGTAAAACCACAAACAATTTTGCCAAATGGAGAAGGGTCATAAAATCACTATAGGCAAAGAAAACAGTTTTTGAAAAGGAATAGGGAGGGTGACAGACAAAGCTGTTGTGTTCTGGGAATGATATATAACTCAGTGCGTAGGGAAATAAAGCTGGAAAGGTAGGTTTGGGTCAGACTGAAAAGGTTCTGGTAGCCATTCTATGGAATCTGAATCTCTGATTTTGATCATTCTAACCATAACTTTCTTTTCTCATTAATTCTCACCACCTCCAGCCAATTGCTCACCAAGTTCTGTCAGTTCTACATCTGAAATATTAAATCTACTACTTAACTCCTACTGGCATTGGTTTACTTCAGGTTCTCATAATCTTTTAGTTAACCTAACTTTCCACTCTACAACCATAAAAAAATCCAACACTCCATGATATAATAACTAAATCCCTATTCCTGAATTCCCTATTGTGAGAATAACCTAAATTTTAATGTGGGAAACTGGCTTGAAGTTGAAATGTTTCCATAACTCAGATAAGAAGTGCGGGCTTAGGAACACCAGGCCCTGACTAGATGGAATGCTGCCCGGTCAGCACAAAAATTGTTTGTGTAGAGAAGCATTTGAACTTTGTATGGCCTGTTCCTTATTATTGTAGATGTCGCGGTTCTGATAGCAAACAGCTGCTTGGGAGTTTCTAACAAAAATAATGTGAAAACTAGGATCAAGGCTTTCAGTTCCAGAAACTGTAGTCCCCTGGTCCCATCTTTATTTCCTCTCATGTCTTTCTTTCTGTCCTTTTATTTCTTAAGTTCTGCGTTGCCTTCCCTTTGAGCCATCCTATTGCTGAGCTGTTCTCAGCAATTGGCACACAAAGAGGGACTTGGAGGGAAGAAGGATCACTTCAAGTGAAACTAAAGAAGGTGCAATGGTGCAGAGCCCCAAGTGGTTTGGGAGGCCTCCTGTATTTTTGCAGGGTTACGATGGGAAACGGAGACAGTTCAACAAAATATTGCCCATATGTCAGTCTCTTGAAGCAGCTCCTCAAAGCAGGAGAAGCCAAGGCCAGTGAGCCTCATATTTTAGAACTCTTGACAGATTATAGAAAAATATTGTCCATGGTTCCCAGCAATAGGAAGTTTAGAATTAGGAGACTGGGAAAAAGTGGGAAAAGAGTTTTTTAAAAATTACATGTACAAGGTTTTCCGATCCCTGTTACTATCTGACCCACTTTGACTATTATTAAATCTGTTTTGGAACCCTTGCAAACAGAAGATGAGGAGGAAAACGAGGATAGAGAATGTGATGAATTTCTTCCCACTGAATCTTTTGATGATACTACATCTAAAACTGTTGTCTTCAGCTCCTTCACTAACTGACTTCAGAGAGTCACTTTCCCCTCCACTGACACCTCCTCCTCCTCCCATACCTGGAGACGCTCAGCTTTTACAACAGGGCATTTTACAGGCTAGAAGGGAGGGTGACTTGGAGGCTTTTCAAATGGCTTTCCGGTTACTATACGAGAAAGAGTAGCACCCGGAATTGATCCTCAAAACCCGAATGGAGTTTACGAGTTCACCCATGAATCCTTCCCATTTAAAATTTTTAAAGAGTTAAAAGCAGCAGTGCAAAACTATGGTCCAAATTCTCCTTTACCTACGGTATGGTGCAAGGTCTTGCTGAAGGCTCTAGGCTGATTCTGGCAGACTGGTCCACATTAGCATGCATTACCCTAGGGTCTGGAGAGTTTTTGCAATTCAAAATCTGGTGGACAGATCATGCAAGGACTCAGGCTGCTCATAAGAGAGCCCATAATATCTCCATTTCCTTGGATTAGTTAGTGGGGGTGGGGAATTGGGTGGAGGTAGATCAGCAAATAGGATGATCAGGCCATTGCATAGGTTCCTCGCTGTTGCTTAAGAGCCTGGGAAAAAAATTGAGGTTAAAGGCCAGCCTCCAGTGTCATTTCAAAAAATACTACAAGGACCTAAAGAACCATAAGAGGCTATCAAAAAACAGGTTAATAACTTAGAGGCTGCTGCTACTATTTTGCAGCTAATGGCAAAGTGGATTTGACTGGATATATTAAATTGTGCCAGCATGTACGGATGAAGGGCGACCTTGCTCCAATGATGGCTCAGGCTATGACGGGGATGAAAATCAATAAAAGGTTCTCTGGAAAACGTCTTAATTGTGGAAAAATTGGTCACATGAGAAAAGATCGTCAGAAAAGTTCTGAGGGAAAAACAATGCTGTTCGGACAAAATATTTCTGCTCAGAAACAACCTGAGCTGTGTCCCCGCTGTGGTAAAGGAAATCATTGGTCTAGCCTCTGTCAGTCTAATTATTATAAGAATGGCACCCCCTTGTTGGGGAAACTTAACATCTGGCCCATTCCTGCCACCCCCCTCCTCCAAAAGGGGGCTTTCCCAGTTCAGTAGAGGGATCCCGGCACTCTCCCAACACTCTACAGTGTCCTGGATTTATCCCCTGCCACAGCAGGAAGCACAGCCATAGATATCCCTAAGGCAGAACCTGTTATCTTGCTTCCAGGGGATACCCCGGTCTGTGTAAAAACGGGAATAAAAGGACCTTTACCAATTGGCATGGTCAGACTTCTCCTCGGGAGAAGCAGTCTTACTTCACAGGGCGTTAGGGTGCATACAGGAGTAATTGATGGTGACTATCAAGGAGAGATTCAAGTTATTATGTCCACCTCAGTTCCTTGGAAAGCTGATATTGGAGATTATATAGCTCAATTGTTGTTGCTCCCTTATGTTTCTATAGAAGCTAGTAAGAGCGTCTGAGGGAAAAATGGTTTGAAGTACAGGAATGACAGGAGTATTCTTAACTAAAAAAAATTTAGAATCTAGTCCTGTTTGTGAAATAACTATTCAGAACAAACTGTTTAACTGGAGCTGACATTTCTATCATTAGTTCCAACCATTGGCCCTCTGCTTGGCCAATATAAGATGCATCTATTTCTGTTGTGGGACTTGGCACTCCTAGAGGTTTAAAACTGTGTGCAAATTTTTCATTGTCTGGGACCTGATTAATGAGGAAACAAGGACATGGTCCAGGGTTAGGGTAAACACCACCAGGTAACTGTTGTACCAATAGCCCCCCAGCTAATAGTAATCATGAGGGATTCAGATATTCACCTTTTCCATAGTGGCCACCCAAACTTAGTCTTCTTAAGTGGACTATAACCTCTCCTGTTTGGGTTGAACAGTAGCCATTAACTCAAGAAAAATTGGAGGCACTTCATAAATTAGTTAAGGAACAATTGGACAAGGGTTTTATTGACCCTTTTCTCAGCACCCTATTTTTATAAGTTTTACGATCACATACGGTGTTTTTGGAAAGACATTTTTTACTCTTCCCACATACCCTCACCCCCAATAGATCAAGTAAATTCCCAAGCTCTACTGATACTAACACAATCTTTCAAGTCCATTTTTCTCCATCCCCACTGCTACTAACCTGTAATTCATCTCCCTGCTTCATCATTGGCTTCCTCATCTGTTCATATTACAATCAGAATGATCATCTAAACCTGCTAGTCTGATAGTCACTCTCCTACTTAAAACCCTACGAGACCCCCAAGTGAGATTGTTGACATCCAACTTTTAATTCCCAGCAACCTATGCCCCAGGTATACTTTACTTCTTGTTATTCATTAAAAATGTAATTATCTTTCACAGCTTGGTGCTTTATAGCATATATATTATTCCTCATGCCATTAAATGCTCTTCCCTCTTCAACCTTTTAAATGAACTCCTATTCAATCTATAGCACCCAGTTCAAATATCACTCTCAGAAATTTTGTCAACCTCAGTTAGACAATATTAAGGACTCTGGGGTGGAGATTGTATATGAGATACAATATGGGATACAATCACACTTTTCTCTATTAGAACAGACATCGCATCTTATTTTTAAGTAATTTTATTATAATTGTGTCTACTATACATATGATTTTCTTACAAAAATGCAAGCTCCTCAAAGATAGGAACTTATTTCTAAGGGGGGGAAAAAAGAGCTGAAACCTGATATAGTATCTATTAGCCATGAAACTTTAGACCATTTAACTACTGCATTTTCAATCTCCACCAGCTCTGAACAACAATTTCATATATTTTTTTATACCAAGAGCAATTTCAAGGAAATTTGTCCTCATAAACTCTTCTTAAAGGAACCAGACTTCTATTTTAAGTATATTTTATCACCATCGGAGTTTTAAACACTGTTTCATTCATCCATACAATATATGAATGCTCATTATAAGCCAAGACTGTTGTAGGTACTGGGGGTAAATGAAGAATAGAAAAAAATCCCTGCCCTCATAGATAGACCTTACCTTCTAATAGGGGGAGAAATAGACAAATAAGACAAATAAATGAAATGATAGACCTTACCTTCTAGTAGAGGGAGAAATAGACAAATAAGACAAATAAATGAAATATATAGCATGCCAGATGGTGGTAGAGTGACCACATAATTTATGAATCAAACTGGGACACTTCTGAAAGTAAAAGGGGTTGCTAAAAATGAATAATAGGTGTCAATTGCTCTGCAACAGGCATAAACCAGGGCTGTCCCAGGCCAACCATGGCATACGGTCACCCTAGAGTTAAGTACTAAGGAAACATATATAAAATTATATTTGAGTGGAGACCTGAAAGAGGACTGCACTACGTGGACATCTGTAGATATCTGGGGAAGCACTTCCCAGAAAGAGAGAACAGCCAAGAACAAAATTAGTATGTTCCAGGAATAGTAAGAGGCCATTATGGCTAGAACACAACAAGCAAGGGGCAATGAATTAAGAACATGTGGGGGCTGGCTCATGTAGATGAATTGAGTGGTAAGGGGTAGCCAGAACAAGTAGAGATTTGTAGAGCATTCTAAGGACTTTAGCTTTGCTCTGAAATGGGGAAGTATTGGAAAATTTTGAGCATAAGGGATACAAATCTGACTTAACAATTAACCAGAATTCCTTTGGTTTCTTGTAGTGCATGGGCTAAAGGGAGACAAAGGTGGAAGAAATTAGCCCATTCAGGAAACAGCTCAAGGTGAGAGATATTGGTGACATGAACCAGGCTGGCAGTTGAAGTGGTGGTGAAAGATGGTCAAACTGTGGATATTTTTGTGAAGTTATTAGGATTTGTTGCTGGATTATGACATCTAAGAGTAGGGTGTTTTGAGGGGAGAAAGGGAGGAAGGAGGAACCAGGAATTAAGTTTTGGATATGTTAAGTTTGAGATGCATACTAATTTTTCCGGATGGAGATGCCAAGTAGACAGATACGAGAGTCCTGAATTCAAAGATTTAGAGGTCCAAGGTGGAGATTTGGTCATTGGTAATACTCAGATGTTTTGTCATAATCTGTAACAAATGTTCCACAACAATGTAAGATGATGGTGGAGGGGTGATGTATGGGAATTCTGCACAGTATGCATGATTGTGTTGTAAATTCACAACTTCTCTAATAAAAATAAATTTTTTAAAAACTTGATCATCATCAGTGGAAATGGTATTTACCAACATGAGATTGGATGAGCTCAAAGGAATGCCAGTACAAGGAAAAAGAGCTCCAAAGCCTAAGCCTTAGGGGATACAACGTGTAGAAGTCGAGAGGTCAAGCAGCAAATCAAACTAAGAAGGAGCAGGCAGGGAAGTGGGAGGAAAACCAGCAATTCTGCCCCTTGCTTGGTTTCTCTCCTTAAAACCAAGGGGAGAGTGATAACAGAGAGAGTGATCAACTGTGCCAAACGCTGCTGATCAAATCAGATAAGGATTAAAAGTAACCACTGGACTGGACAATGTACACGTTTGGAAACCTTGACAAGCACATTTTCTGTGGATTGTGGCATCAAAAACCTGGTTGCAATGGATTAGGAGAGGAAAAGAAAAATGGAGATAATGAGTGGAGATAGCACTTTCAACAAATTTTCTGTAAAGGACCACAAACAAGGATGCAGCTTAGGGCAAGTTGGACAAAGAGACAATTTTTTTAAAGACAGTCAGTGAAGAAAGATTGAGGATGCAGAAGAGGGAAGGGTTGCCAGGGACAATCTTTCTTATTAAGATTCTAGGGACAGCTCATCTAGTAATAAAAGCTTGTATTTTTTTGGTGTATTTGTGTTTTTGCTTTTTATAGTTTTCTTAAAACACGGCCAAGAGAGCACCTGCTGCCAGTGAAGCAGCTGAGTTGTGGGCTTTAGTCATAATTCTTCTGCCATTCTAACTCCTCTTGCATAGGAAGAAAATCATGAACCAAACACTTGTTATACCAGCATCAACACCCATTTACCAATAGAATGAGAGAACACATTTTACAGAAACATGTAACAAAACAAAACATGCATGAATACTGAGGCAGAAAATGGGGAGGTGTGGGGTGGAAGCACACGGGGATTCTTCTGGTTGCTTCCATCTTTGCAGCCAACTAGGTAGCAGGGACTTTGGCTGAGATTAATAATGGGCAAGTGTCTGGGATTGAGGCAAGGAGGAAGGTATGAAAGCCAAGCAGAGTGGGAGAATGAATAGATGACTGGGCAGCATTACTGACCACTTGAGACTTGCAGGCATGGCATTAAAGTAAAACCAGACAGGTGATGGGTTTTCTTTAGCCACATTCAGGTACCTGGAAATTGGCATCGATTAGAAAGCATCGGAGGTCATCAGAGGGGTCACGCTTAACGCACTCCTCAGGTGGACCCCAGAAACAGCCAAAGTGGACACAATCCCAGCTACTGGTTCTCCTAAGGGCGACCGAGACCCACAGGGATATGGTCATGGCAGATAGCTCTGGAGTTCAGTACCATGTCAGTGGGCACTACTCTGGAACTTGTGTCGCTGTGATGGAGTTGGACTCAGATGTAACTTCCCTACACATGCCTCTTCTGTCACTTTTATTGAACCTGTGGTTGGTGCTAGGGTTGGTGCATACTCAGGAGACCTGAATTTCTGGACTGTCCATGAGCCAGCTGAGCCCTGAGCCTCAGCAGAGTTGCGACTCCTACTCTCCGGTTTGTTGGACTTATGCAGATCAACTAACAGGGAGGTGAAGATGGTCAACCACCACACCAGGGAACTGAGAGTGCCTACAACTCCAAGCAGGAGAATTGCATACATCATCCATGTGTAATCTAAGCCCCCTTTCAATATAGAGGTGGAGTGGACATCACCATCCCAGGGTCCACAGAATGGAGGAATAAAATATGTATTAGAGAGAACTTACTGATATTCTACTATAAAACAATTGTGACTATTAATAGAAGAAATGGTATTATTGATGGGGAGAAAGTGGCCACAGTAGTTGCTGATGGCAGGGAGTGGGAAGAAGAGATGTGATGAGGGGGCATTTTCGGGACTTGGAGTTGTCCTAAAGGATATTGCAGGGTCATATGCTGGACATCATATATCCTGTCATAACCCACTGAATGTACTGGGGGAGAGTGTGAACTACAGGGTAAACTATTATCCACATGGTGCAGTAGTGCTCCAAAGTGTGTTCGCAGAGTGTGATGAGTGTGTCACAATGACGGGGGAGGTTGTTAGTGTGGGAGGAGTGGGATGGGGGGATGGGGGTATACGGGAACCCCTGTTTTTTTATAATGTAACCTTTTTTATGATGTATCTTCAAAAAAATACAATTTACAAAAATGATGAGGGTTTGGGGGTGGGGTGTGGGTTATATGGGAACCTCATGTTTTTTAATGTAGCGTTCTATATGATCTGTTAATTTAAAAAGTTAAAAAAAAAGCGTCGGACTGCATTAAGACTGTGGTTTAGCCAAGTGATTACAGTAAAGCAGGATGGGGACAAGGACAAGCATTAAACATTTGTCAGAAAATGATTAGGATGGAGCATGAAATGTAAGATAGACTGAAAGGAGATAAGGAAGGATATGCAGGACAGTGAAAAGGTGGGAGGGTCAATGGATTGTTGTTCCTGGTAGAAACAGTACTTGTTAGGGGTACTCATAAGGGGTGAAAAAAAAAGGTAGGAAGAGGTGGTGGTTAGGAAGTAAAATGGGTGGAAATTGAAATTCTAAAGGGACTGATTAGTAATGACAAGGTCTCAGGTATGACCATGGGAATAAGTGGCTAAGGGATAGGGAGGAGGACAGATAAGTGGAAAGGAAGAGGTCAAGCAACTGAGTGGTCAAGCTGTTGGAAAGATCCACCCAAACATTGAAGCTACCAAAAGTTAAGACAAGGGAGAAAAAGTATGCCTCTAAGAGATAACTAATTCTTAGAATTTGCTATGCTGGAACATGGAGGCCTTTTTCTGCAAAGTGCTACACTCACTCAATCCAGTTACTATTGACTGAATAACCAAAAGGGAAACAGAATTTTCTGGATTGACCCCATCTGGTTCCCCATGGTGAGATACCTTGACAAGGAAGAAACCAGAAAGAGAAAAGCCAAAGGAAAATAAAAAAAAAGGGGGGGGGGGGGGAGTTAAACTGAACTGCTGTTAAGATTGGAGTGTCCCAGAACCAAAATGTTTAAGGAAAACAGGGTACTGAGTGAGGGAATTTAATCAAATCATAGTAGCTGGGGAACATATTCTGCACACACACAAAAAACAGAACAGATCAAGATTCCTGGAGAAGAGACAGAAAAAATGAAGTTTTCTCCTGAAGGTGAAAGAATTATACAAAAAGTGCAATCTTAAAAATTATACCACATATCTAGGCCAAGAATCACATGAAGAAAAGCTGAGAAAGTTGATCACAAACACAGGCTATTCTAAAGGACCAGAATAAATTGATAATTACAGACCAATTCCTCCTATGAATATACACACAAAAATTGAATCCAACAGCACATTAAGAGAATTATACACCATGATCAACTGTTCCCAGTTATGCAAAGGGTGGTCCAACGTAAGAAAATCAATTAATGTGCTACACCACATTAACAAAGTGAAGGGAAAAACTATGTGCTTGTCTCCATTTATGCAGAAAAGGCATTTGACAAAATCCAACATATTTTCTTGATAAAAACACCTATAAAAAGAAGAGAAGGAAACTTCCTCAACATGATAAAGGGCATCTATGAAAAACCAACAGCTAACACATACTCAATGGTGAAAGACTGAAAGCTTTCCCTCTAAGATCTGGAACGAGGCAAGGATGTGAGTCAATATTTTACTGGAAGTTACTGGCACAGCAGTTAGGCAAGAAAAATAAGTCTTCTAGGACTCAATCCCTTCCCCTGGGGCCAGATCTTAACTAAATTTTCCAAATTCCAGACACTGGGACAATTGTCTAACAAGCTGCCCCCAAGCTATTCGGTCCATTCATAGATAGGTGCATTTGGAGGAATGTTTTCCATTTAGGAGGCCCTGGAAACTCAGTCTTTCAGCATGAAGCCTTGAGATCACAATGCCTTACAGAGAGCTGAGGAAGTTTCCAGAGGTGGAATGGAGTAAATACTAGCTAAACTAAAGGGCAAAGAGACCTGTGTAGAGATGGGTACTCTCACATCAATCATTGAGGAATTTAGGAAAAAAGTTAGATAAGAAGTTCTGGGGAAAAGAAAACACCAATTTGACTAGTGTCTGTTCTAAACTTTCAGACCTGCAAAAGCATACCCATGTTTCTGGGCTATTATAAAGATAATAACAATTTCTTAAGCTTTTGCCTATTGGTCTTATTTTAATAATGCTTCATTCATTTCTCAATATCCCTAAATACTTACCAGCCTGTGTGTCAAACATGCTTTAACCAACAAAGCTACTCTTAGTGTATCCCAGATAATAAAATGATATAATCTTTGACTTCATAATTCTAATTTTTGGTCATCCAGTTTCAGGGAAAATCCTAACATAGGAAAGGCTTTATGTAAAAAAATGTAAACTGCCTTACTTGTTATTTATAATAAAGAAAAAAATTAAAATAACCCAAACATCCAATTATAAGTGGACTATGATTTACTATGGTAAACCCATTAAAACACTGCTAGGAAAGTAGAAAGTAGTAGTAAAACAATGTTGATGTACCAGCATTATATTAGAGGCAAATTCCATGTTAAGTGAAGAAAGGATAATTATAAAGACAAAATCGTTTCAAGTACGTTTTTTAAAACCTATATATATAAGAAGAAAATAGAAGATATTGAAATGTTAAAGGGAACTGTCAAGTGGAAATTATAAGTCATTTTCCCATTTTCTAAATCTTCTTAAATAAAGATCTGTTTTATAAAGGAAAAATGGTTAAATTTAAGTTGCATTTACAAAATATTTGTTACTCAGTATCAAGTTTCATAGTCAATCTTTGGCCTGGATCCTCTCTGTATACTATACTATTATAAGGATTAAACTTGAATGTATCATGTCAAATAAAAACGGTTATGTTATTCTGAAAATGTAAATCACTATAAAGGAAATGACCTGACAGAACTGGGATTTTAAGTATCTTTCTTTCATTTAATTAACAGAACCTAATACTGTTCTTGGCACATATTGGGCATTTTTAAATCCTAAAATATGTGATATTTAAAATAAAAGTACAGAAGAAATACTGAATCAATTTATGTACTTTTTAGATTAAGTTCTCAACTGTTTGCTTATCTATATTCCTTTCAAAGGGATTTCATATTGTTTTTGAAAATATAAGAAGTTCTTGGGACATACTAATTGTATGTATAAGTAAATAAATTTTTACAGATGTGAAAAAAATCTGTTTACTTTAGAAAGAATAAGATGAAAAAAGGTGTATACTACAGTTTTAACTTCATTTTAATATCATGAAATACAAGTACAAAACATTGTACAAGTCTATTTTTTACTACATCAAGATGAAATAATACATTTTTTCTACCAGATTCTGTATCACCTAGTACTAGCCACTACCAATGGGATTTCTTACTAGTCCTATGAGGTATTAACATGAATAAAAAAACTCACAACTCCTTTCCACTGAAGATACATTTATTTTAATATTCCTATTAAGCTGCTTTGAAGAACTGTTAATACAAAATTAGCCAAGTGTTTTGAGTGAGTACTATTATTTCACACTCGCTGAGATCTCCCTTATATTGGCATTGCAAAGACACTGCACTTATTTGGGGTAAGAAAAAGTATAGCCTCAATAGCCCTCTTACTGATTTGGCAAATTAACATTTCCTGAAAAGTCCAGAATATTATAACAGATAATTATTGGTTACCTAGTCATTCATGAAACCCAATTTCTGTAAGACAAATTCACTCACAACAGAGGACCATAAAACCCCACGTGTACTAAAAAGAATGCAAATATTCAAATTGTCTTTTCTACCTCTAAACTGACTTAACCACATCAAGTGAGAGCAACATCAGCCAATTAAGAAAAGTGCCCAGCATTTGACTTTAATAGCATACCTCACAATTTTCAGCCGTTTCACCTAAAAGTTTTCTCATGGCAGGAAAAAAAATGACAAAGCAGCATTTAATTTGTTGGGAGATGTGAAAAAAATTTAACCTGCTTATTTCATTAAATATTTTAAACTAATTTTGTTTCTAAAAATAAATAAAATGGCATTCTTGCTGTTAAAAAAAATCAGATACATCAACCTGTAAGGATAAACTTTGGGTTATTTAAAATAACATATGTTTGCAAAACTGAACATTTTTTAATTGCAAGCATTATGCTTTGTTCTTGGTAGAATCATCTTTGTTTCTTCTTTTTACATCCCAATTATAAACCCTGGCCATATCTGTAGGAACTGTCAAAGAAAATGCAAATGTAATTCTAAAGATAACATATGCAATTACTAAGTATTCACTCACGTATTTAATCAAAGACATAGAAATTATAAACACAAAATACAGTAAGAATTGTGTTGTAAGCCATCTTGCAATATTATCAATTGCTAAGAAAATACTGGAACTAAATTTCACCAAACCAAATCAAGACTCCAAATCAACAATTGTTTAGCATATCCAGTCAATTATATTTAACAAATATCTGCTAGACACTGTCAAGAGTTTTAAAAACAAAGCGTTATCCATGAAATTTCAAAGATCACTCAACCCATATCCTGCCATGGAATATTTAAAATTAATACAATTTAATTATCAGTAATTTTATATATTACACTTTCTTTGGTTTTGCAGGACATTCATTCAATTTACTCAGACTAGGCATTATACAAAGCACTGAATAAAAGTTGGTCCTTTCCCTCCCAGAGATAATGATGTATTATCTCCCTGACAAGCATGCACATGTTCCTAACTTCTCTGGCATCATAAATAATGGCATTTCTCCAAGCAGGCATGACTCATCTTAGACAATTTCCTTTTCTTTCATTCCTATAGCTAGTAATCACTGGATCCTTTTTTATTTTTCTTACCTTTAAGACCTTTTCCTTTCCACAAGTGCCACCCCGCCTAGGCCCTAATGATCTCAAATATGGATAAAGGCATCTTGGCTCTTCTCTCTGCCTCTCATCTCTCCACATTACCTGTCAGATCCCTGCACTATGCCTCAGAGGCCTGTCATACCCCCTCCAATGAGTACTAAATACCATGCACTACATACTATGGAGAAGATAGAGACATAAAAATGAGCTTCTGCACTTGAAAAGCTCACGGTTTAGCATGGAGAACAAATAAAGGAATATGTGCAAAGCATTAAGTAAGCACAGAGGAACAAAATGAAAAATTTCAGAAATGTTCTGATATTTAAGCTAAAATATTAAGGATAAAAAGTACCCCAAAAAAATTAGAAGGGAAATCATTCCAGGAAGTAGGAACAAAGTGTGGAAATGCAAAGGGCATGACATGTTTGGGGGGTGAGGGGAATAAAGATTCGGGGTTATTTGGAATACAGGGTGTACTGTGGTAGTGCCAGGGCAGGAAAAGGTGAGTGGCATGAGATAAGGCTAGTTCAGCACAATTACCCTCTGTGCCATGCTAGGAGCTGGGACTCTATCTCATATGCAACAAGAACCATTGAAATATTTTGACCAGAGAAATAAAAATAAGATTTGTGATTGAGTAAATTTGGGGTAGTCTGATGGGAGAAAGAAGACTGGAAAAGTACTGAGTCCAGGTTATACAGGGCTAGAATAAGGGCAATGACAATGAACATAGAAGGCTTGGATATGAGATACATTTAGGAGGGAAATTTAACAAAACCCTCCTAAACTTACTTCAGTCTTGGGTGACAGAATGGGGCCAATGACTGACAGGAACCCAGAAAGAGAGACATTGAAGAGGAAAGGTTAAGAGCTCAGTTTCAGTATATCCTCCGCCCTCTATCTGCCTCTTCTCTCCACTAATCTAAATCCTACACTGCCTTTAAAAGCAAAAAGTGTTATCTACTAAACAAAGACTTCTTTGAACTCCACCTCATATCCATCTTTCCCTTAACTTTAAAGTGCTTTAGTGTTGCACACACTAACTTCCCTATAGTTTGCTACAAAAAATCATTATTTAGGGAAGTGGATATGGCTCAAGCAATTGGGCGCTTGCCTACCACATGGGAGGTCCCAGGTTTGATTCCCAACACCTCTTAAAGAACACAAGCAAGGCAGCAAGCTGATGTGACAGGCTGGTGCAGTGAGCTTATGCAATGAGATGACAATTAAGAGACACAACAAGGAAACACAATGAGAGACACTACAAGCAGGGAGTGGAGGTGGCTCAGGCCATTGGGCGCCTCCCTCCCACATGGGAGGTCCTGGGTTCAGTTCCTGGTATCTCCTAAAAAAGAAGACGAGCATACAATGAACAGACACAGAGAGCAGACAGCAAGTACAAACAGTGCGGCAAGGGAGAAATAAATTGATTTAATTTAATTTAAAAGTCATTATTTAGCTTTTAACATGTACAGTTCTAACAGAGCAAGAAGTTGCCACTATTTTTTGTGTATTGATTCCACTACCCACATGTGCCATACAGCTGCGCACACTTGATGATCAAAGGAGACTATTAACAAATGTTTGTGGAATGAAACTACTTTAAAAAGGTCTCTTGGGAAAACATTTGATAGAAAAACTTTCATTCACCAATTTGAATTTGCTGTTTCCACATCTTCACATTTCATATTCATTAATCTACCTGCAAACTTATTTGTGTATTGGTTCCAAATATATTATTTAGTACTCTTGTAAAATCTGCAACCTCACTTTAGCATAAGAACATTCTCATTAAGCAACAAAAGAATTTTTAAAAATCCTCTTTCCTATGTTTTGTTTTGTTTTTTCTTTTTATGAAAGGATACTGACTTCAGTGGTAGTAAACTGATCTCGAAGAAAGTCAAGGTCTTCCTCAAGAGAATCAAGATTCTTTGTGGCAGTTGATAAATTCTTTTCCAACAATGCCTGCGCTTCATCGATATCATATTCAAGCATTACATTAGCCTGAAGAAAGAAATGAAAATTACTAAACATTTACATAATGCTTTATAGGTTAGAGCAGGTGTTGGCAAGCTAAGGCACTCAAGCCAAATCTGGCCTGCTGCCTATTTCTGTAGTAATGTTTTACTGGCAGAGTCGGTGCTAAATACTCACTGTACAAATAACCTAGTCCATGATAATAAGACTGTATAAAAAATTCAAAGGATAAAAAATATTCCATGAAAAGTACATATTTCTCTAATCTCTGACACCCAATTACTTGTTCCTTATGATTTTTTTCTAGAATTTTTCTATGTGTTTTGCAAGCAATAGAATACATCATTCATATCAAAAAACATTCATCAGCAAATATCCTGTACCAAGTATTTCACCTTAGCTGATTTACTTCTCAAACATGCCTTCTTATTTATTTTAAAAAGTTGTAGCTTTACAGAAAAATCATGAAAATATAGCGTTTTCATATGCCCCCACCCCTATTATTAACTTTGCAATCGTTTCTTTCCAACTTCTCTACTTGATGATCTAATAGGCATCTCAAGATTGACATGCCCAAAACACAGATCCAAATCACTCCTCCAAATCTGACCCCTCTTCTTTCATTCTTCCCCAGCTCAGTAAATGATAGTCATCCACTCAGTAGCTCAAAACCTAGGAACCATCATCCTCGGTATCTCTTTCCCTCAGCATGTATTCAGTCAGCACATGGGGAAAATATGATTCCATAAATGAGATTGGGACAACAGGAAGCTCTCTGGTAAGAGATACCTCACACAAGGATGAATTCTAAATGCATCAGATACTTACATGAAAATAATGACAGGCCCCAGTCACTGAGCCGCCGCCGAGGACTCAGCAGCCTCCCCCTCGAGCCCCCTCGCTTCCCGACGCTCCGTCCCCCCTGCCCGCCTTCTCCCGCCGCCGCCTTCCGCAGGCCGTTTCCACCGAGGAAAAGGAATCGTATCGTATGTCCGCTATCCAGAACCTCCACTCTTTCGACCCCTTTGCTGATGCAAGTAAGGGTGATGACCTGCTTCCTGCTGGGACTGAGGATTATATCCATATAAGAATTCAACAGAGGAACGGCAGGAAGACCCTTACCACTGTCCAAGGGATCGCTGATGATTACGATAAAAAGAAACTAGTGAAGGCGTTTAAGAAGAAATTTGCCTGCAATGGTACTGTAATTGAGCATCCAGAATATGGAGAAGTGATTCAGCTACAGGGTGACCAGCGCAAGAACATATGCCAGTTCCTTGTGGAGATTGGACTGGCTAAGGACGACCAGCTGAAGGTTCATGGGTTTTAAGTGCTTGTGGCTCACTGAAGCTTAAGTGAGGATTTCCTTGCAATGAGTAGAAAATTTCCCTTCTGTCCCTTGTCACAAGTTTAAAAACCTCACAGCTTGTATAATGTAACCATTTGGGGTCCGCTTTTAACTTGGACTAGTGTAACTCCTTCATGCAATAAACTGAAAAGAGCCATGCTGTCTAGTCTTGAAGTCCCTCATTTAAACAGAGCTCAAGCAGTAGGCGCCTGGCAGTGTCCAGCCTGAAACAAAGCAATAACGTGATGTTTCAGCTACGCCCAGAGTCCCCAAGATCACGGACGCCTATGTTTGGCCAGAAGCTCTTTGGTCCTCCTCCTGCAAAATTCCCTGCCCTGAGAAAATGTCACCACCTGACCAGCCCTCCATGGAGCTGAGAAAAGTTGGGGTGAGGCAGCCGCAGCAGCAGTACCACAAGAGGGGAGCCTTTCGGTAACAAAAGAAAGAGCCCCTGGTGTCTCCAGGCTGACCAGGTGAGCAGTGCTAAGAGAGGCCACCTTCCCTCTAGTGAGGTGAAGCCACCAAGGTCTTTGTTCCTTTTGACCAGGCATAATAGCCTAGTTAAGATTGTCCAAACAGAGCCACCAGAATGTGAGGGCAACCTTCTATCAGAGTTAAACTTTTGACAAGGGAACAAAATTCAAACTGATGTATTGATCACGTAGCTAGCTGTAGAGCTTGCATTTTATTAGCAACAGCTGCCCAATGCCATGTGAAGTATCAAAACTGGTTTTTGGGTTTTTTCCCCCTTCAGTTTTAATGTTATTCAGACTGGGACACTGGATAAGGAAATATGACCCATCCATATGCTGTCTACAAGAGACACATCTTAGACCCAGAGACGCATGGAGATTGAAAGTGAAAGGCTGGAAAACAATCATACAAGCTAACAATAACCAAAAAAAGGCAGGAGTAGCTATATTAATATCAGACAAAATAGACTTTAAATGTGAAACAATTGTGAGAGACAAAGAAGGATACTACATTTTAGTCAAAGGGAAAATCTGTCAAGAAGATCGAACAATCATAAATATCTATGCCCCTAACAAGGGTGCCTCTAAATACGTCAGGCAAACGCTGGAAAAACTAAGTGAAAGAATAGATACATCTACAATTATAGTGGGGGATTTTAATACACCACTATCAATTCTGGACAGAACATCTCAAAAGAGAATCACCAAAGACACAAAACATCTGAATAGTATATTAGAGGAGCTCGATCTAATAGACATATATAGATCGCTACACCCAAACACAGCAGGATATACATTTTTCTCAAGCGCACATGGATCATTCTCCAAGATAGATCATATGCTAGGCCACAAAGAAAGGCTGAACGAATTCAGAAAGATTGAAATCATACAAAACATTATCTCTGACCACAGTGGAGTCAAGCTGGAGATTTGCAAGGGAAAGAAGCCCAGATTTCACACCACGATTTGGAAATTAAACAACACACTCTTAGAAAAACAGTGGGTCAAAGAGGAAATCTCAAAAGAAATCAATGACTACCTTGAAACAAATGATAATGATAACACAACATACCAAAATTTATGGGATGCAGCAAAAGCAGTACTGAGAGGGAAGTTTATAGCCATAAATTCATATATCAAAAAAGAAGAAAGAGCAAAAATTGAAGAACTAACTGCACATTTGAAGGAATTAGAAAAACAACAACAAAGTAACCCAACAGGAAGAAGAAGGAAGGAAATAACAAAGATAAGAGCAGAACTAAATGAAATAGAAAATAAGAAAGCACTTGAACAGATAAACAAGACCAAGAGCTGGTTTTTTGAGAAGATTAACAAAATTGACAAACCTTTAGCAACACTAACAAAGAAAAAAAGAGAGAAGATGCAAATTCACAAAATAAGAAATGAGAAAGGCGATATCACCACTGACCCCACAGAAATAAAGACTATCATAAGAGGATATTTTGAAAAACTATATTCCAACAAAAATGACAATCTAGAGGAAATGGACAAATTCCTAGAAACACATAAACAGCCCATATTGACAAAAGAAGAAATTGATGAGCTTAACAAACCAATCACAAGCAGAGAGATAGAATCAGTTATTAAAAATCTCCCAACTAAGAAGAGCCCAGGGCCAGATGGCTTCACAGGTGAATTCTATAAAACATTCCGGAAAGAACTGACACCAATCCTGCTGAAACTATTCCAAACCATCGAAACAGAAAGAACATTACCCAACTCCTTCTATGATGCCAACATTACCCTAGTACCAAAGCCAAACAAAGACATCACAAGAAAGGAAAATTACAGACCAATTTCTCTAATGAACCTAGACGCAAAAATACTTAACAAAATACTTGCTAATCGTATTCAACAACACATTAAACGAATTATACACCACGACCAAGTGGGATTCATCCCAGGTATGCAAGGATGGTTCAACATAAGAAAATCAATCAACGTAATACACCATATAAACAGATTGAAGGAAAAAAATCACATGATTATATCTATTGATGCAGAAAAAGCATTTGACAAAATACAGCACCCTTTCTTGATAAAAACACTCCAAATGATTGGAATACAAGGAAATTTTTTGAACATGATAAAGAGTATATATGAAAAACCTAAAGCCAATATTATTTACAATGGAGAAATCCTAGACTCCTTCCCTCTAAACTCAGGAACAAGACAAGGATGCCCACTGTCGCCGCTCCTATTTAACATTGTCTTAGAAGTACTTGCTCGAGCACTGAGGCAAGAACCAGAAATAAAAGGCATTCAAATTGGAAAGGAAGAAGTCAAAATTTCATTATTTGCAGATGACATGATCCTATACATAGAAAACCCTGAGAGATCTACAACGAAGATTCTAGAACTCATAAATGAGTTTAGTAAAGTCGCAGGTTATAAGATCAATGCGCAAAAATCAGTAGCATTTCTGTACACCAATAATGAGCAAGATCAGGAGGAAATCAAGAAACAAATACCATTCACAATAGTAAATAAAAAAATCAAATACTTAGGAATAAATTTAACTAAAGAGGTAAAGAACTTATACACTGAGAACTATACAAGATTGTTCAAGGAAATCAAAGAAGACCTAAATAAATGGAAGACTATTCCTTGTTCATGGATAGGAAGACTGAACATTATTAAGATGTCTATCCTACCAAAATTGATCTACACATTCAATGCAATCCCAATAAAAATCAATGCAGCCTTCTTTAAGGAACTAGAAAAACTAACTATGAAATTTATTTGGAAAGGAAAGAGACCCCGAATAGCCAAAGACATACTGAAAAAGAAAAACGAAATTGGAGGAATCACACTCCCTGACTTCAAAACATACTATAAAGCTACGGTGGTGAAAACAGCATGGTATTGGCATAAGGAGAGACATATAGACCAATGGAATCGAATTGAAAGCTCTGATATAGAACCTCACATATACAACCACATAATATTCGATAAAGCCACCAAACCCTCTCAACTGGGAGAGAGTGGCCTATTCAACAAATGGTGTCTGGAGAACTGGATAGCCATATGTAGAAGAATGAAAGAGGATTACCATCTCACACCTTATACAAAGATCAACTCAAGATGGATCAAAGACCTAAATATAAGAGCCAAGACCATAAAAACCTTAGAAAGCAGTGTAGGGAAACATCTACAGGACCTTGTAATAGGTAATGGATTTATGAATATCTCACCAAAAGCACGAGCAGCAAAAGAACTAATAGATAAATGGGACTTCCTCAAAATTAAAGCCTTCTGCACCTCAAAGGAGTTTGTCAAGAAAGTAAAAAGGGAGCCCACACAGTGGGAGAAAATATTTGGCAATCATATATCTGATAAGAAACTTATAACTTGCATATATAAAGAACTCCTACATCTTGAAAATAAAAAGATAAACAATCCATTTAAAAAATGGGAAAAAGACTTAAACAGACACTTCTCCGAAGAAGAAATACAAATGGCAAGAAAGCACATGAAAAAATGCTCCAAATCTCTAGCTATCAGGGAAATGCAAATCAAAACCACAATGAGATACCATCTTACACCCATAAGATTGGCAGCTATGAAAAAAACAGAAGAATACAAGTGCTGGAGAGGATGTGAAGGAAGGGGAACACTCATCCACTGCTGGTGGGAATGCAGAAGGATCCAACCATTCTGGAGAACAGTATGGCGGTTTCTCAAACAACTAGCCATAGATTTGCCATATGACCCAGCAATACCACTGCTGGGAATATACCCAGCAGAACTGAAAACAAGAACACAAACCAATATATGTACACCAATGTTCATAGCAGCATTGTTCACTATTGCCAAAAGTTGGAATCAACCCAAATGCCCATCAACAGACGAGTGGATCAATAAAATGTGGTATATACACACAATGGAATACTACTCGGCTGTAAGAACAAACACACTACAAACACATGTGATAACATGGATGAATCTTGAGAACCTTATGTTGAGTGAAGCAACCCAGACATTGAAGGACAAATACTACATGACCTCAATGATATGAAATAAACAAGCTGCCCTAGATAGCAAGAGACTGAACGATAGGCTTGCAGGAAATCGGAGGGTGGAGGAAGGATATGAGCCGATGTCTGCAGGGGTGGAATTTAAGACGAGATGGTGGTAAGTATGAACACAAAGAAGAGATAAAAGGGGGGCAAGGGGTTGCCTTTGCTTGGGGCTTTGCGGGTTTGAGGGTGGCTGGGGAGGGACGGGTGGGTAACGTTGCCCAAAAGTGGGGGGAGGGAGGGGTAGCATACGAACCAGGAGAGGGTCAGGTGTTGGTGGAGAGTAAAATGCCGAGAAAATCATATCAAAATATAATAAAGAGGGTTACCTGTTTAGAATGCTCGGAGGGGAGGGTCTGGTGCAGGACGGGCTCCTGGGGAATGTCTAAATGCTCATTCTGCCAGAGTGGGTGACACCATGGGGTAGAAACCCAAGTAGTGAGAGTGGGGGTGGACCCACATCCTGGGGAGGACTAATGCCATCCAATAGAGGGAACTGTATCCCTCGAGAGAAAGGGTGGATCCCAGGGCATTGGGGCAGTTGAGCAAGTTAGGCCCTGAACACTATTCCATCTATCTCTGGAAGTGGCTCCTCAGGAAACGGAGGTTGGCTATCACTGAGGGCACTAAGGTGGAAGGGAAAATGGACGTTAAATGTGTGGAACCAAAGTAAATGGGGGTAAGAGAGGAGTTTCTTGAGAGTACACAAGGATGGATATAAAACATGTAATATTACACCATAACATATAGGAGATGACAGACTGATAATGTAAACCATAATGTAAAACATAGGATAACTAAAAATGTAAAGAACTGTGTATCCTAAAGTATGCACCATAATGTAAATACAGATGTCACCTTGTTAGAAAGCTAATGTCTCAGACTCTGTACATCACTTTAAGTAAATATGATATAAATAGGGCGTAAGAGTATCACTGTGGAAGGGAAAAGGTTTTCTGGTGGATGTGTGGGAGTGCTGTATATTATATATATACATTGCTGTGGTCTAGGACTCCTGTGAAGAAAAGCTGAATAATTAGGGGGGGGGGGGGAAATAGGATGTGGAATTTTTTCAAGTCAACATTCTTTATCTAAGTTCTTTATCTAACTTTATCCAAGTTCTTTATCTATCCTTTAAACTCATCGCTATATGCCATTCCCTAGTAAGGGACCATGACATTATATTGGGCTTCAAATTTCGGGGAGTTCTGGATCACAGAGTGTTTCAACAATGGCAATGGAGGGATACTGGTATGGGATACCAATGACAGATGATATATGACTGACAGGGAGCTGTACAGAACATATGTCCAGGGTGCATGGTAATGTTTGGATATACTCATAGTGGCAACAATTAAAAACCACAGTAGGGGGGGTACTGGGTTCCCGGCCAGTGGTGCTCTGTCGTGGTCCCTAGGGGAGCAGCGACAGTCTCCCAGGTACAGTGGTGGGGACCGGGAGGGAGTGAGGGTTCAACAGTGAGCCCCTGATACTAATGACTATGCTTGTGAGCTGATAAACCCAAAATAATAACAAGGCCTAGAGCAACTTTGTGCCTGGGAATTCCCTTCTGTCAGCCTTCATGTTACTCAAATGTGGCCAGTCTCGAAGCCAAACTCAGCATGTAAATGCAATGCCTTCCCCCCAGCGTGGGACATGACACCCGGGGATGAGCCTCCCTGGCAACGAGGGACCACTATCAACTACCAACTGATGATGCAACTGGAAAATGACCTTATATGGAAGGTTCAATGCGGATCAGCAGAATATCCATGTCTACATAAAATACCATGACTTTAAAATGCTGTTTGACCTAAAGTAAGGGGGAAATGGAAAGGAGAAATGAGTTTATATGGCTACGAGTTTCTAAAAAAGAGTCTGGAGGCTGGCAGAAGGTTTGCCCTCATGCACAACTGAGCAGAGTCAGAGAGACAGATAAAGCAGATACAACCCCCAGATATTGGTTCCTTTGAGGGCTAAAGAGACCCATGGGAGTTATGGTCATGGCCGATGGGGTTAACTACCAGGGCAGATGGCCCCTCTTTGGAAATGGTGTTTATGTGTGATGAATCTGGACTCAGATGGGATCTCCCTTCATAAGACTTTCATGCTAATGTGCTGGAGGTGCAGTTAATGTTGGGGTTTAAGATATATTTAGGGGATTTGAATCTCTGGACTGACAATGTGATAGCCAGATCCTGAGCCTCAACAGACTCCAGCACCTACAATCTGATTTATTGGACTTACCACACTCAGCTAAGATGGAGGTGAAGAAGGACAACCACCACACCATGGAGCCTAGAGTGATTACAACTGAAAATGGGAGGATGGCATCCAGCATCCAGGTGGAATCTGAGCCTCCTCTTGACATAAAGGTGCAATGGACACAACCAATCCAGTGTCCACATAGAAGAGGTGGCATTGGATTGGGAAAAGTGGACATAATGGACAAAGGGTATGGGGAAAGGCAGGAAGAGATGAGAGGTGGAGGCGTCTTAGGGACATGGAGCTGCCCTGGATGGTGCTTCAGAGGTAATCACCGGACATTGTAAATCCTCACAGGGCCTACATGATGGAATAGAGGAGAGTATGGGCCATGATGTGAACCAATGTATATGAGGTGCAGAGGTGCCCAAAGATGTACTTACCAAATCCAATGGATGTGTCATGATGATGGGAACGAGTGTTGTTGGGGGGGGGGGAGAGGGGGGGTGGGGGGGTGGGGTTGAATGGGACCTCACATATATATTTTTAATGTAATATTATTACAAATTCAATAAAAAATAAAAAAATTTAAAAAAAAAAAAAAAAAAAAAAAAAAAAAAAAAAAAAGAAAATAATGACACCATAAAAGCACTGGGCCAAATCACAGATAAATTATTTTGTCACCCTAAAATAAAGATGGCTTTTCTAAGACATAAAATCAAAGACAATGAATATGGCAAAAGAATTTATAACTCATATCATGGGGCAAAAGACTAATTTTCCCTAATACACAGAGCTCCACAAACCTTTAAGACCATAATCCAACAGAAAAATTGGCAAAGAATATGAGCTGAGTTCACTGAAAAGGAAATATAAATAGTTCACAATTATGAAAAGACACTCAGCTTCATCACATAATACAAGAAATACAAACTGAAAATCTGTGAAACATTTTTGAATATTTGAAAAACTGAAAAACATTTTTCACCTTCAGTTTGACATAGATTAATAAGTTTAAAATATCATGGGGGAGCAGATGTGGCTCAAGCAGGTCCCTGGGTTCGGTGCCCTGGTGCCTCCTTAAAAAAAAAAACAGAACAAGCAAACAAGCAAAAAAAAAAAACAATTCAGGGGAGCCAATGTGGCTCAGTGGTTGAGCACCAACTTATCACATAAGAGGTCCCAGGTTCAATCCCCAGCCCCAGCACCTCAAAAAACAAAAGAAAATAAAGCAAAAAAAAGAACTCCACACATCATGGTATCATGAGTATGAAAGTTTAGGCTTTGATATGTTGCTGGGAGGATGGAAAACTGAAGGGCAATTTGTCAATATAATTGAGAATTAATTCTTTGACCTGGTTGTTCCACTTCTCCTGCAGATACACTTTTACATAAAATCACACATGTACTCGAAGCACTGTTGCACTGTAACAGCAAAACAAAGAATCTAATTATCTATTAATGGGGCACTGGTTGAGTGCATTATGGCACATCCACACAACGTGTTATTATGGAGGCATGAAAAATAAAAATGAGATGCTCTCCTCGGACTGAAATGCAAAGATCTTCAATACACACTGTGACATGAAAAAAGGAAAGGGCAGAACAGCATGCACAATATGTCACCATTTGGGTAAAACGGGCTAAAGTGATATATTTATATTTATGTATAATAAAATTTTTCTAGAAGGACACCAAATAATGAACTATTAATACATAAGGAAAGGGTAAACTGGGCTAATTATAGGAGGTGGACTTTTCACAATATACCTTTTTGTACCTTTTAAATTACAAACCATATAAATATATTACCTTGTCCAAAATGTGTATTAAGAAGACAAAAAAGTATGATAGATGAGCCGCTGTGCCCAAAATACAAAACAAAAAAAGCTTATTTAAAAATGGTTTATCCAATGATGTGGGGGCATTTTCAGGACTTGGAGTTGTCCTGGGTGGTACTCCAGGGACAGATGCTGGACATTCTATGTCCTGCCGTGGTCCACTGGGTGGACTGGGGGAGGGTGTAACTACAATGTAAACCATTATCCATGTGGTGCAGCAGTGCTCCAAAATGTATTTACCAAGTGCAGTGAACGTGTCATGATGTGAAAGAGGTTGTTGATGTGGGAGGAGTGGGGTGAGGGGGGTGGGGGGTATATGGGGACCTCTTATATTTTTTGAATGCAACATTAAAAAAATAGAGAAAAAAAGTGGTTTATCCAACCACATATATACCATTATGCAACCATTCAAAGAGATATATATGGAGGGGGGAAAAAGGAAATCAGATCCTGACACTTCCATCTAAAACCTTTCTGTAGCTTCCTGTTTGTATTTACTATAAAATCCCAACTCCTTACCCTGCTAACATTGCCTATAGCCTTAGCCTAACATCTATCACTTTTGTACTTCATCATAGTTGCAAAGTTACACTGGCCTGACCTCCTCCTGTTCCTTCAAGTTTGTTCCTGTTTTGGGGTCTCTGTTGCACCCTGCCATGGAAAAACCTCCCCCAACACAGTTGTATAGGAAGCTCTTCTGATCATGTGGGGTTCAGTTCACTGGCACCTCCTCAGAGCAGCCTTTCCTTAGCACATAATCTAAAAGTAACAACACTCGTCACTCGCTATCATCACATGTCATTTTTCTTCATGATTTCAGACAATATGAGTTAATTCTGTTTAATACTTTATTATAAATCCCATAAGATCGGGGATGCTGCTTATCTGTTTTAATAATCAAGCCCCAGTCTCTGGCACAAAAGAGGCATATACATATATAGATTTTTAAAAAATATTAGGTGTTGTGGTAGATTGAATGATGAAGCCCCTGCAAAGGAAATTTTCTTAAATCTTAATCCACATTCCTATGGGTATGAACCCATCGTAAACATTACCTTTTCAAGATGTTATGTTTAATTCAGGTATGGCCCAAATCAATCAGGGTGGGTCTTAATCTATATTACTGGATACCTTATAAAGAGAAGAAACTGGAAGCCAGAAGTCAGAGAAGACCACAGGGAGAAGCCGCAAGTCAGCAGAAACCAAAAGAACAAACAAAAGGAGGAAGAGATCACCATGTGGCAGGAAGCAGAGATGCCAAGTCAAGGAACATGAAGAAGCACAATGTACTCCAATCCAAATAAATCCAACTAGACCTACTCTGAGACACACACTCATCAGAAGGTCAAACACCAAATATGAGAGAATTCTGAAAGTGGAAAAGAAAAACGATTCATCACATACAAGGGATACCCAAAAAGATAAAGTGCTGATTTCTCATCAGAAACCAAGGAGGCAAGTAGGTAGTGGTATGATATATTTAAGGCACTGCAAAAGAAAAACTGCCAGCCGAGAATTATCTGGCAAAACCGTCTTTCAAGTGTCCATCAACCAATGAATGAATAATTAAAATGTGGCATATACATACAATGTCATATAATTCACCTGTAAAAAGGAAGTCCGGATGCACATGACAAGGCCCTCATAGACAATGAAAACATAAGAGAAAGTCATCCCCACAAAAAGATCAAAATTATATCCTACTTCAGAAAAAGATAGAAACAATAAGAAATGATACCAGATAGGAAAGAACAAGCAAGCATAAGTCAGATATGAAGTGACAGAACTAAGGAAAGAATCAGAAATAAAAGAAAAGTTTACTTTGGAAATAATGACTAAACTAGAAGGAATGCAGAGACAAATGATTATAACAGATAGTCACTTAAACAGAAAACAAAGAAGAAATAAATGAAAATAAAAATGGGTTAAAGAGCAGGTGATCAACATTGTACAGAGGCACAGAAAAATAAATATAATAGGCACATTTCTGGGAAGATGGCGTCAGAGTAGGTAGGCAGGGCTCAACTCTCCCACAAAAACAATGGAAGAAGGGCAAAAAGCTGTCCAGGGGAGCTGCTTTGGGGATCTGCAGACCAGGAGAGTGCTGCACATCCCCCAGGAGAGCAACAGAGGAAGAAGCCAAAATAAAACTGTGAGTTACTCACCCCCCACGGCACGGAATAGCATTCATGCCCCACTCTTCAGCAAAAAGCCTCCATAAGGCCTGTGGCTCACTGCAGCCAACTGAGAGGGGAACAGACATCTTCTTCCCTGGGAAGATGGAAAGTGTAGCAGAGGGTGGGAAGTAGTTTCTCTTCAGTGAATTTGGCCAGCAGAGCCCTCCTTGAAATTCCGCTCTGGCCAGACCAGACTTATGGAGGTTGAAAGAGACACCTACATGGAAAGAGTCGCTGATGAGCACCATCTGCTGGATGGCCAGGAAACTGCAAGGAGAAAACCACTTTCAGAGGTCTCTCATCCCAGCCCTTTGGAGCAGAGCTGCAACCCATTAGTTAGTTCTTGGCCCTTTGCTGATAAGTTAATCTGGGCAATTTTAAAGACTTAGGATAAGTTGAACCAAAAGTTAAAATAGAGCAGTGAAACAGAACCACTAGGCAAGAGAGAGAAACTGACCATCAGAATAAATTCACCAACATATTCAGATGCCTAGACCTCAGAAAAAAATTACAAACCATACTAAGAATCAGGAAGAGATGGCTCAGCCAAAGGAACAAAACTAAATGTAATAGACATTTCTAAAGTAGAAAATCAAAGAAAGGAACTAGAAAAAATTCTAAACATTACATTTCAACAAAATGTTCCTGAAATGTTACACATGCACACATACACATGTATAAATACACACACATGCATGGAACTACACAATCAAAAGGTAAACTGCATATCTGAGAAAACTGACCCAGAAGTCCTTTGAGCATTCAGGCACAAAAAAAAAGTCACTTAAAAAAGAGAGAAAATCAATTTGTCATCAAATCTTCTGATAAAGCATTGCTTTGTGGAAAAGAAAATGGATAACGTGTAAAATGTGATTTAAGATTTTATATCCAGCAAAACCAAAGACCACAGACAAGCTCTCAGAAACATGCAAGAATTCATGGAATATTTCTCCCCTAAATTATGAAAGAAACTACTAGAGAATGAGCTTCACACAACCAAAATGGCAAGGGTGACATCAACATGAAGATGATGATGAGAATTCAAAACATATTTACATAAAGAATAAAGACAGTGTGGACACAACACTATAAAGAATAGGGATCTATATACAAAAAAATATTTGTGGTGTGTTGGGTGTTGTTATTCTAAGTATGTTTTGTGAATGATAAAGGATAAAACAATTGAGTAATGTTATCTAGTATAATTCTATCATCACTGGTAGTTCTGAGAACCAGATTTCTTGGTACAGAAGAAAGGAGATATACATATAAACAGCAAAAAACTGTTGTTCTGAATACGAGTTGACTTAGAAGTACTGGTATGAATTCATAAGGTATTGTGCACACACACACCTAGCTAGGGAACTGAAAAGGCCCAGAAACAATTCCCAACCCAATAGAATAAGCATCCTTACTTCTAGGATTTCAGACTGTGCTTCTGAAATACCATTTCCCAATCAAAAAATCCAGGACTCCTTAGAGAAATGTCTGATGCCAAATAAGGGGCAAGAAGTGTACAAACAAGAGGAGCCTAGAATATCTTCTCCTATCTGATAGCAAAAAAAGCTCTCAAAGAATACTGGTGCTGCATCAAAAGGACTTGGGTCAATCTGAAGAGGCTCCCACTGGCCAAAGATAAATTAATTTGGGCATCAATAACTGCAGCATATGAATATGTTTTCTTCTACTACTTTGCAGTAAAACCAAAAAAAATCCTACTTGGTCTCCTTTGAAGGCTGTGAGGAACCAACTATTTATATGGTAAATAAAGAGAAAAGAATCAGTATTTATCCTGCTTTTCCTATATAAACTACACCGTTGGACAAATCAATAATATCTTTTACAGCATTATTCCAGAAAATAAGTGAATAAGAAATAATAGAATTGGAATATCATGATTCTACAATACCTAATGAATTAATGGGTCTAGGCACTGAGTATCTGTGGCTGCTAACATCACAAAGAGAGACAACCAAACATTATTTGCATCTTGATTAAAAAGATACAATAACCACTTAAGAAATAGCCATGCAGAAAAACAAAAATAAACAAAAACCAATACCTGAATCTGACTAAGCTTCTAGATACAACTACCAAATTACAGGAAAAACAAAGCTCAAAGCAACATATTAAAACACACCATGAGGATGCAATCAGCAACACCCAGACTATGGGAGACACTATAGGACAAATAATTAAAATTCTTTAACATATAAATTTCTGGGAAGAGAAAATAAACAGATACATTTTTTTAAATGGTAAAAATAAGCATTCAGGGATGAACACTTGGGTAGTAAAACTATGAGAAAAAGCAAGGAAGTAATTCCCATGAAAGGCAGCATAGTGATTACTCTGGTGGGAAGGAGGGAACAAGAACTGGGAAGGGGTATGGGGATTGCATCTGGGACAGTAGCAAGTCTTCTAATTTGCATGGTGATTTAAAGGGTCTGCAAGTGCTCTCCTTTCCCTGGATCATCCTTAATTGCCTGCTTGTGGACAACAAGCTTCAGCCCCTGGGTTCCAGCTGCTCATGATTATCTCTTGCTGACTGCCTGCCCTGGGGACTAAAGAAGACTTGCCTCAGCCAGCCCCACACCACATATGTGTAAGTCAACTCCCCATAATAAATTGACACCTAATATAGAATACATCATAATAAATACATCTGTGCCTCTGTACACAAATGTATATGTAGGATATCTTTATCCTGATTGTGTTCTGCAAATATCTGGGAAAGTGCATTTCAAGCAAAAGAAAGAGCCAGAATAAAGGCTCTGAGGCAGAGCTATTCCTAGCATGTTCTAGGTCCACCAGAAGTCTTGAATAGTCAAGTAAGGAAGAGAGGAGTTGGGAGACTAGGTCAGAGAACTAAAGGGGTATCAGACTGTTTTAAGCTTCAGCGGCCATTAAAAAAACTGGAGCTTTTCCTAACAATGAAATGAGAAGCCCCTTGAGGGTTTGGGGCACAAGATTAGTGCTGCCTATTATGCTGGAAAGGTTACAGCAGGGCAAGGGCAAAAGCAGGAAAACTAGTTAGTCCTCGTGAGAGAGGGTGGCTTTGACCAGGATGGTAGTGGCCAAGGAATGAGAACATGACATATTGGAAACAAAGGAAATCCAACACATGTATTTATTATTCCCAAAGATAATAAAAGAAATAGAAAAATATATTCAAAGATACAGCAGAAATCATCTTTCCTGAAATACTTCAATTTGTGAATCAAAAGGTCACACCACTTCTAAAAAATTGATATAGAAAATCAATCAACACTGAAATGCATTTAAGTATAGCTTTGATACTTTAAAGGATTAAAAACAGGATTAGTGATGAATACTGAATCCTTTTTCAATACAGAACTAAGAGTAAACTACTGTGGGAATTATAGTTGTGGAATAAAATGTAAAAGCTGTACAAACTCTGATAATACAACTACAAAAAATGAGGAGGTGGAACTATGGGATACTGAAACAAGTTTCCATGGGCTAATCTGCTCATCTTTCATAGTTTACCCAAAGGCCCCATAAAATTTTCCGTAAAACAGCTGACTTGGAAGGTTAAAAAAAAAAAGTCTGGTTTCCATATGGTTCAGCTTGAAAGAAGACTAAAAACACTAGAGCTCTACTCTGGAGTGATCCTAGAGGATCCTACAGTAGCAAGGGGAAATGAGGAGAGCGGTGAACAGTATACTTGGCTTACTACTTTGTATGGAAACCCTGCTGCCTCAATTAACAAGATTTAGGGACAGCTAACTGGATAGTTATGAATAGCTTGGCTGGTTGGCCAGGGAACTGAGAGGAGCAAGATAGGAAAGTCAAAGACAAGAAGGTCTGTGAAATAGTCTAAAATTGCAATATATGGTTTTAAAAAATGGACTCTAACGTCAAGCTTTTTCCTCCCATTAACTTTAGGGCTCTTTCTAGAACTAATGAATTCTTATGGGAAAGAAACATTTATATGAAGTTCAGCAATATATTCTATTTTGCTTCCCTTTTCCTTCTGTTACATTCAAGAAATAAGACAATAGCTGGAGCGGGGAGTAAAGTTTTGGGTCAGCTTGGTTTTGATTGGGAGAGACTTGAACATGTTTTTGCAGTGATCTTCATCACACTCCTAATTCCAGTCAGTTTCCAGTATGAACCATTTGAACTCTGCCCCTTCATTCCTTCTACAATCAAAGGGAGATGAGTACTTTATACATATTGAAAAATACTGTTTTGCTGGGAAAACACACTGGTGTACAAATATTATTAGCTAAGGAAGCTATGGCTATTACCTTTACTTACCCCCAACCACAGACACACTTTATCAGTAGGAGGCACCGAAGCTTTGCAGTATAAGTTATCTGCCAGTAAGAACCTGGTCTCCAATGAACCGGTGGATTCCTTTAAAAAGATTACAGTACCATAAACAGGCCCGTTTGACATGAAGATCATCAAGGAGAGATCTCAGAGCTGAACATAAAACATTTAAAATATTATCATCATGCAGACTAAGTGTAGTGGTAAAAGAAATGAAGGCCAGATGGGTATGGATTCTGTCTTGGCAACTTACTATGTAAACTTGGTAAATAATTTAACCTTTATGTGTCTCAGACTCCTCATCTGTAAAACAAGGGTAATAACAAGCTCCTACACCTCTGAGGGTTGTGGCAAGCACTAAATGAGTCACACATACACTTAAAAAGCCCATGGCACAGAGTAAGTGCTATACAAGAGTTAGCTATTATTACTTTTATCAATGCTTCATGTTCAATCAGTTTTTTAAAGTGTCCTACAAAGTTTACCACATATTAGAACTAGAAATGTAGTTATTCTACCAGGCAAGGTATAAATCCAACATATATATACATACACACAATATTTCAAATACAATATACTTATGAAATTCAATCTTCATGGTCTGCTTTTATTTAATGAGTACTGGATTAACAGTCTCAAATCTACGTCTGCCTGTAACTAGCTAGGTGACACTGGTTAAGTATAATTTCTCTGGAACTGTTTTCTCAACTATGAAATGAGAATATGAAACATAAATTCTAAGATTCTTTCCAGCTCTAATTCTTTGACTCACTCCTTATTCTTAAGGATAACAGTAACAACTACAACCAAAAAATCCTTAGATTCTGCTACCTCAAAGTAAGACAGTTTCTTTCTATACCTAAAACAATTTCAATTTAAATTTAATTTGGGTAAACACTACATATAAGTAAAGTAATACATAAAGGATGGGCCCTAGACTTTTGGGGAAAAGTCATGTTACCAGGTTTATTACCAAAGCATATTAATTATTACATATGCTCAAGAAGTCATACTGAATCCTACAGCACAAATCAAACACTGTGGTCAAAGAGTCAAGGAAGAGACATCTCTGCCTAAGTTCCCTAGTTCACTCACATTTACAAACAAAAATGCACTTACTTTTTTTTTCTGCATGTATTTCAGAATTTCAAGAGTCTGCTTAATTTCAGGAATCTGACCTTTTAGCCTGTGAACAAGAAAAAGGTTAACTTTGTATTTTGCAACCCCAGGATGCAGTTTTACCACTACTAGCTTTGTATTTTCTACTGACACATTTGTGGGGATCATTTGTACATAAAAAATATTTAAGATGCAATAGAAAGTCTTTAAAGAATGTCAAGTTTATACAAAGCCCTGTTCCTTATATCAAGTACCCCATCACTATTTAATATTTCTAGAGCAGTGACCTTCAAACGGCATGCCACATGGGGCAATTCATAGGTTCCATATTTACTATACATTACATTTCAAGTAGATTAATTTTAAAACTAATTTTTAAAAAAACACATATTCAAAGATTGTATTCTAAATGTTAAACTACCAGAAACCATAACACATTCACTATCCAGTGCTGCATATATCTTGGTGAATACCCTTATTATACATATATGTACATGCAATCAGGTGAATGCTCAGCCAAGAGCAATGGCATCTTCTCAGTGTCTGCACCTGTCAAACTCTAATCAATGTACCCTATTAATTGAATGTGTAACATACCACATTACAATATGGTATGTTTTATGATTATTTTAAGCTTTGGGTGCTTTTTCTTGAACTTTTATATTGACAAATGCTACTTTCTTTTCAAATTATATAAAAATTACAAGTCACTGGTTTTAAAACAGGTAATTTAAGAAAATGATCACTGGCATGACAAGAATGATTAGACTCAACAGGTAAGTTCTAATTACAGCAAAACTACTAGCAACTGACTCCCAAATGAAATCAACCTCAATGACAAGAGGAAAGGAAATAAAAATAACATGCTGAATTCATTCAGCCACTTAAGGAGGGGAAATAATAAAACACTTGTCACTGGATTCAACTTTTCTTTAAGGTGATTAGAAGCTGCCCAAGTTTTATGTTTTGCATAGAGAAATTTGCAAAATAGTTCTCAGGTTCCTGTCAAATTACAGTGTAATTTGAAACAAAAATTACTAAGGACAGAAAAACAAAACCCTGGAGTGATGCCAAAAAAAATGGCCAAGTAGGAACTTGGGTAGGGTGGGAGAGGCGCTGCCCCTACAAAGACAAACTGAAAAACCTGTCAAACAGTCAGTACTCAGAAAACAGTCAAAGATTTACAACCACCAAGCAAACAGTGAATCAAGAAAAAGGCAACTTACAGGTCTGAGTCCACAGTTCTAAACCACTCTGTACACATCAAAACAAATTTTTCAAACTTTACCTCTTACCCTTTATTCCACCCTTATTGCTCCAACACTCACTTGAGCCTCTCTCATTTAAGACACCATCTCAAATGTAAGCTTCTCTTCTCTGTTTTGTTCACTGCTACATTCCCAGGGCCCAGAAGAGTGCCTAGCACATAATAGGTACTCAATAAAGACTTGTTGAACTGATGAATAAACTCCAATACATCAAAATCTAACCACAATATTCTACCTTTTCAGTTCTACAACTCCTATGAGCCCAGTAGTCTCTACACGATTTTGATTTTCCACTTTGATCAAGGCTGACTGTTCTCCAGTTTTCCTTTATCTATGGGACAGATAACATTTCCCAGCCTCCCTTGCTGTTATAAAATGGTCTTATGACTGAGTTCTAGCCAATGGAATGTGGATAGAAGTAATGTAGCCACTTCCAGACCTGGCCTGTAAAAGCCTAACCTTCCACTCTTCTTTCGTTTGCCAACTGCAGTAGATGGAAGAGGCCAAAGTCTCTGAATGTCTGCATGGAATAAAGCCTTGCTCTGCTTACCTGACCTACATTGGACCATAACATGAAGAAATAAACCTTTATTTTGTGGGATTTTTTAAAATGGATTTTAGAAACAATAGGAAATCTTTGTAGCATTTTTTACTTGACTTGCTCCATCTCTCCCTGGTTTGATGGCAGTCTTAAAGTTGGCAGCCCACATTCCCAGTGTCGGACCATGTCTGTGGTTCCAGAGGGAGCAGATCAGACTTTGTTCACAAATTAGTGTGTATGTATGTTCTAATTGCTTTGGGGCCACCTGAAGAATTGACACAAGGTACTCATCTCTGCTTTATTTTGCCTAATTTGGAACTCTATCAATTCTATCTCAGAAATGCAATCAAAAAACACCATGAAATACTACTTCACACTCACTTGGATAACTATAATTATAATTTAAAAAAGACACAAAAATAACAAGCGTTGGTGAGGATGTGGAGTAATTGGAATTCTGGCACACTGCTGGTGAGAATGTGTAATGGTACAGCTGCTGTGGAAATGTGGCATTTCCTCAAAGCGTTAAACACAGAAACACCATATGACCTGGCAATGCCATTTCTAGGTATATATCCAAAAGAAATGAAAAGAGGAGTTCAAACAAAAACTTGTGCACCACTGTTCATAGCAGCATTATTCACAATAGCCAAAAGCAGAAATATGCCAAATATCCATCAATCAATGAATGGGTAAACAATGTGGTATATCCATACACTGCAATATTATTAGGCCATAAAAAGGAATGAAGTACTGAAACACACTAAAATGCGGATGAACCTTGAATCATTATAATGTTAAGTGAAAGAAGTTAGGCACAAAAGTGCAAATATTGCATGACTGCGCTTATATGAAATATCCAGAATAGGTCGATCTATAGACACAGAAAGTAGTTTAGTGGTGGTCACCAGGGACTAGGGGAAGGGAGGAACAGGGAAGATGGTTTAATATCCAGAATATATTAAAAAAACCTAGGCGGCGGACTTGGCCCAGTGGTCAAGGCGTCCGTCTACCAAATGGGAGGTCCGCGGTTCAAACCCCAGGCCTCCTTGACCTGTGTGCAGCTGGCCCATGCACAGTGCTGATGCGTGCAAGGAGTGCTGTGCCACGCAGAGGTGTCCCCCACATAGGGGAGCCTCACACTCAAGGAGTGCGCCCTGTAAGGAGAGCCACCCAGGGCAAAAGAAAGCGCAGCCTGCCCAGGAATGGTGCCGCACACACGGAGAGCTGACACAACAAGATGACGCAACAAAAAAAAAAAACAGATTCCCGTGCCGCTGACAACAACAGAAGCAGAAGCAGACAAAGATGACGCAGCAAACAGACACAGAGAACAGACAACTGGGGTGGGGAGGGAAAGGGAGAAATAAATTAAAAAACAAAACAAAACAAAACAAAACTAGAACTCAACTAAAAGACAGATAACCCAATTTAAAAATGGGCAAAGAACTTGAATAGACATTTCTCCAAAGAAGATATACAAATGGCCAATAAGCACCTAGATGTTCAACATCACTGGTTATCAGGAAAATGCAAATTAAAACCTCAATGAGGTGGCAGACTTGGCCCAGTGGTTAGGGCTTCCGTCTACCACATGGGAGGTCTGCGGTTCAAACCCCAGGCCTCCTTGACCCATGTGCAGCTGGCCCATGCGCAGTACTGATGCATGCAACGAGTGCCCTGCCACGCAGGGGTGTCCCCCGCGTAAGTGAGCCCCACACGCAAGGAGTGCGCCCTGTAAGGAGAGCCACCCAGCGCAAAAGAAAAGTGCAGCCTGCCCAAGAATGGTGCCACACACAAGGAAAGCTGACACAACAATATGATGCAACAAAAGGAAAAACACAGATTCCTGTGCCGCTGACAACAGAAGCGGACAAAGAAGAAGACATAGCAAAATAGACACAGAGAACAAAAAACTGAGGCGGGGGGAAAGGGAAAATAAATAAATAAATCTTAAAAAAAAACCACCACCTCAATGAGATACCACTTCGTATCTACTTGTGATTATTTTAAAAATAGACAATAACAAGTGTTAGAACCTTTATACATTATTGGTGGGATTATAAAATGGTACAGCCGCTGTGGAAATCAGTTTGGCAGCTCTTCAGAAAATTGAACATACAATTACCATATAATCCAGCAATCCCACTTCTTGGTATATACCCAAAAGAATTGAAGCAGGGACTTTTAACAGGTATACCAATGTTCTTAGCATACACGCTACAATATGGATGAACCTGTTTGAAGCAATGAAAAGTTTTGGTAACTGATGTTGGTATGGCAGCACAATTTCACAAATGTAATCTATACTACTGAATTGTGTATTTGAAAGTGGCTAAAATGGGAAAATTTGAGTTGTATATATTTCGCTAAATAAAAAGTAAAAAAAAAAAAAAAAACACCCAAAAACTCAGTGGCAGTAGCAGTCACTTCCAACACTCCCAGAAACACTCTGCTCCATTTCCTATCTCACAGCACTTATTTTCTAATCTACTCTATAATTTACTTATTATCTCACTGGAATATCAACGCCAAAAGGGCAAAAATTCTTGTTTTATTCACTGATATATACCATGTCTACTTAATTAGGAAGGCTACAGGTAAACAGTTTTTTTCTCAACATTCAAGTTTAATGCATATGCAAAATTGTAGTACTCATCCTACTATATCACACTACCAGAGTTAGCAATATAAACTTTGATGCACAAATTTTCTAATCTCTCTCCTACATCATCAATTTCTCCCTTACCTTAAGTACTTCCACCAGCATCCCAACCTACTGTTATTTCTACCATCTTAAAAAGAATCCTCAACTTCACATTCCTCTCTAGATAATATCCCATCTCCCCTTGCTTTTGTTTTTTTATTTTTATTTTTTCCATGCTAATCCATATTTGATTCCTCAATCCTGAAGACCCTGGGATGGCGATGCCCACTCCACCATTAAATTGAGAGGGGGCTTAGATCCCACATGGCTGATGGATGAGATTCTCCTGCTTGCAGTTGAAGACTTTCTCAGTTCTTTAGTGTGGTGGTTGAACATCCTCATCTCCTTGTCAGCTGACCTGGATAAGTCCAACAAACTGGAGAGTAGGTATTGCAACTCTGCTGAGGCTCAGGACCCAGCTGGCACATGGACAGTCCAGATATTCAAAAGTTTCCTGGGCATACACCAACCCCAGTGCCAACCACGGGTTCAGTAAAAGTCCACAGGTTCAGTAAAAGTGACAGAAGAGGCACATGTAGAGAAGTCACATCTGAATCCAACTCCATCACACTCAGGAGCACAAAATTCCACTATAGGGCCCACTGGCAAGGAACTAAACTCCAGAGCCATCTTCCATAATTGTGGGCCTTGGGTGTCTCCATAGTCCTCAGGAGCACCACTACCTGGGGTTTTATCTACTTTGGTTGTCTCTGAGATTCTCCTGAGATATGCATAAGCATGACCCCTCTAATGACCTCCCAAATCATTTTGAAGTCTCTTAGCCATACAAACCCACTTGTTTTTACCATTTCCCCCTTTCATTCAAGGTCTTTTTCTAGTTGCATCCCCAGCAGTGCTTAGCACAAGGAAGGCTTATCCCCTGGAGTCATGCCCCACACTGGGGGGGAAGGTAATACATTTATATGCTGAGTTTGGCTTAGAGAGTGGCCACATTTGAGCAACGTGGAGGATCTCAGGAGGTATCTCTTAGGCACCCTGCAGCTCTAGGCCTAGTTGAAATTTCAAGCACACAGGCTCATAAGCATAGTCATCAGTATCAAGGGCCTATCACTGAACCATCCTTTCTTCACTGATCTTTGCCCTTGCACTTGGGGGATTGTTGCTGTTCCATTGGGGAATGTGACAGAGCTCCCAGGATGGAAACTCAGCACTCCCTCAGTTGTCATGTGAAACTCTACCCACAATGTCAATACCCAATGAACATGTGAACATATTTATACACCCTATATGCTTGCCCTGGAAAACTCCCTCCCACCCATGCACCCCCCCCATCAATGACACCCCACACCAATGCTCCTCCCCTGCCATAGTTGAACCTCTGTGACACAAAACTTCTTCAAAAATGAAGCCCAATATATTGACAAATACGATTAATAGGAAAATGAAATAGTAATGATAGGTTTAAAGATTAGAAATAAAATACATTATTTAGAAAAACTAAAATATAATAAAAAATTGGAGCATTGAAAAATGAAAAATAGCATCAATTTTTTTTTAAGTTTTGCCTTTTATGACTGTAATAGGTGGCAAGGCAATCTCTTCCATTTCTTCCTCAGGGTCTTACATCATTTTATTTTCATTGTCTTCAAAAAAGTTTTAGGTCACAGTAAAGTCACATATAGAATATAGGGGACTCCCATATGCCCGACATCCTTCCCCTTTTCCCACTGCCCCTGTAATGATCTTTTACATATGGATGTTTCATTTGCTGTAACTGATGTACAAATATTGAAATATAGCTACTAACCATGGTTTACAATTTATGGTTTACAATTTAGACTGTACACTTTTATAAATTTTTGGATACATTGTGGTTTACATTTCAGACTATACACTCTTATAATAAATTTTTGGTGAAATTTAACGTAACCTGTATTCATCATTACACGATCATGCATAACACTTCCACTGCCCCCCCAGTTACCTCCTCTTCCATCTATTCTATTCCTCTCTTCCCCTCCCCTCGGGACCCAGAGTGACAACCAAGCTTCACTGCTTGAAGGACAACATTCATAAATACTTGCAACAATGCTGGAGGCTTGACACACTAGTTTGTCCTCCCTCATTGGGAGTCACTCATGCTCTCAAGAGACACCTGCCTCTCTGTTTGAGAACATCAGATTTCCCCGGAAACCTCCTCCACTGTTGGTGCGAATGTTGAAGGATCCAGCCATTGTGGAGGACAGTTTGGCAGTTCCTCACGGAACTAACTATAGATCTGCCATATGACCCAGTAATTCTGGTCTGCTAGGTACAAACCCAGAAGAACAGAAAACAAGGACACGAACCAATATATGTACACCAATGTTCATAGCAGCATTATTCACTATTACCAAAAGTTGGAGTCAACCCAAATGCCCATCAACAGATGAATAGATAAACACAATGTGGTATATACATACAATGGACCTCTACTCAGCTATAAGAAGGAATATAGTACTAACACACGGGATAACATGGATGAATCTTGAGGACCTTATGTTGAGTGAAGCAAGTCAGCAATGAATGACAAAAAATACTACATGACCTCTTTGATATGAATTAAGCAAAGCAAGCTGTCTCAGAGAGGTAGAGACTGGAAGATAGGCTTACAGGAAATAGGGGGGATAGGAAGATTGTGAGCCAACACCGACAAGGGCAAAATCTATGGTAAAGTGGAGGTACATACTTGTGCAGTGAAGGGATAAGATGGGGACATAGGGATACTATTTGGTTGGGCTTTGCAGGCTAGAGGGGGGGCTAGAGTTGGGAGGATGTGTCAGATGGTCCATGGAACTGGGGGAAGCATTGGTGGCGAGCAGGTGAACATGGGAGATAGTCAGGTATATGGTTCAATCATAATGTTGAGAAAACTCTTTAGAAAATATAAAGAATGGTTACTGGTTTAAGGTGTTTAATGGGGGCATATAGCAGAGGGTGCACCTGGGGCAGGCTTCTAAGGAGTGTGTGAGTGCTCATCTTGTCATAGTATGTTATCTCATTGGCTGGAATCCCCTTGCTTTTAACGAAAAACTCCTCAAAACAGTTGCCTATATGCAAGGTCTCTACATTCCCTCCCCCATTCTCTTGAATCTATACCAATTAGGCTTTTATCCCCACCTCTCCACAGAAAATGCTTGTGCAAATGTCACTAATAGCTTTCTCTGTTGCTAAATCCAGTGGACAACTCTAAAACTTTTTAACTCTCAATTTACTCATCTCCTTATCAGCTTATACCCCCTCCATCAAACGTTTTCTTCCCCTTGGTTTCATGAGCCCACACTCTCCTGGGTTTCTCCCTTTCAGTCTCCTGTGCTGAATCCTTTTGGTCTTAATGACTCCTATGCTAAAGTTCCACATTTTCTTCTCTATCTATAAACCTCCCCACAGGTGATTTCTAGTCCAATGACTTTAGTCTTCTTTTAAAAGTAAAGTAAACTTTATTACAAAAGCAATACATGTACACTGTAGAGAATTAAGAATATTGATAAGCAAAAATAAGGTTTTTAATATTATTATGAGAAACTCTGGCAGTTTCTCATAAAGTTAAATATAACTTCAGCAATTCTACTCTTAAGTAAATTCAAGAGAAATGAAAACACGTCTGCTCAAAGACTAAAAGCCATAAAATGGAAAGGGGCATGAGTGAACTTCCTGCGATAAGGGAAATTCCTATACACTGGTTAATGTACACTGGGCAATGATTACAGAAGTAGATATATTTGTCAAAATTTATCAAACTGAACACTCAAGATCTGGACATTTCATTGTATGTAAATTATGCTTCAACTAAAATAAAGTTTAAACTATACAAGTTTTTTTTAATGCCTCAGAAATTTTTAAACTTACCTCCTTTTCTTTTGAGCAAGATTGAGTTCCATAAACTTATACTTCTGATACTGTTCATCCAGCTTCTTTAATACTATATCTGCAGTCTCGTTTCCAGGTTGTTTCATGAAGGAATCTACATCTTCCTTTAATATTAAAAGTAATACATTACAATAATAAGGTCAGGCAGAAAAAAAGGAAGATCACAGAGGAGTTTAAGAAAAAAATATCCAGAAATGTAGGAGGAAAACCAAAGGAGTGAAATATCTCTAGTGTTTGAAGAAGGGAGAGGTCAGTGATACTTAATACATCCAAGAAGTTAAATGAGGTAGGAACTTGAGAGTACCCTCTGGCTTTAGCAATAAAAAAGATACTGTTTTTAGTGGCAAAAGCACTCTCACTGGAATGGTAGGGAAAACCCGACCAGAGAGGTTTGAGTTGTGACAGGAGTTGAGGAAGTAGACACAGGGAACAGACAACCCTTTCAAAGACACTTGTAAAGGAGAGGAGAGGCAATAATAGTTGGAAAGGAACAGGAATAGAGCCATGGAAAAATGTCTTCCTGACTCTCCCTACTTTCCCAAGACATGAGGGAGTTGAAAAGCTGACAGGAAGAAACTACTAGAAAGGGGGATTTCAAAGATACAAGAGACGGGGAGATAGTTAAGAGTCTCTGAGATGCAGGATGTGATGGTGATGAGAACACAGGAGGAAGAATTGGCCTCTACCGGGCAGGAGAAAACCTGCTTGTGTAGATACTGTTACGTCAGTAGGCAGGTGGCTAAAAGTTTACGGATTTCCTGTCTGGTAGCTTCTATATATTGTGAGGTAGGAGACAAGACTGTTTGCTGAATGTGAAGTGAGGTCAGAGGTGTAGACTTAACCAACTTCTGTTGAGAATGGGAACTGCTGACCAGGAGAATAGGAAGAAAATGCTGAACAGCACAAAGGAACCAGCTCAGATTGGAAATCCTGGGCAAGCCAATGTAAGATGAGAAAACAAATGTTGTCTTAGGTGTTAAGCTATAGAACTAAAAAAAAAAAAAAACTACCACATTAGACCATGCACATGGTATGGGTATGATTCAATGAGGGCCAACAGTTTTGATTACAGGACAAGCTGGAGAACAGCAGGGAAGGACCACAGGCTTAAACCTCCCAGGGAAGCCACTAATGAGGGCAGGAAGAAAAATTTACCCCTTAGCTACCCATGCTTTTTTCTTGCTTTGTGCACTACAATTAATAAAGAATAAATTCTAATGAAGGTTCAGACTGCCTAAGACAGGTCCGGGTGCTTTGCATTTTATCATATCCTTGTTTAGCTTCCTTGGAAGCTGTCTCTTTAATCAGTATGTTATGATTATTTTAAACTGTGAAGACTAACCTATGCAGAAATAAGAACCTTGCAAAAGCCTACTAACAAAGAACTTAAATTATTTGACTAATAGTTTCTCCAGATGAAATAAAGGTTACTTGTTCTTTTCTTTTCATGGTAAGAATATTTGGGGTTGTAGTGGTGCTGGCTGGATTTCCTTAAGGAGACTCCTTCTGGAGTTGATATGGACTATTTTGAAGATTTCCAACGTGGGACACACACCAAAAGGAGTATGTGAGATAACCTACACCCCAGTATTATCTGTGTTTGCTTCTGCCTAAAAATAAAATTGTTTTATTCTTTAAAAAAGGTAGTGCATTACAAAATTTAACATTCACACCACTAATTTGATATTTTGACTGCTTGTTTTTAATTAAAAGAAAAAAACTTGTGTTTCTATTTCTCCAAAGACTTGTTTTTAACTGAAAATGTAACTGTAAAAAGCCAGAGACAATTTCAGAAAATGAACATAAGTTATATAGCTAATTTATTCTTTTTTCATCTTCCTCCTTACAGTTATTAATAGGGAAAGAAAGATGACCTTGCGTCCTTTATGCATTCCTCATGTGGCTATAGTATTAAATATGAAAATTACCAACAAACACCTTGCCTATTGTACCCTTAGTCACAAAACAAATGAACAAGTTATGTGCTGAAATGATCAATCTTATTATTTATTTTTAACTCAACAAGTTATGCCACAGAAATCATACTAAATATGGTATGAAGTTCCCAAGGCAAGCCACAAAAGCCTCCTTAAATATTAAGCAGTTGAAATCAAGTAAATTGAAAAGACAAAACAATCTTTTCTAACAGGAATAATGAAGCAAAAGAAAAGCAACAAAACAAAATAGCAATTTTTAAAAATGTATATTAAATGCTGGTCCTTGAAGAAAACCAAATTAATTAAATAAGCATTAGGACTAGATGAAAATACATGGAAACTTGAAGAAGATTCTAAAAAAGTCTTTCAGTACTTTAAAAGAACTTTATTTTCATTATAAGTAACTCAAATTCAATTATCTTATGGCTTTGGGGATCTCCACATCATTATTCTTATCCAAACAAGAAAGGATGAAAAAGGAGAGAAACATAGCCAGGGAGTGAACATCACACTAGAGACAGAAAGAAAAGATGAGGCGGAGAGTGAGTTGCTGAACTTGGCATATAAAAAGGAGTTGATACCATCATCCTAGAACGGTTGCTATGTGAAATAGAAAAAATTAAAAGTTTCTAGCACATGATATATGCAATTAGGAGCTTAGAAACTAGCAAGGAGACTTAACTATAGCAGCACAGGATTTTGCTTATGAGACAGGGCTGCTTGGTTTGAATCCCAGCATCACCATTTATTAGCTATGTTGACCAAGAGGAAGTTATTTAACTTCTCTGCCTCAATCTCCTCATCTATAAAATAAAATAGAAGCACCTTTCCCTCAAACAGGAGTAGAAGAGTTAACATGTTTAAAATGCTTAGAAGAGTATGTGGCACCTAGTAAATGTTCAATAAACATTAGCTATGTATATAACACAATATGCTTTGACAACACAGAGAAAAGTGCCAAGAATTATCTCTTGGGGTAGGGGTGAGGAAAAACTACAAAGGGTAGTATCTGACATAGATGTTGAAAAATGAAGAATTTATCAGATGAACAAGGGGTAAAGGGATGTTTCAAGCAGAGAGACAAAACAAAAATTATTTCATTAGCAGTATTGGGGAAAGGGCAAGGTACAACTTTTAACCACTATGGTATACTGCCTCCTTTTCCTCATAGAAACTAATATTTCTTAAGCACCTACTGTATTTCCAATACTGAAAGCATACTGTTTCTCATAACAACTCCGTAAATATTGTTATCCCTATTTCAGTTAAAGAAACTAAGGCTCAAAGTGGTAAAATAATATGCTCAAGGCCAAGCAGCAATTGGAAAGTAGAGAAAACATTCAAACCTTGGTCTATTTAGAAACCAATGTTCTTTTTCAACAATACCATGCTATTCCTATTAGTTTGGGAACTTAAAAATAATTATGTAAATTTTGGATTGCTTATTTATATCAGTTGGTAGAAATTTTAAGTCTGGGGAAAAAACAATTACTTTACGGGAAAAAAAGCATTTTAAGATAAGACAGAATAAAACCATCAAATACAGTTTTATCACCCCGGATTAGACTTCTGAAGACATCACTTGCTGAGCACCACGAATGTAGTATTTAAGAGAAATAATTGCACTGAGAAAGAGAACTACCTTGCCTTCCTACCAGTAGCAGAGTTTGATGGGTAAGTTAAAAGCTCAAGAGCCTCACAGATTGCCCAACTTCAAGCCTGGTTATCTCACTTGCACCCTGCCAAAGTGTGACCTGGGCAGGTTACTCAAAGGCTCTGTGCCTCAGTTTCACATCTGCAAAATGGGAAACCTAACAGTACCTATCTCCTAGAGTTTTGTTAAATCTTTAGGAAAGTGCCTGGCACATAGTAATCACTCAACAAATTTATCTCTTGTTAAATTACTTGGGAAATAACTGTAAAGAAATAAAGGGCACTTTTATTACAAAAGTGTTATGAAATTATATCGGCAAATTCAAACAAAATATAAAGTGGGACTGTAAGCTTCTAACCCAAATAAATACCCTTTATAAAAACCCAAAAAAATATATACATATAAAGTGGTCATAAAAGGTGGTCTAAATAAAATAAGTAAAAGAATGGGTCCTTTAAAGGATGTGAGACAAGATTAGCAAAAGATACAGGTAAGGGAAAATAGATACAAACAAAAAGGTCTAGAAAATTCCATTAAGACTTGTACAGTAATTCTGCCAGAACTAAATGGCAAAAGACAGGTCATGCTAGCCTGAATTCAGGGGTTTTCTCTCATTATTGAAATAGTTTTCAAATACTATTTTTTAAATAACTTTCGGAAGGGCAGGGCGGATAGTGCCCACTCACTTCTCTTTGTTTGGACATGGGCTGGTCTCCCACGTGTGTGAGGCCTCCAGATTGTGCTCCCCATCTTCTCTCTCAACCCCATACAATTCATTCTCCACTAAGTCGTGGTTTTAACTGAGAAACCTTTTAATGGCACCCCACTGCTGCTGGACAAAGTCTCAATTTCTTAGTCGGACACACAAGAACTTTACAACCTCACCCTATTCTGCCTTCCCTTCAGTCTCTTCTCCCATAACCCCAAGAGGCACCAACTACTGCATTCCTTCCACAGACTACATTCACAACTTAGTACCTAAGAACCAGCTGTTCTGTCTACTCCTCCTTTGGTTCACTGTATTCTAACCGTCCATTTCTCGGTCCATTTCTCCGGCATTTAAGCTGAGTCCTGAGCTCGTTACCGACACCCTCCCCCGCGCCCCCTTTTCCAGGTTCTTGAAGGCTGCAGGGCACAAAAGGAGGTAGCCGCGCGGCTGTCCCTCCCACCCGCCGGCAAAAGCGCCTACACTCCCTAGTTCTCCCGCGTTCCCCGCTCTTCGCCGGCCGCCTTTCCTCCGGATGTGCCCCAGTAGGGCTAATCTCATCCAGAAGAGGGCAAGGAGAGCGGGGCGAGCCCTCCCTGGACTTTTACCTCAGCTCCTTCAACCTATAGTCAAAGCCAGGGTGGATATGGGGGCCGGGAAGTAAGGGTCAGTCCACGGCCTGGGCCGAGGAACCGGGGACCAACGTGCCTCTTACCACAAACACGGCTTCGGGAATCCCCAGGTGGAGCCGCCGCCCGTTCCCTGCGGCCACGTCTCCAAAGACACAAGCGTCCTTACCGGCCGCCATTTTGGGGAAGCTAACGCGCGACAAACGGCCTCCCACGCCGCTAGCCGCCGGGGGCCCGTGATTGGCTCGCCCTTATTTTTTTCAGGCCCGCCCCTCACTGGTGGATCTGTGCGTTCATTGGCTAACAAGAAGGAGCCGCCTCGTCTCCGCCATAGACCTCTGGGAGTTAATTGGCTGCTAGCAGGTGAGTGACAAGCATGGAAGGGCCAACCGAGAAGAAGGTAGCAGCTGCGTGAAGAACCTACACGGACACTTGGGAAATGGGGCCTGGGTATTTTGTAGAGAGCCGTGGAAATCAGGGACCAAGCCAGACCCCATCCCCACCCTAGCACTGGCAGCAACCTCCGATGGACCTTCGGAGCTATCTGAGGGCCCTCTCAGATGCCATTGAACCTGACACCTTTGTGCCTTTCCAGTGGGACCATCCCAGAGAGAGCGTCCTTCCCCTTAAAGGGGACTTACTGTGTCCGTTTCAAAGTGGATGTACTGGCCAGATTATAATCAGTACTGTTAGAGGTTCCCCCTCACTAGGTTTGTAATAATTCACAAGCTTTGACTCAGTTCCCCCTGACATGCATTGAGGAAAGACAAACCCCCGCACAAGCCTACATATCCGAAAGCAGGGCACTTAACCAAAGGTTGAATAAAAAAAACTTGTGGAAACGGGAGTAAAGGGAGATAGAGACCTTCACTCCCTGCAGATCAAAGCAACACCTGCTCCCCTAGCATTCCAAGAAAACATAACTCCCCACCCACTACCCTCTAGTCATTTAAGGGAAAATTCTCACCTCTACAGTTTCCTACTGGCCCCTGCACGTCACTCGGACCCTCAACCCCCTCCCACCATCATTTCCCCTCCTAGGGATGTACTGTATAAATTCAAATCCCCCCTTTTCAGAAATGGGCTAAAGTCTCTCTTTAGACCCCCGCCATGCTGGCAGAGGGGGTGAAGTCTATTCTTCAGTCCCCCTCCACTGGGAGAGCTTCCTAATAAACTTTCTGCCTGCAATCAGTCTCCATGTCCCAGTGAGCACCCCCCTTTTCTTCAACAAATACTCCACCCACTGCACCCACTTTCCTGAGAGCCATCTTTGGTCAGAATTTTGTCATCCCAGCTCAACGTTTTCAAAAACTTCACAGGCTACATTCAAAATCCTAAGAACCCTACCTCTGCTTCTAGGCCCACAGACTTTCCCAGCATCATCTTCAATACAAGACTTTGAAAGCAAAAACTTCATACAGACCCAAGGAGTTATTCTTTTGTCCCTCTTCTAACATCTAACCACTGTGCTTGTTCTCACCTTTGTTTTCACTGGAGTGCCTCCCATGGAGCCCTTCACCCACTCACACAAAGTCTACCATAAACCAGGTCCTCTATGAGGGATAAATGGATAAATGTCATTTCTGTTAAAGGAAAAATTTCACTGGGCAACGTTAAACAAGCAAGGATGGCTTTATTCATAGCTACCATTGTAGGAAGAGGGAGAACTCAATTCCAAGGAAGGCAGTGGGTTGATTGAGTTTTATAGTCAGGGGAAGGGCAATGGAAAAGTACCAGCAGGCCATCCGTTGGAAGAAGAGGAGGAAGGGGAAGGAGAGTTTAATACTTAGGGTCTGATGTTGCCTTTTTTTCCTGCAGTCTAAGTTGTTTTTTGCAGTCCCACAGCTACAAGGTTAGAGTCAAGGTAATCAGGGCAGGGAAGGGAGCTGGAAAAAGCCCTTGAGGAGGAAGGCTGACAGTTTGGTCAAAAGAAAAAGATTCCCAGGATTTGGATGTGGCTCAAGCAGTTCAGTGCTCACTTACCATATGGGAGGTACAGGGATTCAGTTCGTGGTGCCTCCTAAGAAGACAAGCAAGACATCGACCTGATGCAACAAGATGATGCAATGGAGAGACACAACGAGGAAATATAATGAGAGACACAACAAGCAGGAGCTGAGGTGGCACCTCCCTCCCACATGGTAGGTCCCTGGTTTGGTTCCCAGTGCCTCCTAAAAAAAGAAGATGTGCACACAACAAACAGACACAGAGAGCAGACATCAAGCATAACAATGAGGGAGGAAGAAATTTAAATATATATATATATATATATATATACATACATATACATATATATATAAAGAAAAAGTCTTGCTCCGTTCCCTTATTTAGTGGGGAGGTGTATATGTAAAAATAATAATGGCTAATATTTATTAAAAGCTAACTATGTGCCAGTCACTGAGGCATGTTATTTAATCCCACAGCTCTGTGTGGGAAGGACTGTTATCACTTTTATTTACAGACAAGTAAACAGTCTTAAAAACAAACAATTTATAAGATAATAGGAACATGTTTATTAGTAACATACCAAGTACTAATAGATCACAGGTGAAGAAGACACTACCCAAGTCCTTTATAAAAATGAGAACAATATTTGCCAAACAGACTGTCGTAAAGATTAAATGAGATTATATATGTAAAATACCTAATAGTGCATGCCTGTGGTAGGGCAACCAAGTGTTTTTACATCCATTACCTGGTTCCACCCAACCCCGCAACATCCTGCCAATCTGGTCCATATAAACAGATAAAGTGACCTTGTTAAAGTAAGGTGCCAGCAGAATCAGGAAGGGATCAAAGAAGGGCCTCGCACAGCCAAAGAAATGAAGCTACACGAAATAAGATACTGGGGCCGGGTGCCAAATACCCAAAGCTGAATCAAATTAAGAACTCAGACCAGGAAAGCCACTACATCATGCTTCAGATTTCAGGAAGGCAGGCCACAGCAGGAACTCTAAAGCTCTTTACAGTATAAAGCAGCCTGGGCTATATAGCCTAACTAATACAGAAAGTCATAGAACTGGCATCATCTATTTGGATCCTCTCATGTTACAAATGATTAAGATGAGGCATAGAAAGGGAATGAGACATGCCTAAAATCCTACAGCAAAACTTGGGTTTAAGCTGGAAGAAGAATCCAAATAATTCAGCAAAATCCAGTGTTCTGTATTGCCTATAATTGTTCTATTCACACCTGTCCTCCTCCTCATCCATTTTAAGCAGAATTCGACTCATTTGATGACATATCAAACATACTTCTATGCTAGTCTTATGTTATCCTATTTTTCTAGAGGTAGAAGGTCTTCCTAACATTGTCTAGTCTTAGTCATGTTGAGTGAAAACAGGCAGACACAAAAGGACAAATATTGTATTAATTCACTTATATGAAATAAGTAGAATATGTAAGTTCATAGAGTCATAAATTAGCTTATAGGCTTTCAGGGGCAGGGATGGGATGAGGAATGGAGAATTAATGCTTAATTGGTAGAGAGTTTCTATTTAGGGTGATTGAAGAGTCTTAGTATTGGATGGTGTTGATGGTAGCACAACATTCTGAATGTAATTAACACTACTGAGTTGTATACTTGAAAGTGGTTAAAATATGAAATTTCATGTTACATATATGTTATCATGATAAAAAAAATTTTTAAATCCATAGAATCGAACAACAAAAAGAGTGAACCCTAATGTAATATAATATAATAATATGGGTTAACCAATTGTAACAAATGAACCATACTAATGCAAAATGTTAATGCATTTTAACTGTGTGAGAAGAGGGGATAATTTGGGAATTCTGTATTTTCTACATGATTTTTCTATAAACCTATAACTGCTCTTAAAAATAAAATATTTTTAAAAAGAAAAAAAGTCTCGTTTTGCTCATGCCCTGATTCCTTACCTGCTTCTGCATTATTCAAAAGATGTTCTTTGTACTTAATAAGAAGTGTTCAAAACCGATATAAGGAAAAATATACATTCCAGAAAGAAAGAAAAGTAGACCTAAATAAATGGAAGGACAGCCCTTGTTATCGATGGCATGCCTCAGCTTAAAAAAAATGTTAGTTCTTGAATCTTATATTTAGATCTTTTTTTTTTTTTAAAGATTTATTTATTTATTTAATTTCCCCCCTCCCCTGGTTGTCTGTTCTTGGTGTCTATTTGCTGTGTCTTGTTTCTTTGTCCGCTTCTGTTGTCGTCAGCGGCACGGGAAGTGTGGGCGGCGCCATTCCTGGGCAGGCTGCACTTTCTTTTCACGCTGGGCGGCTTTCCTCACGGGCGCACTCCTTGCGCGTGGGGCTCCCGCACGCGGGGGACACCCTTGCGTGGCACGGCACTGTGCATGGCCAGCTCCACACGGGTCAAGGAGGCCCGGGATTTGAACCGCGGACCTCCCATATGGTAGACGGACGCCCTAACCACTGGGCCAAAGTCCGTTTCCCTATATTTAGATCTTTGATCCATCTTCAGTTGATTTTTGTATAAGGTGTGAGATGGTATTTGTATTTGTCAGTCAAAGGGGTGCTGATGCAAAATATCAGAAATTGGTTGGTTGTTAAAAAGGGTATTTATTTGGGGTAGGAGCTTATAGATACTAGGCCATAAAGCATAACTTACTTCCCTCACCAAAGTCTATTTTCACGTTTTGGGGCAAGATGGCTGCTGACATCTGCAAGGGTTCAGGCTTCCTGGGTTCCTCCATTCCAGGGTCTTGCTTCTCTCTTGGCTCAGGTCCTCTGTTTTCTCCACAAGGTCAGCTGTAGACCAGCAGGTGAATGGCTCTGTCTCTCTTCCTGGGGTTTCTGCCGTGTCTAAGGAGCCATCTCTATTCCTCTGTGTTCTTTCCCTGGCTCCAGCTTAAGGCTTCAGCATCAAACTCCAACAACAAAACTCCAACATCAAAAACCCTTGCATCAAAAGTTCCAAACCTGTTCTTTGCCATGCCTTTTATCTGTGAGCCCCACCCACCAAAAGCCCTAATCATAACTCAGTCATGCCCAGTGATAGACCAGATTACAAACATAATCCAATATCTATTTTTGGAATTCATAACCATATCAAATTGCTACAGTATTCCTCTCTCATTCGTTTGCATATGTATATCCAGTTCTCCAAGCACCATTGGTTGAAGAGGCCATTCTCTCCCAGTTGAGTGGGTTTGGTGGCCTTGTTGAGTATCAGATGACTGTATATGTGAGTATCTATATCAGAACTCTCAATTCATTTCCATTGGTTGGTATGTCTACCTTGTGCCAATACCATGCCATTTTGACCACTATAGATTTGTACTATGTTTTTAAGTCAGGTAGTGTGATTGATTCCTCTGATTTCATTTTTATTTTTCAATATCTTTGGCTACTTGGTATCTCTTTCCTTTTCTAATAAGTTTCATAGTTAGTTTTTCCAGTTCATGAAAAAATACTGTTGATTATTATTGGGATTACATTAAATCTGTGCCATGAGAATGAAAAAACTCACACCCCAAAATTCATATGTAGGGAAGGCCCCATCTGCTTTATTTCTCTTGCTTATATATCATGTATTTTTGTATTTGGCCAAAGGCTGTGGTTAAAGTTAAATTTCTCAAGGATGTTTTATCTTGGAGCAAGAAAACCTGCCTGTAGACTCACATCCTATCTAGTGGCAGAAAGTGCAAGAAGCTGTTTTCAAACTTAAAGTGAAAAGAGATAGCTTGTGCAGAGATAGCAAGGACAGAGATATTTTTGCTCTGAAGCAAGAACAGATGAGCTTTCATAATCATTTAACCATGCCCTTGCCGAGGTGGTGGAATTCATCCCCACAAATCTGTAGATCAGTTTTGGTAGGTTAGACATCTTAATGATATTTAATCTTCCTATCCATGATCAGGGAACACTCTTCCATTTATTTAATTCTTCTTTGATTTCCTTTAACAGTCCTGTGTACTTTTCTGTGTATAGGTCTTTTACATCTTCAGTTAAATTTATTCCTAATATTTGATTTTTTTAAGTTACTACTGTAAATGGTTTTTTTCTCTTGATTTCCTCTTCAGATTGCTCATTATTGGTGTACAGAAATGCTACTGATTTTTGCACATTGATCTTACAACCTGAAACATTACTGAACTCATTTATAAGTTCTAGAAGCTTTGTTGTAGATTTCTCAGGGCTTTCTATGTATATGATCATGTCATCTGTAAATAGTGAGATTTTGACTCCTCCTTTCCAATTTGGATGATTTTAATGTCTGTTTCTTGCCTCAGTGCATGAGTAAGTACCTCTAACACAATATAAAATAGGAGAAATGATAGTGGCATCCTTTTCTTGTTCCTGATCTTAGAGGGAAAGATTTTAGGATTTCACCATTGTAGATGATGTTAGCTATGGGTTTTTTATATATACCCTTTACTATGTTCAGAAAGTTTCCTTCTATTCCTATCCTTTGCAGTGTTTTTATCGGGTCAAAAAAGCATTTTGTAAAATGCTTTTTCTGCATCTATAGATATGATCATGTAATTTTTAATCTGTTTATGTGGTGTATTACATTAATTGATTATCTTTTGTTGAACCAACCTGCATATCAGGAATGAAACCCACTTGGTCATGGTGTATAATTAATTTGATGTGTTGTTGAATACAATTAGCAAGTATTTTGTTTAGGATTTTCACATCTAGGATCATTACAGAGATTGGTCTGTAATTTTTCTTTCTTGTGGTGTCTTTGTTTTGCTTCTGTATTAGGGTAATGTTGGCATCATAGAATGAGTTAGGCAATGCTCCTTCTATTTTGATTTTTTGCAAAGGTTTAAGCAAGATTGGTGTTAGTTCTTTCTGGAATGTTTGGTAGAATTCACCTGTGAAGCCATCTGGTCCAGGGCTTTTCTTAGTTGGGAGGTTTATAATGACTGATTCTATCTCTTTACATGGGATTGGTCTGTTGAGAACATCAATTTCTTCTTTTGTCAGTGTAGGCTGCTTATGTGTTTCTAGGAATTTGTCCATTTCCTCTAAATTGCCCTTCTTGTTGGCTTATAATATTTCAAAGTATCCTCTTATGATACTCTTTATTTCTGTGGGGTCAGTGGTGATATCCCCTTTCTCATTCCTTATTTTGTGTTTTGCATCTTCTCTCTTTTCTTCTTTGTAAGTCTAACTAATGAAGAAATTTTATTGATCTTATCAAAGAACCATCTCTTTGTTTTAATTTTTCTAGTGCTTTCTTATTTTCTATTTCATTTAGTTCCTCTCTGATCTTTGTTATTTATTTATTTATTTTTCATTTGGGGTTAGTTTTTGGTTTTTTTTTTTTACTAATCCCTCCAAGTGTGCAGTTAGGTCTTCAATTTTACCCTTTTCTCCTTTTTTGATATATGAATTTATGGCTATGAATTTCCCTCTCCATACAGCTTTTGCAGCATCCGATAAGTTTTGATATGTTGTATTGTCATATTCATTAGTTTCAAGGTAGTTACTGATTTCTTTTGAGATATCATCCTTGACCATAAAGGCCTTGGAAGACAATGTAGGGAAGCATCTACAGGACCTTGTAATAGAAAATGGCTTGGGAACTGGACTTGGCCCAGTGGATAGGGCATCCATATACCACATGGGAGGTCCGCAGTTCAAACCCCGGGTCTCCTTGACCCGTGTGGAGCTGACCCATGCACAGTGCTGATGGGCGCAAGGAGTGCTGTGCCACACAGGGGTGTCCCCATGTAGGGGAGCTCCACGTGCAAGGAGTGCACCCCATAAGGAGAGCTGCCCAGTGTGAAAGAAATTTCAGCCTGCCCAAGAATGGTACTGCACACACAGAGAGCTGATGCAGCAAGATGACACAACAAAAAGAGACACAAAAAGAGACACAGCTTCCCATGCTGCTGACAACAGCAGAAGCAGACAGAAAGAACACGCAGCAAATGGACACAGAGAACAGACAACTGGGGATGGGGGGAGGGGAGAGAAATAAATAAAATAAATCTTTAAAAAAAACAGAAAATGGCTTAAGGACCTTCACAACCAAAGAACAAGCAATGAAAGAAAAAATAGATAAATGGGACCTCCTCAAAATTAAAGCCTTTTACACCTCAAAGGAGTTTATCAAGAAAGTGAAAAGACAGCCTATCCAATGAGAGAAAATGTTGGGTAACCATATATCTGATAGGAGCCTAATATCCAGCATATATAAAGAAATCCTATATTTTGAAAATAAAAAGACAAACAACCCGTTTTATAAATGGGCAAGAGATTTGAACACACACTTCTCCAAGGAAGAAATACAAATGGCTAAAAAGCACATAAAGAGATGCACAACATCATTAACTGTAGCATTTTGATGTGGTTATGAATTCCAAAATAGATAATGGATTATATTTTTAATCTGGTCTGTACCTGGACATGATTAAGTTATTATTAGGACTTTGATTGGGCCACATTGTTCGGGTGTTGAGTGTGGGTGGGGACTCGCAGATAAAAGACATGGCAAAGGACAGAGTTTGAGGGGTCTTGATAGTTGGAGTTTGATGCTAAAGCCTTAAACTGAAGCCCCAGGAAGTAAGCTAACAGAGGAAAGAGAAACAAACCCCAGGAAGTGAGGAACACTGAGCCCAGGAAGAATCAAGCCATGGGAAGAGAGAAACCCTGAACCCAGAGAGAAGCAAGACCCTGAAAGAGAGGAACCCAGGAAGCCTGAACCCTGGAAGATGCTCACAGCCATCTTGCTCCAACATGTGAAAATACACTGTGGTGAGGGAAGTAACTTATGCTAATGACCTGATATCTGTAAGCCCCTACTCCAAATAAATACCATTTATAAAACAAACTAATTCCTGGTATTTTGCATCAGAACCCCTTTGGTTGACTAATACATTAGCTATTAGGGAAATGCAAATCAAAACTACAATGAGATAACATCTTACACCCATTTGACTGGCAGCTATTGAAAAAACAGAGTACTACATGTGTTGAGAGGATGTGGAGGAATGGGAATCCTTATCCATTGCTGGAGGGAATGTAGAAGGATCCAGCCATTGTGGAGGACACTTTGGCAGTCCCTCAAAAACTAGCTATAGATTTTCCATATGAGCCAGCAATCCTACTGCTGGGTATATACACAGAAGAACTGAAAACTAGGACGCAAACAGATATATGCACACCAATGTTCATAGCGGCATTATTCACCATTGCCAAAAGTTGTAGTCAACCCAAATGCCCATCAACAGATAAATGGATAAATAAAAAGTGGTATATACATAAAATGGAATACTACTCAGCTGTAAGAAAGAGCACAGTACTAACACACGGGATAACATGGATGAATCTTGAGGACCTTATGTTGAGTGAAACAAGTCAGGCATTGAAGGACAAACATTACATGATCTCTTTGATATGAATTAAGCAAATCAGGCTGTTCAAGAGAGAGACTGGAAGATAAGCTTACAGGAAATGGGCGGGGGGGGGGGGAGGAGAAAGGTTGTAAACCAATGCCCAAACGGGCATAATCTATGATAAAATGGAGGTAACTAGTTGTGCAGTGAAGGGATAAGATGAGGGCATAGGGATACTATTGGGTTGGGCTTTGCAGGCTTGAGGTGGGCTACAGTTGGGAGGATGGGTCAGATGGTCCAAGGAATTGGGGGAGGGTTGGGGGAGAGCAGGTGAACACGAGGGATTGTTGGGTATGTGGTTGAAACTATAATGCTGAGAAAACCATTTAGAAAATAGAATAAGGTGGGTTACTGGTTTAAGGTGTTTGGCCAGGGCATCTGGCACCGGGCTTACCTGGGGCAGGCTTCTAGGGAGTGTGTGAGTGCTCATCTTGTCATAATATGTTATATAAGTGGGTGGAGACCTATTTAATGAGTGGGAAAGTGTTATACCCCCATCCTGGGGAGGTCTGATATTCTCAAATAGAGAGGAGGCTTCTCTCAAGAGCATGGGTGGCTCCTAATAAGGGAGGACAGACTAGTGTGTCATCCACCCCACCATTGTTGCAGGTGTCTATGAATCTTGTCCTTCAAACAGTGAAGCTTGGATGTCACTGTTGGCCATGAGGGGAGGGGAAGAGTGAAATAGAATAGATGGAATAAGGGGTAACTAAGGAGCATGGAAGTGTTGTGCATGATCATGCAATGATGAATACAGGTTATGTTAAATTTCACCAAAAATTTATAAAATTGTCTAGTCTAAAATGTAAATCACAATGTAAACCACAATGTAACCAAAAATTTATAAAAGTGTACAGTCTAAAATGTAAACCATAATGTAAACCACAATGGAATAGCTATGTTTCAGTATCTGTACATTAGTTGCAGCACCCTGGAATGGTGATGTCCACTCCACCTCTAAATTGAGAGGAGCTTAGATCCCACATGGCTGATGGATGGGATTCTCTTGCTTGTAGTTGTAGACTCTCTCAGTTCCCTGGTGTGGTGGTGGGCCATCCTCACCTCCCTGTTAGTTAACCTGGGTAGGTCCAAAGAACTGGAGAGTAGGTGTTGCAACTCTGCTAAGCTCATTGCCCAGCTCGCCCATGGACAGTCCAGAGATTCAAGTCTCCTGAGCATACAACAACCCCTGCATCAACCACAAATTCAGTAAAAGTGACAGAAGAGGCATGCTTAGAGAAGTTCATCTGAATCCAACTCCATCATACTCAGGAGCACAAATTCCAAAGTAGGGCCAACTGGCAGGGCACTGGACTCCAGAGCCATCTTCCATGACTGTAGGACCTAGGTGTCTCTGTAGCCCTCAGGAGCACTGCTACCTGGGATTGTATCTACTTTGGCTGTCTCTGGGATCCTGCTGAGATGTGTGTAAGTGCAACCCCTCTGTTGACCTCCCAATTCATTTTTAAATCTCTTAGCCATATAAACTCATTTGTCTTTACCATTTCCCCCATTTATTCAAGTCTTTTTCTAGTTACATCACCAGCTGGTGCTTGGTAATAATACCTTGGTGCCAGGGCGACTCATCCCCTGGAGTCATGTCCCACTCTGGGGGGAAGGTAATGCATTTACATGTTGAGTTTGACTTCGAGAGTGGTCACATTTGAGAAACATGGAGGTTCTCAGGAGGTAAATCTTAGGTACCCTGCAACTCTAGACCTAGTTGAAATTTCAAGCACGCAGGCTCATAAGCATAGTAATCAGTATCAAGGGCCCATCATTAGACCATCCTTCTTCACTGGTCTTTGCCCTTGCACTTAGGGTATTGTTCCTGTTCCATTGGGGGAATACAACAGAGCTCACCCAGCTAGGAACTCAGCACTCCCTCAGTTGTTGTGTGTAACTCTACCTACTATGAAAATACCCAACAAATATCCAAACATCTTTATGTACCTTATGTACATGCCCTGGTGAACTCCCTCCCAACCTTGCATCCCCCATCAATGACAGCCCACACCTACCGCCACACACAGGGAACTGAGAGAGTCTACAAATGCAAGCAGGAAAATTGCATCCATCAGCTATATGAGATCTAAACCCCCTCTCAATTCAGAGATGGAGTGGACATTGCCATCCCAGGGTCCACAGGATGGAATAATAAAATATGGATTAGACTGGACTTACTGGTATTCTACTATAGAACTATTGTGACTCTAGCAATGGAAGAAATTGAGTCATTGATGTGGAGACAGTGGCCATGAGAGTTGCTGAGGGCAGAGAGAGGAAAGAAGAGGTGTGGTATGGGGGCATTTTCAGAACTTGGAATTGTCCTGAATGATATTAATGGGACAGATGCAGGACATTATATATCCTGCCATAACCCACCCAATGAACTGGAAGAGAGTGTAAACTACAATGTAAACTATAATCCATGCAGTGTAGCAGTGCTTCAAAATGTATTCACGAAATGCAAAGAATGTGCCTCGCTGATGAAAGAGGTTGTTGATGTGGGAGGAGTGGGGGTTGGGTGTGGTGAGTAGGGTGTATGGGAACCTCTTATATTTTTGATGTAACATTTTGTGTGATCCATGTATCTTTTTTTAAAAAAGACAATAAAAATTTGATAAAAAAATAAAATAAGATCTTAGATGTACTAGTTTTTTGTTTAAAAAAAAACAAAACCCTATAGAGCTTCTATAATTAAAACAGTATAGTGCTGGTGCATGAATAGACAGACAGACCCGCGGAAAAGAGACTCCAGAAACAAGAAATTTAACATGACAAAGGTGACATCTCAAATCACTTGTGCAAATATGGACGGTTTAATAAATAGTGTTGTGACTAATTGATAGTCATTTGGAAAAGATAAAAATATCCGTATCACACACCATATACAAGAAGAAACTCTAAATAGATTAGGGATCTATATGTGTAAAAAAACTTAAATAAGTACTAGAAGAAAATATATAGGAGATTGCTTTCAACTTCGGATAGGAAAGGCATTCTATCTATGACTCAAATTCAGAGACAATAAAAGACAGATACATTTGCTGTGATGGTTAGGCTAATGTGTCAATTCAGCTAGGTAATTGTGCCCAGTTGTTTGGACAAGCAATCACTGGGCTAATTATAATACAAGGACATTTATGGGCTTTAGTCACCAGTGAGTTTACCACATAGATGGTTGACTACATCTACAGTCAACCAGGGAGATTGCAATGTTTGACATTTTATCCAATCAGTTGAATGCCTTAAAAAGAGGAGTGATTTCAGCATTCAAAGGGAATTTCCTAGCTTGTCTTTGGACAGCCACCATCACCCAGAAACTCATTAAAGGCTTTCATTGGACTTTCATTGGAGCTCCTGGTTTGCAGCCTGCGTGCAGAACCTGGGCTTGTGTATTCCCATGGTCATGTGAGAGACTCATAAAATCTCACATGTTGATTCTGTTTTCCTGGAGAACTCTGACTAATACATTTGCCAACTTAAAAACAACCACCACCATCTAACTCTTCAAAAAACAAAAAAGAAAAGAAAAAACAAACAAAAAACACCAGAGCAAATTCAAATTGTAACTAAAAATTAGGAGAAAATATTTGCAGCAATATATCAGAGGAAAGGATGAAAAATCTTATAGAAAAATTGGCAAAAGACAATTAAGCAAAATGAACAATATAAAAATGGCATTTATTCATGTCAAAACGTGTTAACCCTAACATATGATAAGAGAACAGGGAGGAAACAGGACAAACATAGAGGAGAGGTTGGAGGTGAGCCAGGAAGAAGGCATGGGAAACAGGGGAGGGAAGAACAGTTAGCCTTAGGAAAGAAGAAAAAGAGCCAGACTAGAGTGCAGGGCCCGGACAGTGAACTGAAGAAAGGGGGTGGGGCTGGAGGACTGTGGAGAGAAGGTGGGACTGGAAGATTGCAGACAGGGGGTAGGAATTGGGGGTTTGAAACAGAGTCACTCTGAGTTTGAGGAGTATAAACTACTACTATTACCAGACCAGGATGCAGAGGTCAAGAGATGTGAACCCACTCCAATGCAGGTTTTGGGGTCACCAGCACAAGCACAACTCACACAGGCTCTTATGGGAAGCCATTGTCCCCGCATAGTGGGGTCACCAGCAGAAGCACAACTCACACAGGAGCTGATGGGGAGCCATTGTCCCCGCATAGGGGTCACCAGCACAAGCACAACTCACACAGGCGCTGATGGGAAGCCATTGTCCCTGCATAGTGGGGTCACCAGCACAAGCACAACACACATAGGCTCTGATGGGAAGCCATTGTCCCCACATAGTGGGGTCACCAGCACAAGCACAACCCACACAGGCGCTGATGGGAAGCCATTGTCTCCGCATAGTGGGGTCACCAGCACAAGCACAACCCACACAGGCTCTGATGGGAAGCCATTGTCCCCTCATAGTGGGGTCACCAGCACAAGCACAACCCACACAGGCGCTGATGGGAAGCCATTGTCCCGCATAGTGAGGTCACCAGCACAAGCACAACACACACAGACTCTGATGGGAAGCCATTTTCCCCACATAGTGGGGTCACCAGCACAAGCACAACTCACACAGGCGCTGATGGGAAGCCATTGTCCCCGCATAGTGGGGTCACGAGCACAAGCACAACCCACACAGGCTCTGATGGGAAGCCATTGTCCCGCATAGTGAGGTCACCAGCACAAGCACAACACACACAGACTCTGATGGGAAGCCATTTTCCCCACATAGTGGGGTCACCAGCACAAGCACAACTCACACAGGCGCTGATGGGAAGCCATTGTCCCCGCATAGTGGGGTCACGAGCACAAGCACAACCCACACAGGCTCTGATGGGAAGCCATTTTCCCCACGTAGTGGGGTCACCAGCACAAGCACAACCCACACAGGCGCTGATGGGAAGCCATTGTCCCCACATAGTGGGGTCACCAGCACAAGCACAACTCACACAGGCTCTGATGGGAAGCCATTGTCCCCGCATAGTGGGGTCACCAGCACAAGCACAACTCACACAGGCGCTGATGGGAAGCCATTGTCCCCGCATAGTGGGGTCACCAGCACAAGCACAACTCACACAGGAGCTGATGGGAAGCCATTGTCCCTGCATAGTGGGGTCACCAGCACAAGCACAACTCACACAGGCGCTGATGGGAAGCCATTGTCCCCGCACAGTGGGGTCACCAGGAGAAGCACAACTCACACAGGCTCTGATGGGAAGCCATTGTCCCCGCATAGTGGGGTCACCAGCACAAGCACAACTCACACAGGCGCTGATGGGAAGCCATTGTCCCTGCATAGTGAAGAGCCAGCGCAAGGTCAGCCTCACTAGTGGGCATCAGTTCCCCACTGCCAGCGGGTCTCAACCCATGGCAATACAGGGACAGGTTCCAAGGAGAGCAGCCCTCTCTTGCGTCCCCGTGCTGCCACGGAGGAGGAATCCCACTCCCTCCCCATCCTGCCAGGGACAGATATACCAGCAGGGCATGAGCTCAGTGTCATAAAACATGCCCACCAGAGTCAGACTGTCTCCAATGAATGTTTACAAATGCTGGGGGCAATAGGGGCAAGAATGTTCCCCAGTCCTCTTATCTAACAAGGGTGTGTGTTTTATCCCGCCAGGCTGACACACCTGGTTCCAAACATAGACAGTATTTGTGGCTCCCAGGGGAAAGCTGCAGGGCACCTAGGTACCACAGTCTATTCTTCTGGGCCTCTGAGAACTCTTTGGGACTTCCTCTGCAAGGGGTGGGGCCGGCGGACTACATAGGGGTGTAGTGGTGAGGGCGTGGGTCAGAATGACTAAGTCTAAGAATTTCAAGCTACTGCTGTGGCCAGACTTGGAAGCTGATAGCAAGGGGTTCTTTTGACAGTTTTGGTCCCTCTGAGCACCCTTAGAAATTCTCTCAGGGATGAGGTGAAGCTGGAAGACTGGGGAGAATGGACAGGGCTAAAGGAATGTGACAGGGATAGGGTGTAGGGGCATGGGATTGAGTGATGGAGTCTGCAGGACTAGCTACCGTTGATGCCCAACCTGGAGGGGAATTCAAGGGAACCTCCTCAGAAGGACTGTAAGGAGAGGGCAAAACTGGATAACTGGGGATGGGGTTAGAGGACTAGGAAGATGGATTGGAGCCAAAAGTCTCTGGACAGATGGTTTAATGTGGGGGTGTGGGAAAGAGTTACTCTGGGTGTGAGTACAGGATAGCTAAGGCTAAGGGGGCTTCTCTGTCAGTCCTGGGACCTCTGACCACCCTTAGGACTTCCACAGAGAAGGAGAAAGACTGGAGGACTAGGGAGAGTGGGCAGGACTTAGAAGACTGGACAGGGGTTAGGAGATGGGGGTGTGGGGCACAGAAGGACAAGCTACTGGAGCTCATGAACCAGGAAGCCAAGGTCTAGAGGGCCTCTTGTGGTTCTGGTTCCTAAGCACTCTTAGAAACTTCCTGAGGAAGATGGTAAGGTTGGAGAATTGGGAAGAGAGGGCAGGGCTGGAGGGTTAAGGACAGGAACTTAGTAGACAGGGATGTGGGAAAGAGTGACTATAAGTCTAACAAGGTCAAGCTACTGCTGCTGCGAGACCAAATGGGGAATTCAGGAGGGCTTTTCTTTCACTCATGGGCTCTATAATCACCCTTAGGAACTTTCTCAGAGAAGGGGGGTTCTGGAGGATGAGGAAATGGGGCAACTCTGGAGGATTGATGAGAGGAGGAGAGACTGAAGGACTAGGAGATGGGTGGGGTCAGAGACTGGAGAAGGTAAGGCGGTAGGAGGAGTAAGGAGAGAGGGTATGGGCATAAATGTGGAACACAGTGATGGAATCTGAGAAGGACAAATTACTGTTGCTGCCAGACGAGGAAGCCAAGGTCAAGGGGCCCTCAGGGACCCTTAAAAATGACCTAAGGGAGGGGACGGAGCTAAAGGACTGGGGAATGGAGGAGTTCTACTTCCTGACTTTGAAGCATATTACAAAGCTGCAGTGGTCAAAACAGCATGGTCCTGGCACAAAGATAGATATATTGACCAATGGAATTGATGTGAAGGTTCTGAAATAGACTCTAACATCTATGGCCAATTGATTTTAGACAAGGCTACCAACTGCACTCAACTGGGACAGAATAGTCTCTTCAACAAACAGTACTAGGGGAAGTGGACTTGGCCCAGTGGTTAGGGCGTCCGTCTACCACATGGGAGGTCCACGGTTCAAATACGGGGCCTCCCTGACCCATGTGGAGCTGGTCCATGCACAGTGCTGATGCGCACAAGGAGTGCCATTCCATGCAGGGTTGTCCCCTGAGTAGAGGAGCCCCACACACAAGGAGTGCACCCGTAAGGAGAACGGCCCAGTGGGAAAGAAAGCGCAGCCTGCCTAAGAATGGCACCACCCACACGGAGAGCTGACACAACAAAAAACACAGATTCCCATGCCACTGACAACAACAGAAGCAGACACAGAAGAAGATGCAGCAAATAGACACAGAGAACAGACAACCAGGGCAGGGTAGGGGGAAGGGGAGAGAAATAAATAAATAAATAAATCTTTTTAAAAATCAAACAGTACTGGGAGAACTGGATATCCACATGCAAAAGAATGAAAGAGGACTCCTATCTCACACCATATAAAAAAATTAACTCAAAATAGATCAAACACCTAAATATGAAAGCCAGGAACAGGGAACGTCTAGAAAAAAATGTAGTCGGGCATCTTAAAGATCTTGTGGTAGGAGGTGATTTCTTAAACCAAAATTAAATACTATTGTATTTCAAAGGACTTTGTAAAGAATGTGAAAAGGCAGCCTACACAACGAGAAAAAATACTTGGAAACCACTTACCTGATAAGAGTTTTATATCCAAGATATATAAAGAGATCATACAACTCAACAATAAAAAGACAATGACCCTATCAAGAACTGGGCAAAAGACTTGAATAGACATTCTTCTAAAGAGGATACAAAATGGAGAAAAAAATACATGAAAAAATGTTCAACATCATTAGTGATTAGGGAAATGCAAATCAAAACTATAATATGATATTTCACACCTGTTAGATTGGCAGCTATTAAAAAGTCAGAAAACCTGGAGAGAATGTTGGGAGGTAGGAACACTTATTCACTGTTCGTGGGAATGTAGAATGGTACAGCCACTGTGGAGGACTGTTTGCCAGTACCTAAGAAAGTTGAACATAGACTTGCCATGTAACTCTGCAACATCATTACTAGGTATATACCCAGAAGAACTGAGAGCAGAGACATGAACAGACATCTGCACACCGATATTCATAGTGGCATTATTCACAACTGCCAAAAGATGGAAAAAACCTAGGTGTCCATCAGCTGAAGAATGGATAAACAAAATGTGGTGTATACACATGCAGCAGGAAGAAGAAATGAAGTTGTGAAGCATATGACAACATGAATGAGCCTGGAGGACATTATGTTGAGTGAAATGAGCCCGACACAAAAGGACAAATACTGTATGATCTAACTAATATAAACTAAGTATAATGAGGAAACTCATGGAGTTAATAGCTAGAAAATTGGTCACCAGAAGATAGAATGAGGATAGAGAATGGGGAGCTGAAGCTTATTTCATGGAGATTTTTTAATAAGGTTGATAGTAAATGTTTGGAATTGGATGAGGTGATAATAGCATATTAGTGTGAATGTGATTAGCAGTGTCAATATCTGGGTATGATTGTGGTTGAGAGGGAAAGCTTAGGGTCATGCATGTTACTAGAAGGAAAGCTAAAGGATGAAACATGGGGCTGTATAGCATAGTGAACTCTGTTGTGGACAATGAGTGAGGTTAATAGTACAAATATAAGAATATTCTTCCATGAATCAGAAAAAATGTACATTAATATTACAAGATGTTAATAATAATTTGGGGGGAAAATACACCCAAAGCAAACTATGGACTATAATGTATGATAACATATTAGTATTTTTTCATTAATTTTAAAAATAAAAGAGTTATGCTAAAATGAAAGAAACCAGACACAAAGTACTGCATATTATTTGACTACATTTGTATAAATTGTAAATATAAATAAAATTATAGAGACAGAATTAGATTAACAGATATGTGTGGCAGAAGAAGGATAAAGGGATTGAGAAATGACAGCTAAGTGATGGGGGATTTTCTTTTTGGAGTAATGAAAATGCTGTAATATTGATTGCAGTGATGAATGAACAACACTGTGATTACACCAAAGCCATTGAATTTACACTTCAGAAGAATTGTATGGTATGTAAATATGTCTCAAAAAATTGCTTTTTAAAAAAGTGACCTAAGGAAGGGGATGGAGCTGGAGGCCTTGGGGTAGGACTACAGGACTGCAGAGAGGGTGGTAGTAGGTAGAGGTATTGAACATGACTGACTCTTAGTCTGAGGAGAACATGCTATTGATGATGATAGACCAGAAGTGGAGTTCAAGTGGTCCATTTAGCAGTTCTTGGCCCCCTCACCTTCTTTAGCAACTTCCTCTTGGAGATGAGCTGGAGAACTGGGGACAGGGCTTGAGAGGTGGGAGTGTAGGACAAAGTGACTCTGAGTCTGAGCACGGCAAGCTACTGCTGCTGAGAGACCAGAAAGTCAAAGTCAAGGGGGCTTCTATGCTACTTCTGGGCCAGGTAAGCACCCTTTGGAATCTCCTCAGGGATGTAATGGGGCTGGAGAACTGGGAACAGGGATAGGGGACTGGCTGGGGGACTGAGAGAGTAGTGCTGGAGGACTGCAGACTGTGGGATAGGAGGTAAAGTTATGGGACAGAATGACTCCAAGTGTGAGGGGGACAAACTACTGCAGCTGACAGACCACATAGCTGAGGTCCAGGGTGCCTCTTGGCAGTTCTGGGAACTATGAGCATCTTTGGAATTTCCTCAGGGAAGGGGCTGGACTGAAAGACTGGGGACGGGAACTGGGGTAACTGGATTGGGCTGGAGGACTGAGGACAGGGGCTGGGGCTGGAGGACTGGTGAGAGGGCAGTAAAAGGTGGGGTGTTGGGACAGAGTGGCTGTCAGTCTGAGGAAGACAAGTTACTGCTGCTGACACAACAAGGAAGTTGAGTTCAAAAGGAAGCCTGTATCAGTTCTGAGCCAGGTATGCACCTTTAGGAACTTCCTTAGGATTGGGGCAGGACTGAGAAGTGGGGGGCTGTAGGTCTGAGGAGATGAGGTGGTTCTGGAGGAATGAGAGTGGGGCTGAAGACCTAGGGATGAGGGCAAGACATCCTCTGACCATTGGTTGTGTGCTCAAATAGGTGTTGACTCCTGTTGTTAGAGCATTCAGGCAAATGTCAGATACTCTACATATTTAGGCCCACTGACTGGCCACTAGTATGGATGAAGAACGGTTATAATGCCCCATGCTTAAGCTTAAGTCACACTCTTAAAAACAAATGGCTTACGAGGACCTTACAAATTGGTTTTTCTGCCTCCACTACTGATTATGGCTCTGTTGAAAAAAAAAAAGACCCTAATCCTCAGGATTATGGGGAAAAGCACCCATGGCATCTTGTGGCATAGCCAAGCATTTAATTCCACCATTGCCATGGGGGAGGACCCGAACCTTCATGATACTTATTTGAGATTCACTGGAGGAAGACATTTATAACTATGAGCAGGGTAGAGAGGAACCCCCCCAGAAGTATAGCCTCATTTACAAACTTTATTTAAACCTGTTTCTGCTGATATTTACAAATTAACCCACCTCGAATGAAGCCCACTACAACAAAAGGCTCTAGAATCTGTCCAAATTGTATTCAGTTTAACCCTAAAGTTCCCAGAGTCTGAACTTTATGCAGTAATTGACAATCTGACTCTAAAATTTAAATGGAATTGGAAAGTAACCTGAATAGCTGAAAGAGTCATGAAAAATAAATATATTGCCTGATTTTAAGATGTACATTAAACTATAGTAATCAAGACAGTGTGATTTTGGCCCAAGGATAGAGGTTTGGATAAATGGAACAGTTGGAGAAAAAGGGGGGCACTCACTGGGACATGGAGACCGGTTGCAGAGAAGCTCTCCCAATGGAAGGGTCTAAAGAATAGACTTCAGCCTCCCAGTCAGCATGGCAGGGGTCTGAAGAGAGACTTCAACCCACTTCTGGAAAGGGGGGATTTGAGTTTATACAGTACATTCTTAGGCAGGGAAATATTAGTCAGTGGGATGGGGTTGAGGGTCTGAGTGAGGTGCAGGGGCCAATAGAAATTCCTAGAGGTGAAAATTTTCCCTTGTATGGCTAGAAGGTAGTGGGTTAGGGAGTTATGTTTTCTTGGAATGCTGGAGGAGCAGGTGTTGCTCTGATCTGCAGCGAGTGAAGGTCTCTATCTCCCTTTATTCTCATTTCCACATGGTGTCTTTGTCCAACCTTTGGGGAAGTGCCATGCTTTCAGACATGTGAGCTTATGAGGGGCCTTGTCTTTCCTCAATGCATATCAGGGGTAACTGAGTCAAAGCTTGTGAATTATTGCAAAGTTAGTGAGAGGGAACCTCTAACAGGAACAAAACAAAGTCTAGAAAAAGATTCATACATATATGGTCAATTTATTTTGTGAAAAAAGCACCAAAGAAATCCAAGAGGAAAGGGATTTCTTTTCCACAAGTGTTGCAGGAACTGGATAACTATATGGAAAAACAATTAACCTCTAACTTACCTCACACCAAACACAAAACGTATTTTAGATGGACCAAAGTCCTAATAAACATACAAGTTAAAACTATACTACTTCTATAAGAGAACATGGGAGGATGTCTTCATGACCTTGGGTAGTCAGATATTTCTGATGACACAAAAAGCAGCAATCATAAAAGTATCAATTGAAAAATTGGACTTCTAAATTAGAAAACATCTTATCAAAATATACTATAAAGAAAATGAAAAGGCAACCACAGTGTGATGGTTAGGCCAATGTGTCAATTTGGCCAGGTAATGCTGCCCAGTTGTTTGGTCAAGCAAGCACTGGGCTAATTGTAATATAAGGACATTTATGGGCTTTAATCATTGGTGAGTTAATTGCATAGATGGTTGATTACATCTGCAATCAACTGAGGAGATTGCCATCAACAATGAGTGAAATCTCATCCAATCAGTTGAAGACCTTAAAAGGAGAAGTGATTTCAGCATTCAGAGAGAGAATCCCCATCTCTACTTCAGATAGCCAGTGTCTCCTGGGGAATCCAATGAGGACTTTCATTGGAGTCCCTGGCTTGCAGGTTGCACTACAGAATTGGGATTTGTGCATCCCCATGGTCATGTGAGACAGTTTTATAAATTCTCATACTATTTACAGACATCTCCTGCCAGTTCTGTTTCCCTTGAGAACCCTGACTAATATAGCTTGGTATCAGGAGAGGTTCTTGAGAAACAGAATCCTAAAAATGGGATTTCTGAATTGGTTCTGGGATTTTTACAATTGGTTCTCTACTCTGATTAGATTTAAAGGGCACCAATGACTCTTTTTTGAATAATCAAGATGCCACTGACAGTCCATGGCATGAGTTGGCGATAGAGATATGCAAAATATCACCACTGGATACTATTTCCATACTTATAAGAGTCTCTGGGAGAGAGTGCTTTAACACCTTAATGGAGTTTTGTGGAGTTAAAAGGTACATTGATGCTAGCTGGCTGTTCCTAAATATGCTGCGTACAGTTACAAAAGAAAGGGAAGTCATCAAATTTGCAACTTAAGTGCTGCATAAATGATGTAAAAGTTTCTGTGTGTGCTCTGAAAGAAACTCTTGTTTCATGCAGTGGCACATTTGAGATTTCTGATAACCAGACTCAAAGTCTCACTGTATGAATTGCACAGTTACAATGGAAACTAAAATCTCAAATTTGCAGGGTTTCTGCTGCTAAAATGAAGGCATTGATTGGAAAGGAATGGAATCCTGAAAATTGGATTGAAGACATATGGGTTGATGATGATAGCAGTGGAGATGCTGAAACCCTAAATTCTGCTGAGACTTTGCCAGATAAACCTGTAATAGTCTGCCCTGAAGGGACCAACCAAGGTCTAGCTACACCACACAATCTCTAGCCTGCCTCAAGGAATCCTAATGTCCTCCCCACCCTAAGGAGAAAACCACCAAATTTCAAGCCTGCATTCTCCAATCTCTACCCTTCCCTAAGGAGTCTTGACCTCCTCCCTGCCCTGAGGAAACCATCACCCAACCTCCACCGTTCCCTGAGGTGTGTGCCATCCAAGCTCCAACTGAAGAGATTAATTCTGTCTCACCAGACGAAACTGCTATGGAATGCCCTGAGGTAATAATAATTGGCTTGCAAGACACTTATTCTTCTCCTTACCCACGCCCACCACTCCACTTCTCTTACAGACCTATAACTAGACTAAAATCACAAGCCCCCAAAGGTGAAATGCAAAGTGTGACCCATGAGGAAACACCCCATATTCCAAAAGAACTGCATGAGTTTTCCAATTTATATAGACATAAATCAGTGGAATATGTGTGGGAATATATATATTAAGGGTATGGGATAATGGTGGAAGAAATGTAAAGTTAGATCAGGCTGAATTTATTGATATGGGCCCATTAAGCAGAAACTCTGGATTAAACACTATAGCTCAAGGGGTTAGAAAGGGCTCTAAGAGTTTAAATGACTGAGGGAAACATGGGCCAAAAAATGGCCTAGAATATCTGAAGTTGATATGCCTGATTTATCCTGGTATACTGTAAATGAGGGCATCCAAAGGCTTAAAGAGATTGGAATGCTAGAATGGAATCACCATTTAAGACCTGCCCACCCACTCCAGGAATCTCCAAAGGACACACCTTTCACCAGGACTGTGAGGACTAACTCCATCTTCCCTGAAGACCTTGTGGGTGCACTTCTCTGTAGATCAGATATTACTGTGGGATTTGCAGTTATGGAACTAGAATCCTTAAATACTATGGGAATGACCTGATCCTGGGCTGGTAGAAGCCAAGTAGCAGCATTTAATCACCAAAGACAAGGTGGGCATGGCTACCACAATGAAAGGCAGACTCAAAGCAGCAGTCGAGAGTTGCATAAAGTTATGGTGTTGGCTAATAGATCATGGGAATACCTAGAAGTAAAATAGATGAATAGTTTACTAAATGCCTTCTTGATTTGTATAAGCAGAAGAGTTCTAGTTGAGTGAAAAATACCCTAACTCGAACTACAGACACAGAGAATCACGGGTTCTTAATCAATTACCAGCCTTGAGACAATGTACAGACCCAGAGCCCCTTGAATGAGGAGGAGACAGGTCTCCTTGGGGAAGGATCCTGTTTCACTGCCAAAATTTTATATGTTAATCTTCCTCCTAGATTTCCCCAAAGAAACCTACAGTCTTTTACCAGGGTCACTGTGTATTGGGGAAATGAAAATGAACATACATTTTGGGGATTATTAAATAATGGCTCACAAGTGACATTAATTTTAGGAGACCCAAAATGTCACAGTGGTCCACCAGAGTAGGAGCTTATGGAGGTCAGGTGATTGATGGCGTTTTTTGCTCAGGTCCATCTCACAGTGGGTCCAGTGGGACCCTGGACCCTTTCTGTGGTTATTTCCCAAGTTCCAGAATGCATAATTGGATTAGGCCTACTCAACACATAGCAGAATCCGTATATTGGATTCCTGACTTGCAGAGTGAGGGTTGTTATGATGGAAAAGGCCAAGTGGAAGCCACTAAAACTGCCATTAGCTAGCAAAATAGTGAATAAAAAGCAATACCAGATTCCTGGAGGAATTACAGAGATGAGTGCCACTATCAAGGATTTGAAGGATGCAGGGATGGTGATTCCCACATCCCCATTTCTACTCTCCCATTTGGCCCGTGCAGAAAACAGATGGATCTTGGAGGATGACAGTAGATTATCATAAACTTAACCAGGTGGTGACTCCAACTGCAGCTGCTGTCTCAGATGTGATATCATCACTTTAGCAAATCAGTATATCCCCTGGTACCTTGTATGCAGCTATTGATCTGGCAAAGCTTTTTTTCTCAGTTGCCATTAATAAGGATCACCAGAAAGAGTTTGCTTTCAGCTGGCCAGGAGAGCAGTATACCTTCACAGTCCTGCCTCAAGGGTATATCAATTCTCCAGTCCTATGTCAAGCTCCAGGGAACTTGATCATCTCTCCCTTCCACAAGACATCGCACTTATCCATTATATTGATAATATCATGCTAATTAGATCTGGTGAGCAAGAAGTAGAAATTGCTCTAGACGTATTGGTAATGCACTTGTGTGAGAGAGGATGGGTGACAAATCCAATAAAAATCCAGGAACCTTTCGCCTCAGTGAAATTTCTAGGTGTCCAGTGATGTGGGAAATGCTGAGATATCCCTTCTAAAGTGAAGGATAAGCGGCTGCATCTGGCCCCTCCTACAACCAAACAAAAGGCACAATGCTTAGTTGGCCTCTTTGGATTTTGGATACAATACATTCCTCATTTGTGTGCGCTACTTCAGCCCATTTACTGGCTGACCAGAAAACCTGCTAGTTTTGACTGGGGACTGGAACAAGAGGAGACTCTCCAACAGGTCCAGGCTGCTGTGCAAGCTGCACTACGACTTGGGCCATATGATCCAGCAGATGCAATGATGCTGGAAGTTTCAGTGGCAAATAGAGATGCTATCTGAATCATTTGGCAGGCCCTATATAAGAATCACAATGCGGACCCTTAGGATTTTGGAGCAATGCCCTGCCATCCTCTGCAGATAACTACTCTCCTTTTGAGAAACAGCTTTTGGCCTGCTACTGGGCCTTAGTAGAGACTGAACACTTAACATGGGCCATCAAGTTACCATGAGACCTGAGTTGCCAATCATGAGGTGACTGTTATCTGACCCACCAAACCATAAAGTTGTGCACACTCAGCAGCACTCCATCATAAAGTGGAAGTGTTTTATATGAGACAGGGATCAAGGGGGTCCGGAAGACACAAGTAGGTTACATGAGGAAGTAGCTCAAATGAGCATGGTCACTATACCTTCTCTTTCCCAGCCCACAGCTATGGCCTCTTAAGGAATTCCTTACAATAAGTTGACAGAGGAAGAGAAAATTTGGGCCTGATTTACAGATGGTTCTGCATTATATGCTGGTACCACCTGAAAGTGGACAGCTACAGCATGGCAGCCCCTTTCTGAGACATCCCTGAAGGACAGTGGTAAGGGCAATTCTTCCCAGAGGGCAGAACTTTGAGCAGTGCACCTGGTTGTTCATTTTGCATGGAAGGAGAAATGACCAGAGGTGTGTTTGTACACTGATTCATGGGCTCTTGCCAATGGTTCGGCTGGATAGTCAGGGACTTGGAAGGGACATGATTGGAAAATTGGCAACAAAGGGATCTGGGGAAGAGGTATGTGGATAGACCTTTCTGAGTGGAAAAAAAATGAAAATATTTCTGTCCCACATGAATGCTCACCAGAGGATGACTTCAGCAGAGGAAGATTTTAATAATCAAGTGGATATGATGACCTATTCTGTACATAGCAGTCAACCTCATCCCCCAACCACTCCTGTCATTGCCCAGTGGGCTCATTGACAAAGTGGCCATGGTCGTAGGGATGGAGGTTATGCATGGAGGGGATTCAGCAACATGGAGTTTCCCTTACCAAGGGCTATATGCCTGCAGGCACTACTGAGTGCCCACTCTACCAGTAGCGAGACCCACACTCTGTCCCCAGTATGGCACTGTTCCCCGAGTTGATCAACCTCTACCTGGTGGCAGGTTGATTACATTGGACCACTTCCCCATGGAAAGGGCACCAAATTGTTCTAACTGGAATAGACACATACTCTGGATATGGGTTTGCCTTCCATGCATGCAATGCTTCTTTCAATACTACCTTCTGTGGACTTACCGAATGTCTTATCCACCACCATGATATTCCACACAGCATTGTTTCTGATCAAGGAACCCATTTCACAGCAAATGATGTGAGGGAATGGGCACACACCCATGGAATTCACTGGTTTTACAATGTTTTCCATCATCCTGAAAAAGCTGAATTGATAAAACGGTGGAATGACCTTTTGAAGACTGAATTATGGCTCCAACTAGGTGGAAATACCTTGCAGAGCAGGCATGATGTTCTCCAGGAAGCTGTGTATGTTCTAAATCATCATCCACTCTATGGTGCTGTTTCTCCCATAGCCAGGATTCATGGGTCCAGGAATCAAGTGGTGGAAATGGGAGCGGCACCACTCTCTGTTACCCCTAGTGATCCACTAGGAAAATGTTTGTTTCCCTGTCCCTGCAACTTTAAGCTCTGCTGGCCTACAGGTATTAATTCCAAAAGGAGGAGTGCTCCCACCAGGGAACACAATGATTCCTTTGAACTGGAAGTTAAGACTGCCATCTGGCCACTTTGTGCTCCTTGTGCCTCTGAATCAACAGGCAAAGAAGGGAATTACTGTAGTGGCTGAGGGAAATAGGACTGTGACTACACAATGGAGATAAAGAAGAGTTTGCTTAGAATGCAGGAGATCCTCAAGGGCATTGCTTAGTACTGGAGATTCCCTAAAGTGTCTCTTAGTACTGCCATGCCCTGTGATTAAAGTAAATGGGGGAAGTGGAGTTGGCTCAATGGATAGGGTGTCCACCTACCACATGGGAGGTCCAAGGTTTAAACCCAGGGCTTCCTGACCCATGTGATGAGCTGGCCCACGTGCAGTGCTGATGTGCACAAGGAATGCTGTGCCATGGGGGTGTCCCCTGCATAGGGGAGCCCCCCACACAAGGAGTGCACCCCATAAGGAGAGCTGCCCAGTGCAAAAAAACTGCAACCTGCCCAGGAATGGTGCCACACACATGGAGAGCCGATGCAGCAAGATGACGCAACAAAAATGAGACACAGATTCTGGGTGCCGCCGACAAGAATACAAGTGGACACAGAAGAATACACAGAGAATGGACACAAAGAGCAGACAACTCGGTGGGAGGAGGTGGGGAAGGGGAGAGAAATAAATAACAAATAAATCTTTAAAAAAATAAAGTAAATGGAAAATTACAACAACCCATCCAAAGCAGGATTAACAATGGCCCAGAACCTTCAGGAATGAAAGTTTCAGTCCATCCACCAGGCAAAGAACCATGGCCTACTATGTGTTTGCTGAGAGTAAAGGGAACATGGAATAGGTAGTGGAAGAATAAATCCCAGGGTCCACAGGATGGAGGAATAAAGTATGGATTAGAGTGGACTTACTGGTGTTCTGCTGTGGAACTATTGTGATTAGTAATGGAAGAAACTGTAGCATTGATGTGGAGAAAGTGGCCATGGTAGCTGCTGAGTTTAGGGAGAGGGAAGAAGAGATGTGATGTGGGGGCATTTTTCAGGACTTGGAGTTGTCCTGGATGGTACTGCAGGGACAGATGCTGGACATTGTATATCCTGTCATGGCGCACTGGGTGGGCTGGGGGAGAATGTATACTACAATGTAAACCATTATCCATGTGGTACAGCAGTGCTTGAAAATGTATTTACCAAATGCAATGAATGTGGCACACTGATGAAAGAGGTGGTTGATGTGGGAGGAGTGGGGTGAGGGGGTGGGGTTTATGGGAACCTCTTATATTTTTTTAATTAAAAAAATGAAGAAAAAATTATTAAAAAAAAGAGAGTAAATACCAATTTCAACCATGTGACAAGCTACAGAAATGAGGACTGCAATCATCATGAATAGTTCTTCCTTGTTTAATTATGAGTATGTTTGTAGATGTACAGAAAATGAGTATCTTTGTTTTCTTCCCTATCCTTTCCACTTACCATATGACAAAAGTGGTGTTAGTTTCCTGTATTTAAGGATGTCAGGTTTAAGAGTGAAAAATACTACCCAAGAACTCACACATTATTCTGGAGGGATTTAGTGCATTTCTGTTTATATACAGGACAGTTGAGTATTGTTAGGCAAATATTTATATATAGATATATAGATATGTTTGTTATTGTTTTATTTAGAGTCTAAGTGTGGTTTATGGTGATGTGTATGACTGCCAAGTTGACAAGGTGTTGACTGTGATGGTTAGGCTAATGTATCAACTCAGCCAGATAATGGTGCCCATTTGTTTGGTTAAGTAAGCCCTGGGATAATTGTAATACAAGAACATTTCATGGACTTTAATGATCCATGAGATGGTTGCTCATATAGCTTGTGTAGCAGTTTGGCATTGTTTATAAATTCCAAAAATAGTTATTGGATTATGTTTATAAACTGGTCTGTCAGAGGTATCACTTTTATTTGGTTAAATTATGATTAAGATTTTGATTGGGCCATATCAGTAGTGTATTGAGTTCCTGCCCCTTGGTAGGTGGGGAGCCACAGAGAAAAAAGATGGCAAAGGACAGAGTTGGGAGTTTTTGAGCTGGAGACTGGTAAGTGAACACACAAGAAAAGAACTCAGAGGAATAGAGATGGCTCCTTAGACACAGCAGAAGCCCTGGGGAGAGAGACACAGCCATTCACCTGATAGTCTACAGCTGGCCTTATGGAAAGAGCACAGCAGCTCAGCCCAGAGAGAAACAGAGCCCCAGGAAGAGAGGAACCCAAGAAGCCTGAACTCTTGGCAGATGCCAGCAGCCATCTTGCACCACCACATGGCAATAGACTTTGGTGAGGGAAGTAATTTATGCTTTATTGCCTGGTAACTGTAAGCTTCTACCCCAAATAAACACCCTTATAAAAGCCAACAGATTTATGGTATTTTGCATCAGCACCCCTTTGGCTGACTAATATAGTTGGTTACTTCTACAATCGACTGAGGAGATTGCCTTCAGCAATGAATGACAGCTCTTCCAATCAGTTGAAGGCCTTAAAAGGAGAAGTGATTTCAGCTGTCAGAGAGAATCCCATTCTCTACTTCAGTGTCTCCTGGGCAATTCAATGAGGACCTTCATCTGAATCCCTGGCTTGCAGTCTGCCCTGTGAATTTAGATTTGTACATCTCCACAGTTGCTTGAGACAATTTTATAAAATCTTGTACTGTTTACAGATATCTCCTTCGGTTCTGTTTCCCTAGAGAACCCTGGCTAATATACAGTCTAGGAGAAGTTATTTGAAAAACATATATCATATTCTGTATATATAATGAATTACTACATGTCAATAATCAAAAGCAAAACAGCCCATTAAAATGGATAAAATAATTTGATATTTCAGAAAAAAGATATTCGAATGACCAATAAATATATGAAAGATTGCTTAACATCATAAGTTATCAGGGAAATGTAAATTAAATCACAATGTTATATGGCTACACATACACTAGAATGTCTAAAATAATTGCATATGGATAATGACGTATGGGAAACTTTTTCATGATATATATGTCTGCTTGTTTTTTTAAAGATTTATTTTATTTTATTTATTTATTTATTTCTCCCTCCCCCCCCTCAGTTGTCTGTTCTCTGTGTCCATTTGCTGTGTGTTCTTCTTTGTCCGCTTCTGTTGTTGTCAGTGGCATGGGAATTTGTGTCTCTTCGTTGCATCATCTTGCTGTGTCAACTCTCCGTGTGTGTGGCGTCATTCCTGAGCAGGCTGCACTTTGTGTCGCCCTGGGCGGCTCTCCTTATAGGGCACACTCCTTGGGCGTGGGGCTCCCCTACGCGGGGGACACCCCTGCGTGGCACGGCACTCCTTGCTCGCATCAGCGCTGCATGTGAACCAGGTCCACACGGGGGTTTGAACCGCAGACCTCTCATGTGGTAGACAGACGCCCTGACCACTGGGCCAAGTCTGCTTCCCCATGTTTGTTTTTTGAATCCACAAATTTTACTAAATATTTATTGTTTCTATATGTTCATATATGAATATATATATAATAACATTTTATTTTATATAATAATAAAAAAACCAGTGTGTTACTGGCTCAAAGATAGGCAAATCAATGGAAAAGAAATAAACCTATATATATCACCAATTGATCTTTTTAAAATTTTATAATCAATTTTATTGAAATGCACTCATAAACCATACAATTCATCTTAAGCTTACAGTTAATGGCATTTGGTATAATCACAGGATTGTGCATCCCTCATGTCAATCAATATTGGAACATTTTCATTACTCAGAAAGAAAATAACAACAACAACACAGAAAAAACAAACACAACAAAAAAACCTACCCCTTAGTAGTCACCTCTTAATCTCTTTATCCATTGCCTGCCATACACAACTGCTAATCTATTTCTGGTTCTGTAATTTTGTATTTATAATTTGTATAGATGGAGTCAAACAATATATAGTACTTTTTGTCTAGTCTTTCACTTAGCATGCTTCCTTTTTTTATTGTATATTTGTTCAATTATCACCCCGATATTAACGTCTTGTAACATTAATGTATATTTGTTCTGTTTCAGAGAAAAACATTCTTATATATGCACTATTAAACATATTCATTTTTCATAAGAGGGTTTGCTATGGTATATAGTCCTGTGTTTCTTTTTTTTTTTTTGCTTTCCTTCTCGTGATATACATGTCCTTAGACTTTCCCTTTCAACTTCTTTCATACTCATATATTAGCACTGCTAATTACAAACTTTATGATGTGCCTTTACCATTTCTATTCATTTGCAAACATTTAGAAACAATCTTTTTATCAATCCTGCACAGATTAAACCTTAGCTTTCCATTCGCTAACCACATTCTATTTTCTGCTGATTTACATTCTGGTAATTAACTCCATTAGTTCACCCATTATATTTAGCTCATATAACAATAGTAACCATTCTAGTAGGTGTAAAATGACATCTCATTGTGTTATTTGCATTTCCCTAATTACTAATGATGTTGAACAATTTTTCATGTTTTTTCACCATTTGTATTTTTCTTTAAAAAAATGTCTGTTCAGTTCTTTTGCCATTTAATTGTGTCTTTTGTTTACTGTGACTTGTAAGATCTCATTATATCATGGCTATTAAACCCTTATCAGATGCATGATTTCCAAATATATTCTCCCATTGAGTCAGCTGCATTTTCACCTTTTGACAATGTCCTTTGAGGTGCAAAGGTGTTTAATTTTAAGGAGGTTCCACTTATCTACTTTTTCTTTCATTGCTTGAACTTTGTATGTAAGATTTAAGAGACCACCACCTACCATAAGATCTTGAGGATGTTTCCTTACATTATTGTCTAGGAGATTTATGTCCTGGCTTTTATGTTTAGGTATTTGATCCCTTATGAGTTGATTCTTGTATAGGGAGTAAAATAGGGTCTTTGTTTTTAAGATTTATTTTATTTAGTTACCCCTTGCTGCTTGTACTTGCTGTCTGCTCTGTGTCCATTCACTGTGTGTTCTTCTGTGTCTGCTTGTCTTCTCATCTCTTTAGGAGGCACCAGGAACCAATCTTGTGACCTTCCAACATGGAAGAGAGGCACTCAATTGCTTGAGTCACCTTAGCTCCCTGGTTTGTTGTGTCTCTCATTGTCTTTCCCTCTGTGTCTCCATTTTGTTGCATCATCCTGTTGCATTAGGGCACCACGTAGGCTGGCTCTCCACACAGACCAGCTCTCCATGTGGGCCAGGTCTCTACGTGGGCCAGCTTGCCTTCACCAGGAGGCCCTGGGAACTGAACCCAGGACCTCCTATATGGTAGATGGGAGCCCAATAGCTTGAGCCACATCCACTTCCCCTCTTTCATTCTTTTGGTTATGAATATCCAGGTCCACCAGCACCTTTTGTTGAGATGGTGATGCCCACTCTGTTTCTAATTGAGAGGGGGTTTAGATCCCATGGGGCAGATGGATGGAACTATCTTGCTTGAGTTGCAGACATTCTCTGTTCCTTGGGAAGGGTGTTGTCCATTGTCCTCTCCTTGTTCGTTGTCCTGAGTCCATTGAACTGGAGAGTAGGTGTTGCAAGTCTGCTGAAATTCAGGGCTCAACTGGCACATGGACAGACCAAAGATTTAAGTCTCTGGGACATATATTTATCAAGTATAGTGTTAATTATAGATTAAAATAAAAGGAGCCAAAGAGCCATGTGTAGGGAAACTATAAATGAGTTTAACTCTGTTACATTGGGGAGCATAAATTCCAAAGTAAGTCTCACTAAGAGGGTGCCAAACTCCTGAGCTTGTTTTCCCTGCTTACAGTTTCTGGATGTCTCCAGACACCTCAGGAGTCCTGCTATTTGAAGCACTGTTTGTTGTGGCAGTCAATGAGATCCTGCTGAGAGTTGCATAAGCATAACCTCCGGTGTTGCTGCCTCCCTTCACCCCTCCTCCTAGCCTTTGTTATCTCCCTTTTCCAGCCGTTGCTATCCTTCCCGCCAGTCCCGTCCACTTAGCCAACTCATAATCTGCCCCCTTTCTTAATCACCGCCTACTTCATAGCTGCCTGCACAGTTCTGCCTATCCACTACCGCCCCGTAGTTTACCCGCCCCAATTCCTACCCCTCCCTTGACCCGACCTTATATAATCAAGTGTATTTCCACAATAAATTGGACTAGCTCATTCTCACAAGCTGTCTCCATGGTTTTTACCACGCGTCCCCCACGCCTGGAGAACCTAGGCCTACGCGTTGGCCTAGGGGCTCACCGCCGAGCCGTGGAAGCCCACCCGGTCCTCGTAGGTTGCTAACTTAGAGTAGCAGCCCACAGCAGGGGTTGCTAACTTGGAATAGCAACACTCAGCAGGGGGCTCGCCCGGGATCCTTTCCTTCCACCGCCCTCCGGCCCCTCTCTGCTGCTGCTGCTGCTGTCTACTGGCGACCATTTCAGCTCTCCAGGTAGGGACCCCATCGCCGTCTTTTCTTCTCCCACTATGGGCACCTCTCTCTCCTCACACCATACCCCTCAGGTTCGGCTTTTAGCCGCCCTGCTTGATACCAATGGAGTCCGCGTTTCCCTAAAACAGCTCCAAAAATATTGGGACCTGCTACTCCCTCTTAATCCGTGGCTCGCCACCTGCCAGCTCTGGAGCCCAGACACATACTCTCGACTCATAGATCGAGTCACCTCCGCCATAGAGCATGAAAAGCGGTCTTTCCCGCACGGCCTGCTGCCTGCTCTAGTAGCCATACGCGCCTGCCTCCTTGGTGCACCATCAGAAGCCATCCGAGACAAATCAGTTAAGCAACCCAATGACTATGAGCCCGATGATCCTGGCGACCCAAATTCTCTGTCTGACCAGCTCGCCGCCGCTCTCGAGCGTGAACCTCCCCGCCCGCGCTCCCCACGGCCCGCAGAAGCCGCTTCAGTAGCTCCTCAAAATAGCGGACTTTCTCCTTTTTCTTCCACCTCTGCCCAAAATGGCGCACTTCCGGCTTCTTCTTCACCTATGTCCGAGCCCACCGGCGGGAACAAAGGCGCCTCCTCTCACCTTTACCCGCCTCTCCCTGTCTCGTCATCTTCCGGCCCTGCCCCGGACATAATGTCGCCGCCATCTTGGCCGGCCCCCGGAAATGACGTGACTTCGCCGCCATCTTGGCCGGCCCCCGGAAATGACGTGACTTCGCCGCCATCTTGGCCGGCGCCCAAAAATGACGTAACTACATCGCCATCTTGGCAGGCGCCTAAAAGTGACGTCGCCGCTCCGCCATCTTGTCCAGCGCCCAAAAATATCCCGCCGCCAGTTTGTTGCCGCCTTGACGCTGCTAAGCCATCATTCTCTCATCTGTTTCCCGCTACCGTTCATCCCTCGCCACCACCGTATGGCAGCAGCTCCCCACCTGCTTCTAGCGAAGCACATTCTCCCGCCCCCCAGCTATACCCGCTCAACCCGCTGCCCACGCAGCAACGCCCTCAGACTTGGCTTCCCTTCACAGCTGAAGAAGTTAAAACTCTTCGCAAAGCTGTTAAAGAAGACGGCATAGGTAGCCCATATGTCCAACAATTAATAGAAGAGTTAGGGGTTCAACTTGCTCTTCCTTATGACTGGATTTCTCTAGCCCATTCCATCCTTCCGCCAGGCCAGTTCCTTGAATGGCGTGCTTACTATCAAGTAGCTGTTGATAAGCAAGTGGTAGAAAATGTCCAGGCGGGTATCCAAGATCCAGCTGATGCCTACACAGGAATTAACAACTATGCTGACCCTCGTTCTTATATAAACATAGATCCAGGGTTTTGGCACCGAGTAAAAGCTCTTGTCCAGCGATCGTTCTCTTTAGTTTCTACCAAGCAGTCCACCAAATTTGCGCAAATGCTTCAAGACTCGCAAGAAACATTTCCAGCATTTGTCGCACGCGTTTTAGAAGCATGCCAGCGGAAAATTACTAACGAAGATGCTCAGTTTGTGTTAGCAAAAGAACTCATTCTCGATGGGTGCCTTGCACCCTTCCGGGCCGTTATTCTTCCTATCCGTGACAAGCCAATACATGAATGGGTATTGGCTTGTCGAGATATTGACCCACAGACTAAAGCACTTACTGCTGCCTTCGCTTCTGCCATGGCTGTGTCATCTGCCTCCACTTCTGCCTGCTTTCGATGCGGTCAGCCCGGTCATTTTGTCCGCGAGTGCCCTCAACAGGCAGCTCCCCGCCCTGCCGTAGCACTGCACAGACCAAGAGGCCCCCCCACACCATGCCCGCGCTGTGGCAAGGGGTATCACTGGGCCCGCGATTGCCGCTCATCGCAACGTATCTCCCAGCCTTTAAACTTCCAGCGGGGCAGGCCTCAGCCCCTCCCCCAAGAGGCCCTCCAGAGAGCTCCAAAACCTTAATGTGGACAATGCCTATCAAACGTCACCAAAAACCTTCCTTAGAGCTTAAAATAAACGGACAATGGCTTGAAGGGCTCTTAGACTCTGGTGCTGAAATCTCTTGTATTCCCTTTGAAATCGCCGCCTTCAATCATTGGCCCCTCGAAACCGGCCCTCAAGTCATCGGCGCCACGGGAGCTGCTACCTCCTGGAAAACCTCCCAGCCTCTGCATTGGAGCGACCGAGAAGGTCACGAAGGCCAGATTCGTCCACTCGTCCTTTCTTCAGTCCAAACCATCCTGTGGGGAAGAGATGTACTCAGCCAGCTAAAAGCTCGAATAACCACAGAAGCCTTCATAGCTGCACCGCCCCCCCCCCCTTATAGGGGCCACTGCTCCCATCTCAAGACCTGACCCTATCCCTCTGGAATGGGACACAGAGGAGCCCATCTGGGTCGAGCAGTGGCCCTTGCCAACTCATAAACTGCAAGCTCTCTCTGCCCTCGTCGAAGAACAGCTACAAGCAGGGCATATTGAGCCATCTACCAGTCCCTACAATTCGCCAGTCTTCGTCATCAATAAGAAGAACATGAGCAAGTTCCGCCTCCTTCATGACCTTCGAGAAATTAACAAACGTATTAAGCCAACGGGATCACCTCAGCCTGGTTGCCCGCATCCCACTGCAGTCCCTCAGCATTTTTATGCAGCCACCATTGACATCAAAGATTGCTTTTTCTCCATTCCTCTTCACCCGCGAGACTGTCCACGATTTGCGTTTACAGTCCCGCGTACCAACAATCAAGGAGCAGCACTCGGATTCCAATGGCGAGTACTACCACAAGGTATGCGGAACAGTCCAACTATATGTCAGCTCTATGTCAATCATGCCATTGAGCCGCTACGCTCTAAGTTCCATCCAGAGCACACATACATCATCCACTATATGGATGACCTTCTTTTAGCAGCAAGTTCTAAAACACTTCTCAATGATCTACTCTCTGCAGTTACGACAAACCTCTCAAGTCTTGGATTAATAGTGCAACCTGACAAAGTCAACCCCCAGCCACCTTTCCAGTTCTTAGGCTTTCATTTTCATCAATATATTCGGCCCACCAGCCCGCAAATCCATGTTTCTGATCACATGACGCTGACTGAGCTCCAACGGCTTTGCGGACAAATCAATTGGCTTCGATCAGCACTCCCCATCACAACAGCGCAAATGCAACCCCTTTTCGAGCTCCTGCAGACTAAGTGCAGTCCATCCGCTGCAGTCGTTCGCCCCATCACCATCACCCCAGCTGCCAAAGAAGCCATCCAACAAGTAAATGCTGCACTCCAGCAATGCCGCCTAGAGCGATTCTCTCCTGATCTCCCAATCCTTGCCTTAGTTTTGCCAACACCAGTCACCCCAACAGGTCTCCTATGGCAAGATGGTCCTCTTCTTTTTCTACACACGTCAAAAAGTAAACTCCCAAAAATCTGCCCATTTACAAGGGCTTGGATCACATTAGCCACTGACTTAGTACTTCTCTCCATACAAACGTACAGCGTCCCGCCACACACCATCGTTTGGCCCTTTGATGCAAAAGAAGTTACCTCTCTCATCATGAATAATGCCCAAATGCAAGGCCTAATAGAATTCTTTCGTGGCTCTTTTGACAATCACTATCCGCATCATCCACTACTACAAGGGGTATCTCAATTAGCATTTTCCAACCCGTTCCATCCGCTGCCCGCAAGAAAGCCAATTCCTTTTGCCATCACTGCTTTCACCGATGCTTCAAAAAAGGCATTCGCTGCTGTCATATATACGCCAAGAGAACCTAAGCCACAACAATTGGTGTTTGCTAATGACTTTTCTGTCCAAACAGGTGAACTTTTAGCTGTCGCCGCAGTCCTCAATCTCTACCCGGACCAGCCTCTTAACATCTTCACAGACAGCTTATACACTTTACAAGTGTGTCGTAGCCTCCCGCTTGCTACTTTCCTACCCAGTGACTTAACTATTGACCAAGCACTCGCTTTTGTACAGCGACTGCTTGAAGAAAGGCAACAACCCTGGTTCATTGCTCATATCAGAAGTCACTCTGGCCTGCCAGGACCGCTAGCTCAAGGAAATGCCCTTGCCGACGCTTTAGCATCCGGCCGCCATGTATGCCCAGTTGCCATTCAAGAAAACCTCACTGACAAAACAAGACTGGGAGACTTTGTCAACCAAGCTAAGCTCCTACACTCTCAATTCCACTTCTCAGCGCGATCCATTCAAAAGCTCTTCCCAGACCTCCCCATTGAAACATGCAAACATCTTGTGCGCTCCTGCCAAACATGTGCACCTTTGCTGCCTCTTGGACCCTTGCAGCCCCGCGGAGCTAATCCCCGCGGCCTACGGCCTAACTCCCACTGGCAACTTGACGTCACACACGTTAGCGCCTTTGGACGCCTTAAGTATCTTCATGTTGCAGTTGATACTTTCTCGCACCTGTGCTATGCCGTGCCCCTCACAGGAGAGAGCGCTAAACATTGCACATTGCATCAAAGCACTCCGACAAGCCATTCTATTCATGGGAATTCCCTGGGATCTCAAAACCGACAATGGACCAGCCTATCGCAGTGCCACCTTTGCCAGCTTCGTACAAATGTACCACATCACACACCATTTTGGCATCCCCTACAATCCACAAGGGCAAGGAATTGTTGAGCGCACTCACCAACAGCTCAAGCTACTCATTCAAAAAGAAAGAGCTTCCTCCCCCCATAAAGCCCCTGCTGACGTCATCACTGCCTGCCTTATTCATCACAATCTCCTGACCTTCGATGACAAGGGACTTTCCCCAACCCACAAACATTGGGGACCCATGTGGCAACCCTCGCAGTCCCTCTTGTTCACTGGAAAGACCCTGCCACAAATCTTTGGCAGGACCCGGCTCCCTTGCTAGCACAGGGGAGAGGTTTTGCTTGTATCTTCCCAGACTCTGAGCCACAACCACTCTGGGTTCCTGGGCGCTATATCAGGCCTGCCACCGACCCCAAGGTTCCCCTTAATGATAAGTACCCTATGCCCTCCGTGAGAGACAACATTGACAGCGGAGGCCCAGATGTCGCCCCATTCGCTCAAATTCAGCACCAACCAGCCCCTCCCTGAAATGCTTATATTTAAATAAGTGCTCTCTCCGAGTTTCTTTCTGCTGATTGCCCCTCCTCTATGAGGGCTCTCTTCTCCTTCTTTTGTCATTACAGATCTCTCAAAGGACCCAACTCTGCATACTCCACAAGAAAAGCCTTTGCTACCTCCGCAACCCGCCGTTGAAAAGTGCCTGACCTTCACCAAAACGTGCTTTATAGTTCATCAGAAAAGAACTCTCAGTGCAGATGCTCCTCAAGCTCCCCTCACACCCACTCTTACTCTGCTTCTTTCTTGTAATTTTCATTTTCTTAACAATCTTCTCAGCTGTTTGCCTCGCAGCTACAGCCCCAACAGATTGGAACCTCCGTCAACGCCTCCTCCTCGCTGTCGCCTTTCTACTTTTAATTGGCATTTTCACCTCTCTCCTCATCCTTCTCCCATGACCACTATACGCCCCCAGGTAAATTCACCCGAGTCTACCTCTCCGACACCGTCGTCCATGGGAACCACACCAGCTCTTTCTCGCTGCGAACGACGTCGACAACGTTTCTTTGCCCGCCGCCTAAGCCGTCTTTCCCTTGAAGATGATGACCCCATCGAACGCCAAGTTCTCCAACTCCTCCGACGAGCCCGCTCTGTTCACACCCCCGCCTCCTGTTCCCCTACCCTCCCCTACCTCATCCATCTCCTCATTCTCATGTTGTCTCTAGCCTCCTCTGCCCAAAGCTCCTCCTCCCATCAGCCATTCAACTGGACCCTGCAGACATTTCCAGAAAAACGTGTTCTCGCTTATAATGTTACTAGTGTCGCTCCCTCCTTTTTCACGCACATCTGCCCTCTTGCTGGAATTTCCTTCCGTCCCAAATGCCAAGTGAGTAACATCAAAAAAGCAAAAGTAGGCTTCCACCATTCCTCATCCTGTCGAGGCGGGAATACAGCATGCCTGCTTTCTCGAAACAATCGTCTCCTTGGCCCTCAATTTAACCCTGTGTCTGGTTTTTACATCTGTCCTGCTAGTGCTCGAGGTTGTCATGACCCATCACACTTCTACTGTCCCTCTTGGGGATGTGTGACCATGGCCCATGGATGGTCCGGCGCCCCCAACAGAGACCCGTATCTCTCTCTCCAAGTAGCCAACAATTCCCATTGGGACTTCATTTCGCTGACAGTAAAAAACCCAAACGACGATACATGGCTGGCCGCTTGCCCCTATGGACTCCGGTTGTATATGAGCAACTATGATCGTGGCGCTTTGTTTGAAATCCAAAAGCGTGTTGTCTCCGCCCCACCCTCTGCTATTGGTCCCAACCACATCCTTAACCCTCCTCCCTCACCCACTGTTCACCTTCTTCTGTCCTCATCTACTCCCCTCAAAATCTCTTCCACCTCGGCCGCCGTCGTCCCTTCTACAAGCCCCACTTCCCCCCCCCCGCTTCAGGTATACAACCACATCCTCTCATCCCCTCTAGTCCCTACTTCAAACTCCTAAACGCCTCCTATTCCTCTCTCAACGCCTCCCACCCCAACCTCACTCGCTCTTGCTGGTTGTGTCTTTCCCCCAGCCTCCCCCTCTATGATCCACTTGCTATCCCTTCACCACTCTTTACTTCCTCCACCGACGATTCCCCCTCTTCCTGCAATTGGAATCAATCTACTCATGTCCCACTCACTTTTACGCACATCTCTTCCAAAGGTTTATGCATTCACCCCCGTTCTTCCCACACTCCTAGCCTTACTGCCTGTGCCAACTATACCTCCCCAAACATCTCTGCCAAATACTTAGTTCCCCTAAACACCACCCAATGGCTCTGCTCTTCCACCGGACTTACCCCATGCTTATCTGTTGCCACACTTAACAAGACCAAAGAAACGTGTGCTCTCATCCTCCTCACGCCTCGAGTCATCTATCACACTCCTCTACATTTCTTTGAACCTTTGACCACACTCAAGAAGCTATTTACCTCCACAAACACGAACCTATTACTGCTGTACTCACTGTCACTTCCCTCCTAGCTACAGCTGGAGCTGCCACTGGTGTTGCAGCCCTAGCCACACAAGCCTCCGCCCTCCAAAACCTCAGACAAGCAGTAGACTCTGATATCATCTACCTCCGAGATGCAGTCAAATATCTTAGAGACTCCCTCAATTCCCTTTCAGAAGTTGTCCTGCAAAACCGCCGAGGCCTTGACCTCCTCCTCCTCAAAGAAGGTGGCCTATGTGCAGCTCTGGGAGAAGAATGCTGCGTCTATGCCAACTATACCGGTTTAGTAGACTCCAGCTTAAAAGAACTTGAAAAAGGTCTCAACCAACGCCGACTTGAACGAGCCCAAACTGCTGGTTCCTGGGGCTTCCTGCAGCCCCTCCTCCCCTATCTCCTCCCGTTACTAACCCCAGTTCTGCTCATCATCCTAGGTCTCACCGTTTGTCCTTGGGCCATTCGACGAATCATCCGCCTTGCGAAAGATCATGCTGACAGTGTATTTTCCTCATTTGTTCAAATCCATTACCAACGTCTTGCTACCTCTGATTCCATTCCTCAATCTCGACCACGTCCTCACCCCCCTTCCCACCGTACTTCCCGCCTGTGAAGCTGCTTGCTGTGAAACTCCCTGACTTTAGCCGCCGGCACGGGTTTGTTTCCCTCGGCGTAAAGGGCTTGGGTGCACCCTCCGCCCCCCTTTATTGCTATACGTCTGAGAATTCTTCGCAGTTAAGCTAGCCACAGCGCTATCCACCCCAAAAAAGCGTGCGCAACATCACGTTAGATATTTCGTCTAGCACCGGCACGCACCAACCCTAAGGGCTATGCATACATTCTGGCCAAATGATATGTCATTTGCCCATCGCCAGTCAATCCTGCCCTCTTTTTCTCTCACCCTCCACAGCCCATCCCTCTACTCTCTCACACCTTTTTTTTTATAAAACAAAAGGAGCAATTGTTGCTGCCTCCCTTCACCCCTCCTCCTAGCCTTTGTTATCTCCCTTTTCCAGCCGTTGCTATCCTTCCCGCCAGTCCCGTCCACTTAGCCAACTCATAATCTGCCCCCTTTCTTAATCACCGCCTACTTCATAGCTGCCTGCACAGTTCCGCCTATCCACTACCGCCCCGTAGTTTACCCGCCCCAATTCCTACCCCTCCCTTGACCCGACCTTATATAATCAAGTGTATTTCTGCAATAAATTGGACTAGCTCATTCTCACAGGCTGTCTCCGTGGTTTTTACCGCGCGTCCCCCACGCCTGGAGAACCTAGGCCTACGCGTTGGCCTAGGGGCTCACCGCCGAGCCGTGGAAGCCCGCCCGGTCCTCGTAGGTTGCTAACTTAGAGTAGCAGCCCACAGCAGGGGTTGCTAACTTGGAATAGCAACTCACAGCACTCCGGAATGACCTCTTGGTTCACTTTGAAATCTCTTAGCCATAAAAACTCATTTGTGTTTAATATTTTCCCGTTTTGGTCAAGGCCTCTTAACAGATGTATTGCTAGTTGGTGCTTGGTAATAATCACTCAGTGCCAGAGAGGTTCATTCCCAGGGGTCATGACCCATGCTGGGGGAAAGCTAGTATGCTTATATGCTGATTTTGGCTTAGAGAGAGGCCACATTTGAGCAACAAGGAGGCTTTTAGGAGATAACTCTTAGGCAATATATAATACTTGGTTCTGTTTCAATTTCACTTATATCATAAGTATAGTCATCAATATCAAGGGCCTGGCATAATGGTCTGTCTTCCTTCACTAGGCACTGCCCCTGTACTCAGGGGATTCTTGCTGTCCTATTAGAGAATGTAGAAGAACTCCCCAGATTTGGAACTTAATATTCTTTCAGTTGTGTGGCTCTCGACCCACTCAGACAAAGCCCTATGAACAGTTGAACATATTCATATACCTTAAAGTCCTGCCCCAGGTGAACCCCTCACTATGTATCATCCCATCACTGACACCCTGCACCAGTGACCCTTCTCTGCCACAGTTGTGATAATTCTCTTATCCAAAAATGAAGCCAACAAATACCAAATAAAGTTAATAATAAAATGAAATAATGATAGTTTTAAAACTAACAAATAAAATAAATAAATAAAAATTTGAAATAAAAATATTTTAGGCATTTTGCCTTTCCTCACTGTAAGATCTGTTGCTTTATATGTACAGTGACATTTTCTTCCATATATTACTCAGATGTCTTTTTTTCCCATTTTATCTTCAAAGAAGTTTTAGGTTACAGAAAAGTTACATAGAGAATATAGGGGATACCCATATACCCAAGGCCCTTCCCCTTTTCAACTCTCCCTTATTAATAACATTTTATATGGGATGGTGCATTCGTTACAATTGATGTACAAAATATTGAAGCATTGCTACTAACCATCCATGGTCAATGGTTTAAATTATGGATTACATTTGGACTGCACACTTTCATAGGTTTTGACGAAATTTAAAATGGCATGTATCCATTTTTGCAAGACCATTCAGAACAATTCTAATGCCCTAAAATGCCCTATGTTCCATCTATTCTATTCTTCCCTTCCCCTCCCCTTGGAACCTATGGTAAACACTAAGTTTTAATTTTTGAAAAATAAGGTTCATAGTTAATAGCAATAATACTGAGGGCTTGACATAGCAGTATGTTTTCTGTAATTAGACACTGCCTATGTTCTCAAGGGATTCTTGCCCCTCTAATTGAGAACATAACAAGACTCCCCAGGATGGGAGTTTAATATTGTCTTGAAACTATAAGCAGGGCAGATAGCTCAAAAATTCAGGACCTTGTCAGTGGGTCTTATTTTGGAATTTATGTTCCCCAGTGTCACAGAGTTAGACTCATTTATAGACTCATTTTTAGATCTTTATTTTTATCCCCCCCCCTTGTGGCTTTTTGCATGCTATCTGCTCTCTGTGTCCATTTGCTGTGTCTTCTTCTGTGTCTGTATTTATTTATTTTTTATTTTCCCTCCCCCCTTGCAGCTTGCTTGCTCTCTGCTCTCTGTGTCCATTTGCTGTGCACTCTTCTGTGTTTTTTTTTCTTGTCTCCCTTTTTTGTTGTTGTTGTGTCACCTTGCTGAGTCAGCTCCTCATAGCACCTGCAGGCCAGGCAGTGCTCTGAGGTGCCTGCGGGCTGGGTGGTGCTCTGCAGTATGCGGGTGAGCCTGCCTTCACAAGGAGGCCCTGGGATGTGAACCCAGGGCCTCCCATATGGTAGACGGGAGCCCAACTGAGTGAGCCACAGCTGCTTCCCATCATTTATAGATCTTTTATACTCATAGATCATTTATAAATCTTTGGTCCGTCCATATGCTAGATGAGCCCTGAATCTCAGCAGAGTTGCAACACCTACTCTCCAGTTCATTGGACTCACCCAGAACAACCAACAAGGAGATGATGATGGACAACACCCATTCCAAGGAACAGAGAGTGCCTGAAAACTACACTCATGATAGTTCCAACCATCTGCCTCATGGAATCTGAACCCTCTGTGTTTAGTAGCAGTACTTCAATATGGGTTCATCAGTTGTAACAAATGTATCACAGTAATGAAGGATCATATCATCTGAAAATAGTGAGATTCTTAAATCTTCCTTTCCACCTTTGATGCCTTTTATATAATTTTCTTCCATAAGTGATTGCACAAGTACTTCTAACAGAATGTTAAATGGGAGCAATGACAGCTCCTGATCTTAGAGGGAAAGATTTTAGTATTTCCCCATTGAATATGATGATAGTTGTGGGTTTTTCATATATATCCTTTGTCATGTTGAGGAAGTTTCCTTCTAGTCCCATCTTTTGAAGTGTTTTTTAATCAGAAAAATATGCTATATTTTGTCTAATACTTTTTCTGCATCAATAAGGATGATCATGTGATTTTTTCCTTTTGATCTGTTAATATGGTGTATTACATAAGAGTTGAACCATCCTTGTACACCAGGGATGAAACCCACTTGGTCATTTGATATGTTGTTGAATACAATTAGCAAGTATTTTGTTGAGGATTTTAGCATCCCAGTTTATTAAAGAGATTGGTTTTTACTTTCCCTTTCTTTTGGTGTCTTTATGTGGCTTGTATTAGGCTTGTATTGTATTAGGGTGATGTGTTGGCATCATAGAATGAGTTAGCCAATGTTTTCTCCACTTCTATTTTTTTAAAGCGTTTAAGCAGGATTGGTGTTTGTTTTTTCCTGAATTCTTGGTATAATTCAACTGTGAAACCATCTGGTCCTGGGTTCTTCTTAGTTGAGAGGTTTTTGATGACAAATTCAACCTTGTTACTTGTGATTGTTCTGCTGAGTTCATCAATTTCTTCTTTTGTCAATGTAGGCTGTTTGTGTGTTTCTAGAAATTTGTCCATTTCATCTAAGTTATCCATCTTGTTGGCATACAATTTTTCAAAGTATCTTCTTATGCTACTCTTTATTTCTGTGGGGTCAGTGGTGATATTTTATGTATTTACATCTACTCTCTTTTTTCTTTGTCAGTTTAGCTAAGATTTGTCAATTTTATTAATCTGCTCAAAGAACCAGCTTTTGGTTTTGTTAATTTTTTCTAGTGTTTTCTTATTTTAAATTTCATTTAGCTCTCCTCTAATATTTGTTATTTCCTTCTTTCTACTTGCATTGGGATTAGTTTGCTTTTCTTTCCTTTTTTTTTTAAAGATTTATTTATTTAATTCCCCCCCTCCCCAGGTTGTCTGTTCTCTGTGTCTGTTTGCTGCGTCTTGTTTCTTTGTCCGCTTCTGTTGTCGTTGGCGGCACGGGATGTGTGGGCAGTGCCATTCCTGGGCAGGCTGCACCTTCTTTCGCGCTGGGCGGCCCCCCCCACGGGTGCACTCCCTGCGCGTGGGGCTCCCCTATGCAGGGGGTACCCCTGCGTGGCAGGGCACTCCCTGCGCGCATCAGCACCGCGCATGGGCCAGCTCCACATGGGTCAAGGAGGCCCGGGGCTTGAACCGCAGACCCCCCATGTGATAGACGGACACCCCAACCACCGGGCCAAGTCCGTTTCCCTACCTTGCTTTTCTTTTTCTGTTTCTTCCAGGTGTACAGTCAAGTCTTTGATTTTAGCAGTTTCTTCACTTTTTTTTTTAGTTTCATTTTATTTATTTCTCTCCCCCTCTCCCTGTTGTCTCCTCTCTGTGTCCATTTGCTGGGTGTTCTTCTGTGTCAGCTTGCATTCTTGTCATGTGGCACCAGGAAACTGTGTCACTTTTTTTGTTGAGTCATCTTGCTGCATCAGCTCTGTGTGTGTGCAGTGCCACTCCTGGGTGGGCTGCACTTTTTTTGCACAGGGTGGCTCTCCTTGAGGAGCACACTACTTGCACATGGGGCACCCCTGCATGGGGGACACCCCTGCATGGCATGGCACTCCTTGCATGCAGCAGCACTGTGCATGGGCCAGCTCACCACATGGAACAGGAGGCCCTGGGTATCGAACACTGGACCTCCTATATGGTAGGCACACACTCTATCAGTTGAGACACAACTGCTTCCCTCTTCACTTTTAATATAGGCATTTATGGTTATAAATTTCCTTCAGCACAGCTTTTGCTGCATCCCATAGAATTTTTTAAAGATTTATTTATTTATTTCTCTCTCCCCTTCGTTGTCTGCTCTCGTGTCCATTTGCTGTGGGTTCTTCTGAGTCTAATTGTCTTCTCTTTATTTGGCACTGGGAACAGATCCTGGGACCTTCTGGAGTGGGAAAGAGGTGCTCAATCTCTTTCAACACCTCAGTTCATTGTTCTGCTGCATCTCTTTGTCTCTCTTCTGTGTCTCTTTTCATTGCATCATCTTGCTGAACCAGCTCTCTGCTTGGGCCAGCTAGCCATGTAGGTCAGCCATCCTGCATGGGCCAGCACTCCAAGTGGACCAGCTCTCCACTTGGGCCAGCTCGCTTGAACGGGCCAGCTTGCCTTCACCAGGAGGCCCCAGGAATCAAACCCTGGACCTCCCATATGGTAGATGGAAGCCTGAGCCACATCGGCTTCCCCCCATAGGTTTTGATACATGGTGTTGTCATTTGCATTTGTTTCAAGATAGTTACTGATATCTTTTGCAATTTCCTTCTTGACACACTGATTGTCTAAGAGTGTGTTGTTTAACTTCCATATCTTTGTGCCTAATCTGGTTCTTGGCCCCTTACTGATTTCCAGCTTCTTTCTGTTGTGGTCAGAGAGATTACTTTGTATAATTTCTATCTTTCTGAATTCATTGAGAGTTGTTCTGTGGCCTAGCATGTGGTCTATCCTGTAGAATGATCCATGTACACTTGAGAAGAACATATATCCTGCTGTATTTTGGTGTAATGTTTTGCATATGTCTTTTAAGCCCAGAAACTGTAATGTATTATTCAAGGTCTTTGTATCTTTATGGGCCCTCTGTCGAGAGGTTCTGTCTAATGGTGATAATGGTGTATTAAAGTCCTGTGCCATGATTGTTGAGGCATCTATCCCTGCACTTAGTTTTTTCAATGTTTGCCTCATATATATATTTTTAGATTTATTTATTTATTTCTCTCCCCTCCCCCCAAGTTGTCTATTCTCTGTGTCCATTTGCTGCGTATTCTTGTTTTTGTCCACTTCTGTTGTTATCAGTGGCACAGGAATCTGCATCTCTTTTTGTTGCGTCATCTTGTTGTGTCAGCTCTCCGTGTGGGTGATGACGTTCTTAGGCAGGCTGCACTTTCTTCGGCACTGGGCGGCTCTCCTTACAGGGCGCACTCCTTGTGCGTGGGGCTCCCCTACATGGGGGACACTACTGCGTGGCACGGCACTCCTTGTGCACATCAGCACTGAGCATGGGCCAGCTCCACACGGGTCAAGGAGGCCCGGGGTTTGAACCGTGGACCTCTCATGTGGTAGATGGATGCCCTAACCACTGGGCCAAGTGGTTTCCCTGCCTCATATATTTTGAGGCACCCTGGCTAGGTGCGTAATAGTTTATGATTGTTCTTTCTTCTTGATAGATTATCCCTTATATTGTCTTTTACAATAGTTTTAGATTTAAAGTCTATTTTGTCCAATATTATTAATAGTATAATATTGTATATTATATATATATTATATTATATATATTATATATATTATATACTATGTATATAATAGTAATAGTATAGTTACTCTTACCTTTTTTGTTTATCGTTTGCATGTAAAATTATTTTCAAACCATTCACTTGCAATCTCCTTGCTCACTGGTTCTAAGGTGAGTTTCTTGTAGACATCATATAAATGGGGTCACATTTCCTTATCCATTCTGCCAATCTGTGTCTCTTGATTGAAGAGTTTAATATATTAACATTCAATATTGTTACTGTCAAGGCATTACTTACATTAGCCATGTTTTCTGTAGGTTTGTTTATGTCATGTCATTTTTATTTCTCTTTTTATGATTTTAGTTATTCTTACCAATAATCTCCCTTCCTACACTCTCCTCCAACCCTCTCTCTCCTGTCTTTTCCTTTCAATCTACAGAACTCCCTTTAGTATTTCTTGAAGGGCAGGTTTCCTGTTGAAAAACTCTCCTAATTTCTGTTTATCTGTGAATATTTTGAACTCTCCCTCATTTTTGAATGCCAGCTTTGCTGGATACAGGATTCTTAGCTGATGGTTTTTCTTTTAGCAGCTTAACTATGATATACCACTGCCTTCTTGTCGCCATGGTTTTAGATGAGAAATCAGCACTTAATCTTTTTGAGCTTCGTTTGTATGTGATGGATATTGTTTCTCTTACTGCTTTCAGTAGTCTTTGCCTTGAGCATTGAACAGTTTGATAAGTATATGTCTTGGGATAGGCCTGTTAGGATTTTTACTGTTTGAGGTGTGTTGTGCTTCTTGGACATGTACATCCATGTCCCTCAAAAGAGTTGGGAAATTTTCAGTAATTATTTCCTCCAACACTCCTTCTGCCAATTTTCCCCTCTCTTCTCTCTCTGGGATGCCTATAATGCATATGTTTGTGCATTTTGTGTTGTCATTCAAATCCTTGAGTCCCTGCTTGATTTTTCATATCTTTTTATCTATGTTCTACTATCTGTCTGATTTCAGATGTACTGTCTTACACATCACTGATTATTTCCTCTGCCTGTTCAAATCTACTGTTATGTGCTCCCAGTGTATTTCTTATTTCTTGTATTGTGCCATTTATCACCATCAGATCCATTATCTTTTAGGTATGTTTACAATTTCTTTGGTATGTTCCCCCAGTGTCTCCTTTTTTCAAAAAAATTATTTATTCCCCCCCACTTGTGGCTTGTTTGTTGTCTGCTCTCTGTGTCCATTTACTGTGGATTCTTCTGTGCCTGCTTGTATCCCTGTGTTGTGTCATCTTGCTGTGACAGCTGTCTGTGGGTGTGGACCATCAGCTCTCCATGGACACGGGCCAGGTTGTCTTCACAAGAAGGCCCTGGGACATGAACCCAGGGTCTCCCAAATGGTAGACAGGAGCACAATTGATTGAGCCACAGCCACTTCCCATGCCTCCTTATTTTGTAAAAGATTTATTTTATTTATTTCCCTCACCCCCTTGTTGTTTGCACTTGTTGTGTCTGTTCATCTTCCTTGTTTCTTTAGGAACTAAACCTGGGACCTCTGATGTGGGTAGGAGGTATCTAATCACTTAAGCCACCTCCATTCCCTGCTTTGTTGTGTCTCTCCTTATGCTTTTCTTTTTGTGTCTCTTGTGTGTAATCTTGTTTTGTCAGTTTGCCATGCCTGCCCATCATGCCACTTTGCTATCTTCTTAGGAGGCACCAGGAACCAATCCACAGGCCTCCCATGTGGTAGGCAGGAGTTCAATTTCTTGAACCACATCCACTTCCCCCACAGTGTCTTCTTAATATCCTTTATCTCTTCTTCACTTCATTAAGTTGATTCATGATTTGTTTGGACATCCTTGATCAGTTGTTCCATGTTCTGCATCTCCTCCTGTTTTTTTAGTTTGTTCATTAGACTGTACCATATCTTCCTGTTTCTTAGTATGGCTTGTAATTTTTTGTTTGGTGTCTAGTCATCTCTTTACCTTGATGGGCTTATTCAGTTGGTTAGCTTCAATTTCTACTCTAGAGGGTTTTTTTTTTTGCTGTGTGTGTGTGTGGTAAGATTTCTTTTCAACACTTGGTTCCTCTTATTCTATATCCTTGTAGTTGTCTGTGTTCCCTTGATAAAAAAAATTAGGACCAGAGAAAAAGAAAGAGATAACAAGAGAAAACTATAGAAGGACAGGGCAAGATGGTGGCTGAGTGAGCGCACCTGATAATCTCTCCTGCAAAGAAGTGGCTGGGCAGCATTGGAAATTCTGCGGGACCAGGCTGTTTTGGAATTTTGCAGGGCAGGAGGTGTCTGGACATCGATTTGGTGGGAAGGTAACAGAGAAAATTCGTGTATAAGATAAAATTGAGGCTCTATTACACGGAGGTGGGGCTGCGCGCGGGATGCTCCCTCCTGGGGTGGGCAGAGCCGCGGCACTGGTGCTGCAGTGGCGATTCCTGGAGGCTATGTGGTACTGGGGAATTCATAAGCCCTGAGTGGGCTATTGGGGGCTAACAGGGCAGGAGGCCTTCGCAGACCAATTTGGGGAGACAAACAGGAGTTTTCTTGTGAGGCGGGGAATTTTTGATTGCGGACACAAATAATAGTGCTTCCGGCTAGAGCCCCGCCCCCAAGGCTGGCTGCTGATCTGCAGTGGCGTTAAATTGCTCGCAATAAAGAGACATCACCAGGAGGCTGTTTCAGGGACTGGCAGATGGGAGACGTCTGGAAGCCGATTAGGGGAATATTTTGCAAAGTGTGGGAATTTTTCTTTCGGACTCTGATATCAGCATTTCTGGCTGGACCCCCACCCCCAGGGCCTGGCTACTGATCTGCAGCATCATTAAATTGGCTGCAGTGTAGAGGCGCGCCCAGGTGGCCGTTTCGGGAGCTTACAGGGTGGGAGGTGTCCTGAAGTCGAATTGGTGATACAGCCACAGAAGAGACCCGAGTGAGAGGGTGAAATGCGGGGTTCTGACACATAGGTCAGAGTTTGCAGATGTGACCTCCCCCATAGGGCTGGCACCCAGCTGCGGGGATCCCTAAAGGCTGTGTTGCAATGCGGTGCTCCCAGGCTCCCTGTTAACCAGATTTGAGGTTGCCAGGTCTGAGTCCCCTAAACCGTGGTGGCCCACACCCCAGAGACACAACTCTTCAGTCTGCAATATCACAGACTTTCCATCCCTGAATCCATCATGCCCTGAGGTCCATCTGAGGTCCTTGAATGTCCTAGCCCTCGACATTTGCGTTTTTTCTTTTTTGTTTTGTTTTGTATTGTTTTGTTCATTTTTATTTTATTTTTTATTGTCCTGATTGCTAACATTGCATTATCTCCTAGTCTTTTCTCCCATCGTATCCCCCAAAGTCTTTTTTTTTTTTTTTAGTTATTTAGAGGGGTTTTTTGTTGTTGCCATTGTGGTAGTTCTATATCTTTTTCTCTTTTCCTTACTTGTTCCCCTCCCTTTACCCACACCCTTTTTCTTTCTTTCTTTCTTCTCTTTTTTTCTCTCTTGTCCCTCATTTTCTTCTTATTTTATTTTATCTTAATTATACAATAGGTGCTGCAGGGAACACCTCACATTTGCTGGGTTCCCTCATCCTCCATTGCCTCATTTCTGTGTGAATTGATTTTGGCTACCTACACTATCCCCTTTCCCCTACATCTTGATATCCTCCATCATCTACTGTCTCTTCTATATTCCACCTCCCTTTCTTTGATCCACAAAGTGTCTAACTCTTAATTTCTAATACCTTTGTTTTGTTTTCTGTCTGTTATCCACTCTTGAAACTATTCCCTTTCTTTTCTCTTTCCCTCTCTCATGAAAACACTAGCTTTTTAATTTATACCATATTCCTCCCATATTCAGTCAACTACCTCATTATAGGTACTCTACCTACTGGTATAATTCTACACAACTTACATGAATCTAATATCCATCCTCCCAGATCTCATATTGTTGCTCTGTTAACATTTATTACCAATACTACTTTACTCATTTCCCTTGCTTACACAATTGCCTTTCCCTGGCCCTAATACTTTCCTTCAAAGTGAACTCAGCCAGCAATAAGAAATTAGAATAAGAAAAACAAAGTGACAAAGGGAATATATAACATTTACACAAAAACAAGAACTAATTAATCCCCAAGACTAGACAAAGAAGCTAAGGAACTGATTAAACTCGTCAAGATAAAATGATGAACAGACAGCAGCAAAAATCTACAAACCAAACCAGTAATCAGGAAAACATGGCTGAATCCAATGAACAAACTGAAAACCAGGAAGGGGAGCAGAACATTGCACAGGTGGTTAAAGATCTCACAACATATATCACAGACAAATTTAATGAAGTAAAGGAAGACGTTAACAATATGAAGACAACACTTGGAGGGGAAATTGCAGACATACGCAAAAAGATAACAGATATGATGGGAATGAGCACCACAGTTCAAGAAATCAAAAATACACTCGCAGCAAATAACAGCAGATTAGAAGAGGCAGAGGAGAGAATTACTGATGTGGAAGAAGGTACATTGGAAATCAAACAGATAGTAGAACTGATCGATAAAAAGATAGAAAAAATCAAGCTAGGACTTAAGGACCTGAATGACAATGCAAAATGCACAAACACACGTATTATAGGCATCCCAGAAGGAGAAGAGACGGGAAAGGGGTCAGAAGGAGTGTGACAGGAAATAATGGCTGAAAACTTCCCAAATCTGAAAGAGACAGATGTACATATCCAAGAAGCACAGTGCACCCCAATCATCATAAACTCCAACAGGCCCACCCCAAGACATATACTTGTCAAATTATCCAATGCTCAAGACAAAGAGAAAATTCTAAAAGGAGCAAGAGAAAAGAAAACCGTCACATACAAGGGAAGCTCCATAAGATTAAGTGCTGATTTCTCATCTGAAACCATATAGAGGCAAGAAGGCAGTGGTATGACATAGTCAAGGTACTAAAAGAAAAAAATTTCCAACCAAGAATACTCTATCCAGCTAAACTAGCATTCAAAAATGATGGAGAATTCAAAATATTCACAGATAAACAGAAATTGAAAGAGAATGCCAACAAGAAACCTCCCCTTCAAGAAATTCTAAAGGGAGTTCTGCAGGAAGAAAGGAAAAAACAGGACAGGAAGAGTTGGAGGAGAGTGTAAGAGCAAAAAAAAGACAAAAAGAGAAGAAAAAACAAACAAACAAAATATGAGAAACACAAGTCCAATCAAAATTTGGCTAACATAAATAATTCCTTGCAAGTAATAACACTGAATGTCAACGGATTAAACTCACCTATCAAAAGATTCAGACTGGGACATTGGCTAAGGAAATATGACCCATCTATATGCTGTCTACAAGAGACACATCTTAGACCCAGAGACTCATGGAGGCTGAAAGTGAATGGTTGGAAAACAATCTTACAAGCAAACAATAACCAAAAAATAACTAAATAACTAAATAAATGGAAGGATATTCCCTGTTCATGGATAGGAAGACTAAATATTATTAAGATGTCTATCCTACCAAAGCTGATCTACACATACAATGCAATCCCAATAAAAATCAACACAACCTTCTTTAAGGAACTAGAAAAACTAACTGTGAAATTTATTTGGAAAGGAAAGAGGCCCCGAATATCCAAAGACATATTGAAAAAGAAAAACGAAATTGGAGGAATCACACTACCTGACTTCAAAACATACTACAAAGCTACAGTAGTGACAACAGCATGGTATTGGCATAAGGAGAGACACACAGACCAATGGAATTGAATTGAAAATTCTGATATAGAACCTCATATATATTGCCATATAATATTCAATAAAGCCACCAAACCCTCTCAACTGGAAGAGAATGGCCTATTCAACAAATGGTGCCTGGAGAACTGGATATCCATATGTAGAAGAATGAAAGAGGATTACCATCTCACACCTTATACAAAGATCAACTCAAGATGGATAAAAGACCTAAATCTAAGAGCCATGACCATAAAGACCTTGGAAAGCAGTATAGGGAAACATCTACAAGACCTTGTAATAGGAAATGGCTTCATGAACATCACACCAAAAGCACGAGCAGCAAAAGAACAAATAGATAAATGGGACTTACTCAAAATTAAAGCCTTCTACACCTCAAAGGAGTTTGTCAAGAAAGTAAAAAGGGAACCTACACAATGGGAGAAAATATTTGGCAACCATATATCTGATAAGAGACTTATAACTTGCATATATAAAGAACTCCTATATCTTGAAAATAAAAAGATAAACAACCCATTTAAAAAATGGGAAAAAGATTTAAACAGACACTTCTCCAAAGAAGAAATACAAATGGCTAAAAAGCACATGAAAAAATGCTCCAAATCTCTAGCTATCAGGGCATGCAAATCAAAACTACAATGAGATACCATCTTACTCCCATAAGATTGGCATCTATGACAAAAACAGAATAATACAAATGTTGGGGAGGATGTGAAGAAATGGGAACTCTCATCCACTGCTGGTGGGAATGCAGAAGGATCCAACCATTCTGGAGGACAGTTTGGCGGTTTCTCAAAAAACTAACCATAGATTTGTCATATGACCCAGCAATACCACTGCTGGGTATATACCCAGCAGAACTGAACAAAAGGACACAAACCGATATATGCACACCAATGTTCATAGCAGCATTATTCACTATCGCCAAAAGTTGGAATCAACCCAAATGCCCATCAACAGATGAGTGGATCAATAACATGTGGTATATACATACAATGGAATACTAATCGGCTTTAAGAACAAATACACTACAAACACACGTGATAACATGGATGAATATTGAGAACCTTATGTTGCGTGAAGCAACCCAGGCATTGAAGGAAAAATACTACATGACTTCAATGATATGAAATAAGCAAGTTGCCTCAGAGAGCTAGAGACTAGAAGATAGGCTCACAGGAAATCGGGGGTAGAGGAAGGATGTAAGCTGACATCTACATGGGTGAAATCTATGATAAGCTGGCGGTAAGTATGTGCACAAGGAAGAGATAAAATGGGGGCATAGGGTTACCTTTGGGTGGGGCTTTGGGGGTTTGAGGGGGACTAGGGATGGGCGGATGGGTAATATTGCCCAAGAAATTGGGGGGAGGGAGGGGCAACATACAAACATAGCAGATTGTCAGGTGTTTGTTGAAAGCAAAATGCTGAGAAAACCTTTTCAAAATATAATTAGGAAAGTTACCTGTTTAAGATACTCAAAGGGGATAATCTGATGCAGGACAGACTCCTAGGGAATATCTGAATGCTCATTTTGCCAGAGTGGGTTATACCATTGGGTAGAGACCCATATAATGAAAGTGAAGGTAGATCCTCATCCGGGGAGGACTAAGGCCATCAAATAGAGGGAACTGTATCTCTCAAGAGAAAGGGTGGCTCCCAGGGCATTAAGGCAGTTGAGCAAGGCATGCCCTCAACACTGTTGCAAGTATCTCTAAACATGGCTCCTCAAGAAATGAAGATTGACTGTCACTGTGGGGCCCAAGGGGAGGGGGAAATAGATATTGAATAGATGGAACCAAAGTAAATGTGCAGGCAAAAGAAGTGTTTCACAAGAGTACACAAGGATGGATATAAATCATGTAATATTACACCAAAAACATATAGGGGACGACAGACTAATAATGTAAACCATAATGTAAAACATAGGATAACTAAAAAATTTAGAAAACTGTATAGCCTAAAGTATAAACCACAATGTGAACACAAATGTTACCTTGTTTGAAAGCTATTGTCTCAATATCTGTACATCAGTTTCAGTAAATATGATATGAATAAGTTAAAACATTATCGCCGTGGAAGGGAAAAGGTTTTATAATGGACATGTGGGAGTACTGTATATTGTATATATGAATTACTGTGATCTAAGGCTCTTGTGAAGAGAAGCTCAATAATTAGGAAAAAAGAAAAGAAAAAGATAGGATGTAGAATTTTTCCAAATCAATATGTATTCTATATCCAATCTTTAAACCCATCGCTATATTCCATTTTACTAGTAAGGGAACCTGGCATTATATTGGGCTTCACTTTTCAGGAAGTTTTGGATCACAGAGTGGTTCAACAATGGTAGCGGAGGAATACTGGTATGGGATGTTATTGACAGGCGATATATGGTTGACAGGGAGTTATACATGGCATGTGTCCAGAGTGCACGGAAATGTTTGGATATACTCATAGTGGAAACAATTAAAAACAACAGCTGGGGGGGTACTGGGTTACTGGCCAGGGGTGGCTCTGTTGTGGTTCCCTAGGGGAGCAGCGGCAGTCCCCCAGGTGCAACAGTAAGGACCAGGAAGGAATGAGGATCCAACAGTGACCCCCTGATACTAATAACTATGCTTGTGAGCATATACACCTGAAATAAGAACAAGGCCTAGAGCAGTACTGTGCCTAAGAGTTCCCTCCTGACAGCCTCCGTGTTACTCAAATGTGGCCAGTCTCGAAGCCAAACTCAGCATGTAAATGCATTGCCTTCCCCGCAGCATGGGACGTGACACCTGGGGATGAGCCTCCCTGGCACCGAGGGATCACTACCAAGTACCAGCTGGTGACGTAACTAGAAAATGACCTTGAATTAAAGGTTCAATGCAGACCAGCAGAATATCCCTGTCTACATATAATAACAGGAGTTAAAAATGCTGTTTGACCTAAAGTAAAGGGAAAATGGAAAGGACAAATGAGTTCATATGGCTATGAGTCTCTAAAATAGAGTCTGGAGGTTGTCAGAAGGATTGCCCTTATGCACACCTGAACAGAGTCTCAGAGACAGATAAAGTAGATACAACCCCAGGTATTGGTCCTTTTGAGGGCTAAAGAGACCCACAGGTTCTATGGCCATGGCAGATGGGGTTCACTGCCATGTCAGTTGGCCTTTCTTTGGAGCTGGTGTTTCTGCGTGATGGAGCTGGACTCAGATGGGATCTCTTTTCACAAGACTTTCATGCTACTTTACTGGAATTGTAGTTGGTGCTGGGGTTTAAGATATATCTAGGGGATTTGAATCTCTGGACTGACAATATGATAGCCAGGCCCTGAACCTCAACAGATTTCAGCTCCTACACTCTGATTTATTGGACTTACCCCACTCAGCTAACATGGAGTTGAAGAATGTCAACCACCACACCATGGAGCCTAGAGTGCCTACAATTGAAAGCAGGAGGATTGCATCCAGTATCCATGTGGAATCTAAACCCCCTCTTGACATAGATGTGGAATGGACACAACCAAGCCAAGGTCCACAGGAAGGAGGAATATAGTAAGGATTAGAGTGGACTTAATGATATCCTATTCATGAACTATTGTGGTTAATAATAGAGAAAATGTGGCATTGGTGTGGAAAAAGTGGCCATGGTGCCTGCTGGGTGCAGGGAATGGGAGGAAGAGATGAGATGTGGAGGCATTTTCGGGACTTGGAGTTGTCCTGAGTGGTGCTGCAGGGACAATTGCCGGACATTGTATGTCCTCCCATGGCCCACTGAATGGAACGTGGGAGAGTGTGGGCTATGGTGTGGACCACAGGCCATGGGGTGCAGCAATGCCCAGAGGTGTACTCACCAGATGCAATGGATATGTCATGATGCTGGGGGAGAGTGTTACTGTGGGGGGAGTGGTGGGGTGGGGGCGGTGGGGGTGGATGGGGACCTCATATTTTTTGAATGTAGTATTTTTTTTAAATGAATAAATTGAGTAGAATTTGGAAAAAATTAAAAAAATTAAAAAAGAGAAAAGTATAATAGTAATAATAACAAAAAGAGGTAGAAGAGGAACCATACAGAGCTAGGAAAATAAATAAGCAGTATGCATAAAAATCATAAAAATTACAAAGGAATAAGAATAAAAAAGGTGCAATAGAAAAAAATGAAAAAGAAAGAAACAGAGAAAAAAATAGAATGAATTAAATCCCCAGAAAGTTGAGAAGAGAAGGAAAAAAGGAAAAAATATTTAAAAATTTATAGAGAAAAAAAATGAAGACCAAACAAGAAGTGGTGGAATCAAAGAAAAGAAACAAAATACAGAAGATTGAAAAGTGAAGGAAAGACAAAGAAATAAAGTATGTAGAAAAAATAAGTAAAAGAAAAAAAGATGGCAAAGAAAGGGAAAAGACAACAAAGAAGAAACAAAACAACAACAACAAAAAACAACCCAGAGAAAACAGCCTTCCATCTAAGGCCCCTAGGGAGCTTCTCAGGCTGCTGGTATTCATCAATCACTCTGCAGCGTGCCCTCCATAGGTGAGGTACCCGGTTTTAGTGAATAAAATAAGGCAAAAAAAAAAAGGAACCGATAAAAAATTTTAAAATTACAGATCCCCCAAACCTAAAATAAAACAAAAAAAATCTGTCTCTTAGAAAGTATCAGGAATCAAACCAGCAACCTTGTATATGCAATGCAGAAGTTCATACATTGAGCTACACCAACTTCACAGGACAAGTAGGCTTCTGAAAGCTTTTCTGGGTTTTCCTTACCCCATTCCCTCAGGTAAGTTGGACTTCTAATAGTTTGCTGAGCCTGGTTGGTTAGGTGCCTGTCTCTACCCTCTCCTTGACCTAGTTCGTCTCTTCCCCAGGGTGGCTGGGTGTGACAGCTGCCTCATCAGATCCTTCATCCCATTTCCCTGGAACCGTTTCAATGCTGGTCGGGGTCATTTTTGAGATTCAAAGGGGGCTCAGCTGGCCAAACTCATGGAAAAGAAACCACTCTCCATCCTCTGCCAGACCCCTCCTCCTTGCAGGGAATGTTCCCTCCCACTCAGTTGGCTGCAGTAAGCCAGGGGGGTTACCAAGGCTATTTTGCCTTGAGGGTGGTATATATGTGTTATTTCCAACCACAGGGGCAAGCAACTCACAATTTTCCTTTGGCCTCTTTATCTCTTTTTCTAACTCCCTTCTGGATGATGTGCAGCACTTTCCTGTTCTATAGACTCCCTAAGCAGTTCCCTCCAGTAGGTTTTTGCCCTTTTTTCATTGTTTTTTTGTGAGAGAGTCAATTGATCCCTGCTTACCTACTTTGACAACATCTTCCCAGGAGTCTCTATTGCATTTTTAATCTCATCTGTTGTGTTTTTCATCCCCATAAGCGCTTGCATTTTTCTATTAAAGCTTTCAAATTCTTCTTTGTGCTCACCCAGTATCTTCTATTTTTAAATAAACAAAACTACTATAAATACTAATTCTTAAATTTTAATTTTAGGGCCTATGAAAGGGACAGTTTGAAGCTCTTGGACACCAGGAGATCATATCCTTAGAGCTAAACCTATGTAAACCTATGGTAGATGGAAATTTTTTATTAGATCACTTCAATAGGTAATGACCCAAGGTGGGTTTTAATCCTTTTACTGGAGTCTTTTACAAATGGAGGAATAAATGCCTCAGACAGAGAAAATGTGACAGAGAGAGAAACTCCAAGAGGCTGAGAGAGAGGTCCCTGAGGCTGGAAGCAGGAATCAGTGGAGCACAGAGACACGGAAAGAGGCCCCCAAGAGGTTGAAAGGGATGAGGCCTGGTGGAGAGGGTAGAGAAGAGCCATGAGCCTGAGCACCCATAGCTGAGCTCAGAGAGAAAGTATTTTTAGATACTACCATGTGCCTGATTCCCCACAGCTGCAACTTAGTGAGCCAGCATCGCTTGATGATGCCTTGATTTGGATACTTTCACAGCCTCAGAACTGTAAACTTTTAACTTAATAAATTCCCATGATAGAAACCAACCCATTTCTGGTACATTGCTCCTAGGAGCTTTTAGCAAACTAAAACCAGGGAACAGAACTAAAATATTGGACCCGCATAATATGTTAGTCAGGTGTGGTACCCTTGGAGTTAGCATTCTAAGATTCTTGGATCATTTGGGAGGGTGGGAGATTTAGATATTAACTTCAGTTTTTTATAATATTGCAGGGTAAAATTTTAAGGATAACTATGTTTTTAAAATAAGCTTTCTTCCCCCTCTCCTCCCTTCCCCTGCCCTGCTGCTTTAGCTGTGTCCATTTGCTGTGTGATCTTTTGTATCTGTTTCTCTTTTTGTTTTCTCTTCTCATCTTTCTCCTCTAGGATTCAATCCTGGGGACCTCTGATATGGAGAGAATTTCCCTGTTAATTGCGCCGCCTCAGTTCCTAGTCTCTGCTGCGCTTCATCTTGACTCTCTCCTTCCCCTCTCTTTTGTTGCGTCATCATCTTGCTGCGTAATTTACTTGAGCAGGCACTGGCTCACTGCACAGGCACTTGGCTTGCTGTGTGGGCACTCAGCTCACCACACGGGCACTGGCTTGCCACTTTGGCACTGGCTCACCACACAGGCACTTGTGAGGGCACTCGGCTCACCACGTGGGCACCAAGTGGGCACTCAGCTTGCCATGCAGGCACTCATGTGGGAACTGGCTCACTACGCAGGCACTGGCTCATGTGGGCACTTGCGCAGGCACTTGGCTCACAACATGGGCACCATATGGGCACTGGTGTGGGCACTGACTTGTTGCATGGGCACTGGCTAACCACGCGGGCACTTGTGCAGGCACTCAGCTCACCACATGGGCACCATGGGGGTACTCAGCTCACCATGAAGGAACTCGTGCAGGCACTGGCTTGCTGTGTGGGCACTGACTCACCATGCAGGCATTTGGCTCACCATGTGGGCACTTGCACGGATACTTGGCTCACCATGTGGGCACTCAGCTTACCACATGGGCACTTGCATGGGCACTCAGCTCACCACATGGGCACTCAGCTCACCATGTGGGCACTTGGCTTGCCATGTGGGCACTGAGTCACCATGCAGGCACACTTTCTCTCCTTTTTCACCAGGAGGTCCCAGGGATCGAACCCAGGTTCTCCCATATGGTAGATGGAGGCCTTATCTCTTGAGCCACATTCTCTTCCCTAAAGATAATCATTAAAACAATAATAATAGAGTGAATAATCTCCAAAACAATGAATTTAAGAATTTCAAGGGAAGCGGATTTGGCCCAGTGGTTAGGGCGTCTGTCTATCACATGGGAGGTCCACGGTTCAAACCCTGGGCCTCCTTGACCCGTGTGCAGCTGGCCATGCGCAGTGCTGATGCGCACAAGGAGTGCCATGCCACGCAGGGGTGTCCGCCATGTAGGGGAGCCCCACGTGCAAGGAGAGCCGCCCAGTGGGAAAGAAAGTGCAGCCTGCCCAGGAATGGTGCCGCACACATGGAGAGGTGACACAACAAGATGACACAACAAAAAGAGACCCAGATTCCCGTGCCGCTGACAACAGAAGTGGACAAAAAGAACACGCAGCAAAATGGACACAGAGAACATTCAACTGGTTGGGGGGGGGGAGAAATAAATAAATGAATAAATCTTTAAAAAAAGAATTTCAAGACTATTGAATTTCCAAGTGAATGTTTATTATACTTGGAAGATGTGAATGACTCTGTTCAGGCTGCAGGGAGCATTTTTCTCAGGTCTGAATTATTTTGCTCTGGCACCTCTACATGGACTCCTCCTGTGTAAAAGACAGATAAGTAAATGATTAATCATTTGTACATATTTTTCTTCATCATTAAAAAATAAATTACCAAAATTTTTACACAAACTCTGGTCATTCTTCTCATTATCTAATACCTGAAGCTTTGTCAGGCTCCTCCTTTAACAGACATCTGGGAACCAGGAGGCCCAATTCATTAGCTGAAGACTGAAGGAAGAAACCTGTCCAGACATCTAAAAAACAATACTCTGAAGCAATGGATACCTGGATCATGATATTTTTCCATAAGCTTCAGCTATACTCATCCATATTACCACTGATTGCTTCTACTTAGTTCAAGCTATTCTCTCTGCCTGTAATGCTAAAATTCTATCCTCTGTACATCCACTAATTGAAATCTTAATCATTCAGTAATTACTGCCTTGAAACTCTCATAGTGTTTTGAGTTTCCCTCTCTGTTTGTTTCTCACAATATATACTGATATCTTCAAGTGAGAGTACTTTCTTTAATTCATCTCTGTTGTTCCCACATAACCTAGCAGATTGCTTGCCAGAATACAAGAATAATAAACATTGAGAGAAAATTTCTTAGTCAGCATGGACTTTTGGATTCTGACCATTCTACTTACCCCCAATCTTGCTGACAACTTCCAGTGAGAATTACAGCCAACTCTGTAATTTAGAATAGTCTAGTTTGGATTAATACCAATTTAAATCCAACTATATACTGTGGACATCATCCTCAACCTCTTCCTTAGGATTCCAGATAATCACCTATCTTTTCCTCCCCTGTGATCTGGTCATCCTGTCTGTGATGTTTAGCTTACATGGCACTAGTTTAGCCAGCTGTATAGCCTGATTCTATTATTTGGTGCATGTGGTTCACATTTTTCCACTCTAATCTTTATTATTTTCTTCTTTATGCTAGCTTTGGGTTTAGTTTGCTCTCCTTTTTCTAGTTGTCAAGGTGGAAGTTTAGGTTATTGATTTGAGATCTTTCTTCTTTTTGAATGCAGCAATAATGGCTATAAATTTATTCCTAAGCACTACTTTTACTACATCCCATAAAGTTTTTAAATTATATTTTTATTAGAGAAGTTGTGAACTTACGAAACAATCATGCGAATGTGCATAATTCCCATACAACATCCTTCTATCAACACATTACATTGTTGAGGAGCATTTGTTACAGATTAGGAGATAACATCATCAGACTATTACCACTAATTATGATCTGTAGTGTACATTTGGTTTATTTTTTCCATACTCCCTATTAACACAGAACTTCTTTGACAGTACATTCCATAAAGTTTTCGTATGTTTTATTTCAGTTTCAGTCATCTGAAATTATTTTGTCTTTTCTCCTGTGATTTCTTCTTTGACCCATTGGGTATTAGAAGTGGGTTCTTACAATGTCTACATATTTGTGAATTTTCCAAATTTCCTTGTTCCTGATTTCTAATTTCATTCTATTGTGGTCGGAGAACACACATTGCATGATTTCAATTCTTCACTTTATGGAGGCTTGTTTTATGGTGTAACATATTGCCTATCCTAGAGAAGTATCCATGGGCACCTGGGAAGAGCTGTTGTTGGGTGGAATGTTCTATAGATGTCTGTTGGTCTAGTGAGTTTACAGTGTTGTTAAAGTCTTCTATTTCCTTGTTGATCTTCTGGCTAGTTGTTCTATTAATATCTATTACTGAAAGAGGCGTATTGAAGTCTACTGTTGAATTATTTCTTCCTTCATTTCCGTCAGGTTTTGCTTCATGTATTTTGGGGCTGTTATATATATTAAATATCTCCCTGAAGAAATGACCCTTTTATTATAGAATGCTTATCTTTATCTCTAGTAAAATTTTTGTTTTAAAATCTATGTTTGATATTAATATAGACATTCCAGCACTTTTGTTGTTGCTATTTGTGTGATATATTTTCACATACTTTTACTTTCAATCTCTTTGTGTCTTTGAATACAAAGCCTGTGTCTTGTACATGGTATATATTTGGATCATGAATTTTACCCAGTCTGACAATTTCCGATTTTGAATGGAATTGTTTAATTCATTCGCAATTAATGTTATGGATGTTATTATTATTGATATAGTTGGATTTACACTTGACATTTTATTTTTGTGTTCTGTATGTTTAATACATTTTGTTCCTCTATTTCTCCATTACTTCCTTCTTTTTTGTTAAACAGATATTTTCTATTATAACATTTTAATTTTCTTGCATTTTATTTTACTATATATTTTAAGATATTTTCTTAGTGATTGTCCTGAGGATTATAATCAACACCTTAATTTATAATAATCTAGTTTGGATTAATACCAACTTAATTCCAATTGTACAAAATAAATTTTCTCCTGTATATTTCACCTCCAACTGTGTGCCATTATTGTCACAAATTACATCTTTATATGTTGTGTGTCTATGGCAGCTGGATATTATTTAGGAATTCTGAAAAGAAATATTGGTTATGTTGGCAAGCTGGTCTGTTTCTCTGGGCATGATAATGCTTTGGTTGTATTAGATCCAGCTCAGATGTCTTTAATTAAATTATGTTAAGATTAAGACTTTACTGGAATTGTAGTTGGTGTCGGGGTTTAAGATATATTTAGGGGATTTGAATCTCTGGACTGACAATATGATAGCCAGGCCCTGAGCCTCAACAGACTCTAGCTCCTACAATCGGATTTATTGGACTCACCTCATTCAACTAAGATGGAGTTGAAGAAGGACAACCACCACACCATGGAGCCTAGAGTGCCTACAACTGAAAGCAGGAGGATTGCATCCAGTATCCATGTGGAATCTGAACCTCCTCTTGACAAAGAGGTGCAACGGACACAACCAATCCAAGGTCCACAGAGAAAAGGTGGCATTGGAGTGGGAAAAGTGGACATGGTGGCTGATGGGTATGGGGAATGGCAGGAAGAGATGAGAGGTGGAGGCACCTTTGGGACTTGGAGTTGCCCTGGATCACCGGTGCCTCAGGGGCAATCACCGGACATTGTAAATCCTCCCAGGGCCCACTGGATGGAATGTGGGAGAGTATGGGCCATGATGTGGACCATTGACCATGAGGTGCAGAGATGCCCAGAGAGGTACTTACCAAATGCAATGGATGTGTCATGATGATGGGAGTGAATGTTGCTGGGGGGGGAGTGGTGGGGTGAGGGTGGTGGGGTTGAATAGGACCTCATATATATTTTTTAATGTAATATTTTTACAAAATCAATTAAAAAAAAGGTTAAGGCTTTTATTCAACCACATCAATAGGGCATACAGGGTTGATTCCCCATGCCCTTGGTGGTATATATAAAGGGATAATCAGTCAAGAAGGCAAGAGAAGTAGATAAACGGAGAAGATTCACAGAGGATCCTGCGGCCACGGGAAGAGAGATGAGTCTGATGGCTTACAACTGACATTGTAAAGAGACCAGAGCAGCTGAGCCTGGAAAGAAATGAGCCCTGAGAAGAGAGATGAGCCTTATGCCAGCTTACAGCTGAGATTGGAAGAAACTGGGACCACAGAGCCTTAAGAGGAAAGAAGAAGGCTGAACCCTCACAGACAGCCCACCATCTGTGTCAACATATGGAAACAGACTTTGGGTGAGAAAGTACCTCTTATGGTACCTTGAGTTGGATTCTTTAGGGCCTGGTAACTGTAAGCTTCTACTTCCAAATAAATATCCTTTATAAAAGTCAACAGGTTTCTGGTACTTGGCATCATCACCCCTTTCACTATTACAGTGTCCATCAACACAGATATAAAATTATTGCTTTATGCCATTGTTTTTTAAATCAGGAGAGAAAACACTTTAGTGAAGTGTCACAATAAAAGGAAGGAGGGAGAAGCAAGGTCAAATGAAGTTTTATTTGTTCTGACTTTTTTAAAAAAGGAACACATGTATATGGTAATATATAAATAAAGAGATTCAAACACCATAAGGTAAAAAAAAAAGAAAAGTAAAAGTCTTCCCTTACTGCCTCCCCTTCCCAAGAAATAACCACTATTTATATTTTTGTGGTCACAAGTTTTAATTTGTTAAGCATATTCCTCAAATAGAGATCTTTAAGAGAAGAGCCTTGTTTATATTTCTAAGTAGAGGCAATAAATCATGGAGAGGTTACTGTTGCTCTAACAAACGGAATAATTAAGGGTACAAAGTCCCAGAGGGAGAGGTTGGGAATAAATTCCTCTAGATAGGAAAAGAATGGTCTATTTCTCTGATACAAGAAGGAGGAGGAACATACAGATGCAGAAGCAAATATGTGGAATTAGAGATAAGGAAGATGAGGCACTGATATATCTTCATATTATAACCTGTAACCCACTTGCTATCACTAGATAACTCTGTCCCTCAATTGATCCCATTTTCCCCCCTTCCAAGCCATCATTATTTATATCTTTCTGTATTAGTTGTTTTTATTCCTAACCACCTGTTCACATCTCAACCTACTCTTGACTCCTTCTATTTACTCAAACAGCTCTCAACAAGATCAGGGATGAACTCCTCATTGCCAATCACAATGGACACACTTAGTTATGTCACTTGACTTTTCAGCAGCATTTGGCATTGCTCACCTCTTACTCCTTGTTGAAACTTGTTCCTTGTGGCTTCTATGTCACTTTTCTCTCTGGATTCCCCCATAACTCTCTAGTGACTCCACCTCAATCTCCTTTATGTGCCTCTCTTCCTCTACCTGCCTCTTAAAATATTAGTATTCCCTCGAATCCTGTCTTTGACCACCTTTTCTCATTCTACTTGAGCAATCTCGTCTACTCTTATGGCTTAAACTACCAATTATATACACATGACTCAAACACTATCTCTAGGCACACATCTCTTTTCTGAGTTCTAGACCCAGTTAGTCACTGCTTACTGAATAGCCACACAAGAAGTGTTTCACAGGCCTCTCAGACTGAATACATATAAACTGAATTAATCTCTTCTCTGAAAATTGGACCTTTCTCTTACATTCCTTTTCTTAGGAAATGGCCCCATTATGCATATCAACTAGAAACCTCTGCATCATCCTTGACTCATTCTTCTGCACTCCTATTGATTCTACAAATTCTACCATTTAATTTCTAACTCTAATCTATTCTCTCCTTTCCATCCAAATGACCATTACTTTAGGTCTGGCATTCATCACCCAGATGGACTATTTTAACAGTCCCCCAGCTAGTGAACATGCCTCTACTCATCTCCATATTCTCCCCATCCTGCCTCTAATTCTTTCTCCATAAAGCAACCACCAAAGTGATCCTTCAAAACGTTCAATCTGAGCATGTCATTCATTTCTGCTTAAAACTCTTCATGAGCTCCCTCAAGTCTTACAGAATAAACCCACACTCCTTAATTAAGACAGAAAAGATTTTCTATGACCTGATCCTAGCTTCTCTCTCATACCTAATCTCTGTTGGTATATTCCATCCTACCCCCAAACTATGTGTTCTAGCCATAGTGAATTTTCTTCATTTCCCTAAATATATCATATTCTATCTTGCTGCATATGCTGCTGCCACTTCTGACTGTAACATCCTTTCCTCACTCCATTGGCTATATATCTATTTTAAATGTTAGCATTCAATTTAGGTATCCCTTTTCTGAGAAGTTGTCCATAAAACCTCCAGGCTGGTTTATCTGCCTTTCCAGCACTTGATCACAGTTGTGTTTGTTAAAGGAATGAATGAATAAAAGGATTATTGAATAGGTAACTCAGCTGAGGTTAAATAACACAAATTTGTAGAGGACCAAGACTGCAGAGATTGGTGACTTTTTTCAATATTGAAAATATAAGAATTCATTTTTCCTTCTACAAGAGCCCAAACCTACACAAAAGATGTACATGCTACAAAACTCCATTCTAACACTGGTCCTGTCTCCAGTGACTGCTCATCTTTACCAAGACCCTAAGCAACATCAGCTCAAAAATACCTGATGTCCTGAGGGTGGAGTGGAAGGATCATTAACTCTGGTCCTGTACTCTGGTTGGGTATAAACCATGGGTGTGGTGCCATTAGGGAAGAAGCACCCATTGAAGTTGGAGCCTATGAATACGAATAGAAAAGAAAACAAGAAGTAAAACTAAATTAGTATTTAATTAATGTCCTAACATAATAATACCAAGAGAACAAGTAACCCCTTTAGAGTAAATATTACATTTAATGAATGTCAACTAAAAGTAAAATACTATGAAAAAGAGAAAAATAAATCTGCAAGGGATCTGTTACTGACAAAGTGTGCGGGAGGGAAAGACAAAAAATAGTTCTTGAAAAGCAGGGATGAGTTCTAAGTCTTTCAAAGTAAGGCTTAGAAAGGACTCTTAGGAGAAACAGAACTCCCATATTTTAAAGTCAATAATCTTCATGGGATAGATGGGAAGCCTGTACATGGACAAGGAACACTTAAAATATATAATGATATGTTTGATTTTTAAATTTTTTAAATTTTTAATTTTTTAGGCGCTAATAGGAATTGAATCTGGGACTTTGTAAATGGGAAGCAGCTGCTTAATGGCTAGCTACACCTGCTCCCCTGTATGCTTTTTGTTTTTAATTTTTTGTGTGTATTTTTTTTAATGTTTTTAATGTTACATTAAAAAAATGAGGTCCCCATACACCCCCCACCCCCTTCACCCCACTCCTCCCATATCAACACTCATGGGATTTTTTGATGAAATAATTTAGTACAAGTATGAGATTTGATATGGCCATTTAAAGGTTGAATGTGAAGGATATGTAGGAATTTGCTGGGTAAATGGAGTGAGGGATGGACAAGCACACCAGGTCAAAGGGGTGGGTGGAGAAAGACAGGCATTCTTTGCCATCTCTCTAGTTTGTATCATTTTTCCATTGATCTGATGAGCTCAGATTTTTAAATATATTCAAAAGACTCAAGGAAAGGGTGTGGATGTATTACTGTCCATTTTAAATTTTCTATGTCATTTATTCCGGGTAGTGCAAACCATGGGGTGTTTTAACCATATCTCCCACTCTTAATAGCTTAAAGGGGCTTGTCTTACCATTCTATACATTGGCATTTGCTGTGAATCCACTGAATATGACATTGGAGGTGGTTCCTTGAAGAAAAGTGTCAGTTAGTATATATTTTCTACTAGTATTTAATAAGAAGTATTATGATACATAAAACATTCCTCTATATATTTAATATTGAGAAAAATTCCTAAGAAACTTTTTAGACCCAGGACAATGATCTTTCCTTGAACATGGAAGATTTATGTTTAAGAGCTTCCAAGTATTGGCACACTATTTTGGAAACCAGAGAAGAATTCACAGTAACTCAAGTTCCCTGTGTACTGTGGATTTGCTTGGAATAACATTTCACACCTGAGAGAAATGTCAATTTAAATAAGAAAGAGCTATGACTCTTTTTAAAAATATATATTTATTATTTTTTAAAATATCCTTAGATTATACAAAATGTTACACATAAAAATATAAGGGATTCCCATATGCCCCAGTCCCCACACCTCCCACCCTTCCCCACATTAACAACTTCTTTCATTAGTGTGGTATATTCATTGCAATTGATAAACACATTTGGAGCACTGCCACTGAACATGAATTATAACATACATTGTGGTTTATACTCTCTCCCACTCAATTTTATAGGTTATGGCAGGATATATAATGGCCTGTATCTGTCGTTGCAATGTCATCAGGAAAATTCCCAAATCTCGAAAATGCCCCCATATTACACGTTTTTCCCTCCCTACCATCAGAACCTCTAGTGGCCACTGTCTCCACATCAATGATATAATAATTTCTTCCATTGCTAGAATCACAATAAGTCCATAGTAGAATACCAGTAAGTCCACTCTAGTCCTTATTATATTCTCCAATCCTGAGGATTCTGGGAGGGGGATTCGATCCCATATGGCTGATGGATGGTACTCTCTTGCTTGCAGTTATAGACTCTCTTGGTTTCTTGGTGTGGTGGTTATCCATCCTCACCTCCTTGTAAGTTATACTGGGTAAGTCCAATGAACTGGAGAGTAGGTGTTGCAACTACTCTGAGGCTCAGGGTCCAGCTGGCACATGGACAGCGCAAAGATACAAGTCTCTTGGACATACACCTACCAACTCCAGCATCAACTATAGGTTCAAATAGAAGGGACAGAAGAGGCACGTGTAGAAAAGTCACAACTGGAATGACCTCCTGACTCACTTTGTTTTTTTTTTTTTGTTTTTTATTTTTTATTTTTTATTGACTTTGTAATAATATTACATTAAAAATATATATGTGAGGTCCCATTCAACCCCATCCCCCCACCCCCCCTCTCCCCCCCCCCAACAACACTCGTTCCCATCATCATGACACATCCATTGGATTTTGTAAGTACATCTTTGGGCACCTCTGCACCTCATATACATTGGTTCACATCATAGCCCATACTCTCCTCCATTCCATCCAGTGGGCCCTGTGAGGATTTACAATGTCCGGTGATTGCCTCTGAAGTACCATCCAGGGCAGCTCCATGTCCCAAAGACGCCTCCACCTCTCATCTCTTCCTGCCTTTCCCCATACCCTTCGTCCACTATGTCCACTTTTCCCATTCCAATGCCACCTCTTCTATGTGGACATTGGATTGGTTGTGTCCATTGCACCTCTATGTCAAGAGGAGGCTCAGATTCCACATGGATGCTGGATGCAATCCTCCCATTTTCAGTTGTAATCACTCTAGGCTCCATGGTGTGGTGGTTGTCCTTCTTCAACTCCATCTTAGCTGAGTGTGGTAAGTCCAATAAATCAGATTGTAGGTGCTGGAGTCTGTTGAGGCTCAGGATCTGGCTATCACATTGTCAGTCCAGAGATTCAAATCCCCTAAATATATCTTAAACCCCAACATTAACTGCACCTCCAGCACATTGGCACGAAAGTCTTATGAAGGAAGATCCCATCTGAGTCCAGATTCATCACACATAAACACCATTTCCAAAGAGGGGCCATCTGCCCTGGTAGTTAACCCCATCGGCCATGACCATAACTCCCGTGGGTCTCTTTAGCCCTCAAAGGAACCAATATCTGGGGGTTGTATCTGCTTTATCTGTCTCTCTGACTCTGCTCAGTTGTGCATGAGGGCAAACCTTCTGCCAGCCTCCAGACTCTTTTTTAGAAACTCGTAGCCATATAAACTCATTTCTCCTTTCCATTTCCCCCTTACTTTAGGTCAAACAGCATTTTAAAGTCACTTTGAAGTCTCTTAGCCATATAAACGAATTTGTCTTTATATTTTCCCCCTTTTATTCAAGGTATTTTTCCAGTTGCATTGCTGGTTGGTGCTTGGTAGTAATCCCTCGGTGCGAGGAAAGCTCATTCCTGGGAGTCATGTTCCACATCGGCAGGAAAGTATTGCATTTATATGCTGAGTTTGGCTTAGAGAGAGGCCATATTTTAGCAACAAGGAGGCTCTCAAGAGGTAACTCTTAGGCACCCTATAACACTAAGCTAAGTTTCAGTTTGAAGAGCAAAGGCTTATAAGCATAATCGTCAATATCAAGGGTCCATCAGTGGACCACCCTTCCTCACTAGTCATTGCCCTGCACTTTAGGAATTGTTGCTGTTCCATGAGAGAATGTGGCAGAGCTCCCCAAGATGGGGATCAATATTCTTTTTTAGTTATTGTGTGAATATCCACCCACTGTGACAATACTCCATGAACATTCGAACACATTATATACCTTATTATGTATGCTCAGGTGAACTTCCTCCCATGTATCCCCCATCACTAACACACCACACCAGTGCTCCTCCCCTGCCACAGTTGTAACCCATCTGTGGTCCAAAACTTCTTCAAAAATGAAGCCAAGAAAATTGCCAAATAGAATTAACAGGAAAATGAAATAATAATGATAGGTTTAAACATAAGATAAAATATATAACAATTTAGAAAAACTAAAGCTAAAATAAAAATTTTAAATTGGGATATTAAAAAATAATGAAAAGTGTTAAAAATTTTATTTGAAGCTTTGTCTTTCATCACTGTAATATCAGTTGCCCTATATGTACAGTGACATTTTATTTATTCCCCCATTTGTCGCACTTTTTTTTCATTTTGTCTTCAAAGAAGTTTTAGGTCATAGTAAAGTCACATACAGAACACAAAGGATTTCCATAGACCAACCTCCTCCACATTTTCCCCCTCCCCATATAAATAACCTTTTTATATATGGATGGTACATTTGTTACAACTGATGGGCAATTTTGAAACTTAGCCACTAATCATGGTCAGTGGTTTACATTATGGTCTACACTCTAGATCATACTCTTTTATAAATTTTGCTGCAATTCAACGTGACCTGTATCCATCATGGAAAGTTCAAGCAGAACCCTTCCGCTGCCCCCTAAATACCCTCTACCATCTCCTCTATTCCTCCCCCACCTCCCCTCAGGGCCCACAGTAACCACCAGGCTTCACTCCTTGAAGGACAAGACTCAGTAATATGCAACAACACTGAGGGCTTGACACACTGGTACGTCTTCCCCTATTAAGAACTGCCCATGCTCTCCAGAGACATCCATCCCTCTGTTTGAAAACATATTGGTCCTCCCCAGGATGGGAGTCCAACTCCTTTCTCCTCATTATGTGGGTCTCAACTCATTGGTACAACACGCTATGACAAAATGATCACTCACACATTCTCTAGAAGACTACCTTGGGTGAGCCCTGTCCCGAATGCCCCCCCATCCAATACCCTAAACCAGTAACCCTCCCTTGTCATATTGCCAATATTGTAGTTTCAACCAAATACCCACCAATCCCCAGTGTTCACGTGCTACTTCCCCCAAATCTACCCCACTTCCATGGATCATCCAACCCACCCTCCCCAACCTACCCCCTGTCAAACTTACACCACCCAACCCAATAGTATTACTATACCCCTGTTATTCTCCTTCACTGAACAACGACTCACTTCTACCTTATCATAGATTTCACCCATATTGGCATTGGCTCACAAATTTCTTCTCCCTTTCTATTTCCTGTAAACCTATCTTCCAGACTCTACCTCTCTGAGTCTGTTTGATTTGCTTAATTCGTATCAGTGAGGTCATGTAATATTTATCCTTCAATGCCAGGCTTGCTTCACTGAACATAAGGTCCTTCAGATACATCCATGTTATCCTTTGTGTTAGTACTGTATTCCTTCTTACAGCTGAGGAGTATTCCATTGTATGTATATACCACATTTGGTTTATCCATTCATGTGGTGATGGGCATTTGGGTTGACTCCAATTTTTGGCAATAGTGAATAATGCCGCTATGAACATTGGTGGGCATATATCTGTTTGTGCCCTTGCTTTCAATTCTTCTCGGTATATACCCAGCAGTGGAACTGTTGGCTCATACGGGAGATCTACGGTTAGTTTTTTGAGAAACTGCCAAACTGTCCTCCACAATGGCTGGACCATTCTACATTCCCACCAGCAGTGGGTGAGTGTTCCCATTCCTCCACATGCTCTTCAACAATTTTTTTTAAGATCGCCAGTCTAATGGGTGTAAGATGATATCTCATTTTAGTTTTGATTTGCATTTCCCTAATAGCTAGTGATGCTAGGCATCTTTTCATGGGCATTTTAGCCATTCGTATTTCTCCTTTCGAGAAGTGTCTGTTCAAATCATTTGCCCATTTTTAAAATGGGTTGTCTTTTTATTTTCAAGATATAGGATTTCTTTATATATACTGGATATTAGGCTCCTATCAGAGATATAGTTACCAAATATTTTCTCCCATTGGGTAGGCTGTCTTTTCATTTTCTTGACAAACTCCTTTGAGCTGAAAAACTTTTTACTTTTTAGGAAGTCCCGTTCATCTAAATAATACATTCGAGGATCTGGACCTAATAGACATATACAGAACACTACACCCAAATACAGTGGATTATACTTTCTTCTCAAGTGCACATGGATCATTCTCCAAGATAGACCACATGCTAGGCCACAGAACAAGTCTCAATGAATTCAGAAAGACTGAAATTATACAACGTGATTTCTCTGACCACAGTGGAATGAAGCTGTAAACCAGGAAAGCCAGAGAATCAGATCAGGCACAAAGATATAGAAGTTAAACAACACAATCTTAGACAAACAGTGGGTCAAGAATGAAATTAAAAGAAATCAGCTATGAATGAAAATGACAACACAACATATCAAAATCTATTGGAGGGAAGTGGACTTGGCCCAGTGGTTAGGGCATCCATCTACACATGGGAGGTCCGCAGTTCAAACCCTGGGTCTCCTTGACTCGATGGAGCTGGCCCATGCACAGTGCTGATGAGTGCAAGGAGTGCCGTGCCACGCAGGGGTGTCCCCGCATAGGGGAGCCCCACGCGCAAAGAGTGCGCCCCGTAAGGAGAGCTGCCCAGTGCAAAAGGAAGTTCAGCCTGCCCAGGAATGGCACCACACACACGGAGAGCTGACACAACAAGATGACACAACAAAAAGAAACACAGATTCCCATGCCACTGACAACAAGAGAAGTGGACAAAGAAGAACACGCAGCAAATAGACACAGAGAACAGACAACTGGGAGGGGGGAAGGGAGAAAAAAAAACAATTATGGAATGCAGCAAGAGCTGTACTGAAGGGAAATTCACAGCCATAAACACATATATAAAAAAAGAAGAAGAGCTAAAATCGAAGACCTAACTCCACACTTAGAGGAATTAGAAAAAGAACAACAAACTAACTCCAAAGGAAGTAGAAAGAAGGAAATAACAAAGACTAGAGCAGAACTAAATCAAATAAAAATAAAAAATAAAATAAAAAAGCACTAGGAAAAAGAAACAAAATCAAAAGCTGGTTCTTTGAGAAGATCAATAAAATTGAAAAACCCTTAGCTAGACTAACAAAAAAAAAGACAAGAGATACAAATACACAAATTAAGAATCAAAGAAGGGGTATCACCACTGACAGAAATAAAGAGTATCATAAGAGGATACTTTGAAAAATTATATGCCTACAAGAAAGATAATTTAGAGGAAATGGACAAATTCCTAGAAACACCCAAGCAGCCTACATTGATGAAAGAGGAAGCTGACGAAATCAACAGACCAGTCACAAGTAACGAGTTATCAAAAACTTCCCAGCTAAGAAGAGCCCAGGACCAGATGGCTTCACCAGTAAATTCTACCAAACATTTTGGAAAGAACTAACAACAATCTTGCTGAAACTCTTCCAAAAAACAGAAGTAAGAGGAACATTGCCTAACTCATTCTATGATGCCAACATTACCCTAATACCAAAGCCAAACAAAGACACCACAAAAAAGGAAAATTACAGACCAATCTCTCTAATGAACCTAGATGCTAAAATCCTCAACAAAATACTCGCTAATCATATTCAACAACATATCAAACAAATTACACACCATGACCAAGTGGGTTTCATCCCTGGCACTCAATGGTGATTCAACATAAGAAAATCAGTCAATGTAATACACCACATAAACAGATCATAAGAAAAAAATCACATGATTATATCTATAAATGGAGAAAAGCATTCCACAAAATACAGCACCCTTTCCTGATAAAAACGCTGCAAAATATAGGAATAGAAGGAAAGTTCCTCAACATAATAAAGGGTATATATGAAAAACCCACAGCTAATATCATATACAATGGTGAAATCCTAACAGCTTTTCCTCTAAGACTGGGAACAAGACAATGATATCCACTATCATTGCTCCTATTTAACATTGTGTTAGAATTACTTGCTTGAGCACTGAGGCAAGAAAAAGATACATAAGGCATCCAAATTGGAGAGGAAGAAGTCAAAATTTCATTTGCAGACGACATGACCATAAGACTCTTTCTATAGTGCACACGTAAAATAGCATTAATAAACAGAATGACGAAAAATTTATTCCACAATCTCACCACCGTCAATAAATAAAACCGTCTTCATTTTTCAGTGTTTAATTCTAGTCTTTGGTTATGGTATCTTTCAGGTGTGTGAGATAATTCAGAAAATGAGCATAAATTGGCTTTCATGACCTCAGATGAAAAGCAGAGCAATACATTTAATACTATCAGCATATCATCAAATTATACCTGGCTCTCAACCCTGATTTAGTCCATTTGCCCATACCAGACATAACTCTAATTTCTGTCTTAGCCTCTTTTCCTTTACTAGTTGATCTAAGTTGAGAGACAGCAATCTCTGACCTTAGACATACCTAGAATGCTAGCAACTGGTAGGAACGACCTGAATGAAGAGGCAAAAATAAATCTTTAATATCAATCTTTCTGATCCTTCCCAAAGTACTATACCCTGGTTCCTAATTTTGCTATAAAAATTCTTTCATTCCTGATATATCACGTGAGTTAAAATTCATAGCTGCTTCAGAAATAATTTCTATTCTTGCTGCTGTTACCCTGTGCCTATTACCAGGCACTTCCCATTTAGTGCAGACACCTCCAAAAATCAGGGTTAAGGCCCGAAAGAGAGCCAGGCCAGTCTGGTCCTAGTCTAAAGTCTGGTCCATGAACCAGAAGCATCAACATCACCTAGAACTTGTTAGGAATGCAGAATCTCAATCCCCATCCCAGATCTGCAGAATTGGAACATGCCATTTCAAAAGATCCCCAAGTGAGTAATATGAAAATTACTTGAAAATAAAAACATGGAGTTAGGGAATAGGGTACTAAGACTTAAAATGTACAGTTCCTATTTGGAAAGATGGAAATGTTTTGGTAATGGTTGGTGGTGATGGTAGCACAACACTGTGACTGTAATTAATAGCAGTGAATTATATATCTGGATGTGGATTGTCTATGACCGTACCACCCTGAATGTGCCTGATCGCATGTGAATGTGGTTAAAGTGGAAATGTTAGGTTTTATAAATGGAAATAGAATATAATTTTTAAAAAATCCATACTACACGAACAGTGAACCCTAAGTTAAACCATGGACTATAGTTAATAGTACATTTATAAAAATACACTAACAAAAATGTGCTTTCATCAATTGAAACAGATGTACCACATCAATGCAAGGGGTTAATAATAGGGAGGTATATGGGAATCCTGTATTTTATGCATGATTGTTCTGTAAATCAACAACTTCTCTAATTAAAAAAAAGTGCAATAAAGGTCTAGTAAATTCTATCAAGAGAAAACTTTTTTGCCATTGTATTCATAATGTCCCCAGAGCATCTTCATTGTTAGGGGAAATGTTTATTCTCCTTGCTTTCCAATCTCCATATCCCTCCCTGAAAGATGCGGATTTTTAATTTAATGGTCTATATCTCATGTATTAGTAGCTGAGAGTACTGTGCCACAAAATCTTCTTTTTTGTTGTCATCTTCTTGTTCATCTTCTTCATCTTCTTCCTCATTTCTTCTTTCTCCTTCTCCTTCCTCTTATTCCTAGTAAATATTTATTATTTACTGGCCTAGGTACTAGAACATTTTTAATGAATTACCTAACTTAATTCTCATTATAGCCTATAACACAGGTACTATTTTTATCCTTATTTTACAGGTGAGAACATTGAGGCATGGAAAGGTCATATAACTTGTCCAAAGCAATACAGATAGTAAATGGGGGAGATCCAAGATGGAAGAGAAGGGAGTGACAGGCTACACTCCTCTTCCAGAAAGAAAAGATAGACAGGAAGGCTTGCTGGGCATAGGGGAAGTCACAGGTCAGCAGGGTAATCAGAGTGGGCCACCAGCCAAGAGGGTGTCCAGCTGGGGCATCAGGAGAGTGGCAGGCTGTGGGGCAATTTGGTGTGGGCAGCTGGTGAGAGGGAGCCTAGCCAGATGCTGGTGGCCTGAGAGAGCTGTCTGGCTTTTTCCAATCTTTTTTTCTTTTTCTTCATTTTCTGCTCTTCCTTTTTCCTCTTTTTTTCCTTTTTTCTTTTCATTTTTTTTTCTTTAAATTTTCAGTTAAACATGGGCAAATTCTAAAGATTCAGAATAAGTGGAGTCAAGTGTCTAAGAAGACCCTATAGGGAGTGGATGTGGCTCAAGTGATAGAGCTTCCACCTATCATACGGGAGGACCTGGGTCCAATCCCTGGGGCCTCCTGGTGAAAAAGAAGAAAAGCGTGCCTGCACAGTGGGCCAGTGCCCCCACAAGTGCCCACACGAGAGCCTGCGTGGTGAGCCAGTGCCTGCGCAAGTCACGCAGCAAGATGATGACACATCAAAAGAGAGACAAGGGGAGAGTTAAGGTGAACCACAGCAGACATCAGGAACTGAGGTGGTGCAATTGACAGGGAACCTCTCCCCACATCAGAGGTCTCCAGGATTGAATCCCAGGGAATCCTAGAGGAGAGAAAATGAGAATAGAAGACAACACAGACAGCTAAAAGAGCAGGGCATGAGGAGGAGAAGAGGAAAAAAATTTTTTTAAATGTAAAGACCCTTAAAACAAGGCCAAACAAAAATAAAACCCTGGGAGTGAGAAACTGACAAAAAAAGTAAACCCATCAAAAATAAACAGATGCCTAGACAACAGCAAATAATTACAAGCCATATAAGAAGCTGGAAGGTATGGCCCAATCAAAGGTACAAACTAAAAAAACAGAGGAGATGCAAAATTTAGAGAAGCTAATCAAAGATGTCTACACAAATCTCCTAAATCAATTTAAGGAGATGAAGAAAGAGATAAAAGATATTAAGAAGACATTAGGTAGGACTTCTGGGAAGATGGCATTGCAATAGGTAGGCAGGTCTCAACTTTCTCAAAAAAACTATGGAAGAAGGGGAAAAAGCTGTCAGAGGGAGCTGTTTTGGGGATCTGCAGACCAGGAAAGTCTGCAGGAGGAGAGCCTCCTGTGTTGCAAGGGACAAGGACAAAAAAGCTGAAATGAAAACCATGAGTTACTAGCCCCTGTTACCGGGAATGGCACCCATCTCCCACCCTCAAGGCAAATAACCTGGATGAAGCCATGGCTCACTTCAGCTAACTGAGAAGGGGAACAGATGTCTTCTTTCTTTGGAAAAGGGAGAGTGCTGCAGAGGGTGGAGAGTAGTTTCTCTTCAGTGAATTTGGCAAGCAGAGCCCATGTTGAATCTCAGCTCTGGCCAGACCATAATCATGGGCAAGTGGAGGGTGAAAGAGACACATCCATGGAAAGATTCGTTGATAAGCACAATCTGCTGGATGGCCAGGAAACTACATGGAGAAAGACATTTTTAGTAATCTCTTGTCCCCATCCTTTAGAGTGGAGCTGGGCCCATTAGTGAGTCCCTGGCCCTATTTTGATAATCTAAGCTGGAAAATGGTAAAGACTTAGAAATAGTTGAACCAAAAATCAAAGAAGAGCAGTGAAACAAAACCACTGGGCAAGAGAGAGAAATTGACCATCAGAGCAAATTCGCCAATATATTCAGATGCCTAGATATCCGAAAAAAGTTACTAGTCATACTAAGACAAAGGAAGAGATGGCACAGCCAAAAGAAAAACCTCAAAATCCTGAGGAGACACAGCAAGCAAAGCAAAGCAAAGTAAAAGAGTTTAGAGAAATGAAAGACACAGTGGATGGAATTAAAAATACATTAGAGGTTTACATTGTAGTTTACACTCTCCCTCAGTTCACCCAGTGGGCCATGGCAGGACATACAATGTCCAGCATCTGTCCCTGCAGTACCACCCAGGACAATTCCAAGTCCTGAAAATGTCCCCACATCGAAACTCTTCTTCCCTCTCCATACCCTCAGCAGCTACCGTGGCCACTGTCTCCATATCAATGCTAAAATTTCTTCCATTACGAATCACAGTAGTTCTGTAGTAGAACACCAGTAAGTCCACTCTAATCCATACTCTATTCCTCCATCCTCTGGACCCTAGAATGGTTAAGTCCAGCCCCCCTCTACATCAAGAGGGGACTTAAATTCCACATGGATGATGGATGCAATTCTCCTGCTTGCAGTTGTAGGCACTCTTGTCTACCTGGTGTGGTGGTTGACCCTCTTCACCTCCCTGTTAGCTGCCTGGGATAAGTCCAATAAACCAGAGGGTAAGAGTTGCAAGTCTGCTGAGGCTCAGGGCCTGGCTGTCACATGGACAGTCCAGAGGTTCAGGTTTCCTGAGTGTACACCAACCCCAGCACCAACCACAGGTCCAGTAAAAGTAACATAAGAGGCATGTGTAGAAAGGTCACATCTGGGTCCAACTCCATCACACTCAGGAGCACAAACTCCAAAGTAAGTCCACTGACATGGCACTGAACTCCAAAGCCATCTGCCATGACCATATATATGTAAACCATTATCCAAGTGGTGCAGCAGTGCTCTAAAATGTATTCACCAAATACAGTGACTGTCCCACAGTGATGAAAGGGGTTGTTGAAGTGGGAGGAGTGGGGCGAGGGGTGTGGGGGGTATATAGGGACCTCATATTTTTTTAATGTAACACTTAAAAAATAAAGAGAAAAATTTTTAAAAGAACTAAGGACTGGAAGAATCATAAAATGCAAGTGAAAAATAAAATCTATTTTAAGTTATAAAAAAAGACCAATGTAAGCAAGTAAACATTATTAATTTTGAAAATGGTCTTTAAAATTGTAAAATATATTTGTAAAGACAAAATGGGGAAGCGGACTTGGCCCAGTGGTTAGGGCGTCCGTCTACCATGTGGGAGGTCCGTGGTTCAAACCCTGGGCCTCCTTGACCTGTGTGGAGCTGGCCCATGTGCAGTGCTGATGAGTGCAAGGAGCGCCGTACCACGAAGGGGTGTCCCCCGCGTAGGGGAGCCCCACGCGCAAGGAGTGTGCCCCATAAGGAGAGCCACCCAGCGTGAAAGAAAGTGCAGCCTGCCTAAGAATGGCACTGCCCACACAGAGAGCTGACACAACAAGATGACACAACAAAAAGAAACACAGATTCTTGTGCCACTGACAACAACAGAAGCTGACAAAAGAAGAAGATGCAGCAAAAAGACACAAGAACAGACAACCGGGATGGGGGGAAGGTGAGAGAAATAAATAAATAAATAAATCTTTTAAAAAAAGACAAAATGATTGTATGTCAATAAAATAGTAATAAATACAAACTAAATATTTAGAGGTATGTAACAACAGATTTGAATTGATGGAGAAAAGAATTAGCCAAATAGAAGACAAGGATCTGAACTTGAAAGGAGAGGAGAAAAGAAAGAGAAAATAATGGAAAAAATGGAACACTATCTCAGGGAATTAAATGATAATGTGAAATGCACAAACATACATATCATTTGTGTACGAGAAGAAGAGAACAGAAAAGGGACAGAAAGAATACTTAAGAAAGTAATGAGTGAAGACTTCTCAACCCTTATGAAGGACATAAATATCAAAATCCAAGGACAATGCACTTCAAACAGAATAAATCCAAATAGACCTAGTCTGAGACACCTACTATTTGGAATGTCAAGTACCAGAGATGAAGATAGGATTCTGAAAGTGGCAAGAGAAAAAAGCAAAGTATTGCATACAAGGAAACCTCAATAAAATTAAGTGCTGACCTCTCATCAGAAACCATGGAGGCAAGAAGAATGTGGTATGATGTATTTAAAGTACTAAAAGGGAAAAGTGCCAGCAAAACTGTCCTTCAACGAGGGTGGGAAGCGGACTTGGCCCAGTGGTTAGGGCATCTGTTCTCCACATGGGAGGTCCATGGTTCAAACCCCGGGCCTCCTTGACCCGTGTGCAGCTGGTTCACGTGCAGTGCTGATGCACGCAAGGAGTGCCCTGACACGCAGGGGTGTCCCCCACGTAGGGGAGCCCCACATGCAAGGAGTGCGCCCCGTAAGGAGAGCCGCCCAGCATGAAAGAAAGTGGAGCCTGCCCAGGAATGGCACCGCACACACAGAGAGCTGACACAACAAGATGATGCAACAGAAAGAAACACAGATTCCTGTGCCACTGACAACAACAGAAGCGGACAAAGAAGACGCAGCAAATAGACACAGAGAACAGACAACCGGGGTGAGGGGAAAGGGGAGAGAAATAAATAAATAAATCTTTAAAAAAACAATGAGGGTAAGTTTAAAGGCTTCAGAGACAAAGAAAAATAGAGTATGTTACCAAAAGACCAGATCTAGAAGAGATAACAAAGAGAGTGGTACAACCTGAAAGGAAAATAAAAGGGCAAGAGATTTGGAGAAAAATGTAGAAATGAAGACTATTAATAAGGGTAACTTAAGGGGTAAAATGACACACAAGAGTTAAAATATAACAATGGAAAACAAAAGGATAAAATGGACGAGGTAAGTAATGGCTTTATAATAATAATATTGGACATTAATGGATTGAATTTCCCAATCAAAAGACAGACTGACAGAATGGATATATATATATAGTCTACAGGAGACTTACCTCAGACATAAGGACATAACCAGGTTGAAAGTGAAAGGTTGGAAAAAGATACTTCATGCAAATAATAACCAAAAAAATGATCTGGAGTGGTGATACTAATATTGGAGAAAGGAGATTTTAAATGAAAAACTGTTATAAGGGATGAAGAAAGCCGTTATACATTAATAATAGTGGCTATTCATCAAGAAGAAACAACTATAATAAATATTTATGCACCTACCCTGAGTTCCCCAAGATACATGAGGCACACCCAGTAAATCTGAAGGGGAAAATAGACATCTCTACAATAATGATTGGAGATTTCAATAAACATCTCCAAGAATTGGATAGAACATCTGGATAGTGGATAAATAAGGGAACAGAGAGCTTGAATAATATGAAAAATTAACTAGACCTAACAGATATTTATAGAGCATTATACACAAAAACAGCAGGATATACATTTCTTCAAGTGGTCATGGATCAGGAAGACCGTATGTTGGGGCAAAAGAGAGGTATCAGTAAATTAGAAAAGATTAAAATTATACAAAGCACATTTTAAGATCATAATGGAATGAAGCTGCAAATCAAAAACATGGATAAAGGGAAAATTCACAAATATATTGAGATTAGAAAACACACTCAAATAATTAGTAGGGCAAAAAAGAAATTGCATTTTAAAAAAAAGCTGCTGGGGGTAGGGAGTGGGAAGAAGAGATGTGAAATTGTGGGAAAAAAACAATATAGAAAATCAACAGCCCCCGCAGCTATGGCGACGGCCACGCTCCAGGCCTGGCTGCTCCTGCGGCCTCTAGCGCGTCCGGATCAAGCCTGCGTCAAATAGAAAACACTAAAACATCCAAAAACAAAAGTCTGATGGAAAAAAAGGCATCCCCTCCCAGGACAGAGAAGATGGCTGTTGACCGAGACTGGCCCAGTGTTTATCCAGTTGCAGCACCGTTTAGATCCTCTACAGTTCCTCTTCCTGTTCGAATGGGTAACCCCGTGAAAAGAGAGGTGCCCATGGAAAAGGAGGGAAATCTAGAACTTCTAAAGATTCCTAATTTTCTACATTTGACTCCAGTAGCAATTAAAAAACACTGTGAAGCTCTTAAAGATTTCTGCACTGAGTGGCCTGCTGCACTCAACAGTGATGAGAAATGTGAAGAGCATTTTCCAATTGAAATTGACACAACTGATTACATGTCAGCAGGACCATCTGTTCGAAACCCCAAAGCACGAATAGTAACCCTAAGAGTTAGACTTTCTAGTCTGAAGTTAGATGATCATGCAAAGAAGCAGCTTATTAAACTGGTAGGCGAGCAATACTGCCAGACCACAGATGTGCTGACCATCAGAACAGACAGGTGTCCTTTAAAGAGACAGAATTATGATTATGCAATGTATCTACTGACAGTTTTATATCATGAATCTTGGAAAACTGAAGAATGGGAGAAAAATAAGACTGAAGCAGATATGGAGGAGTGTGTATGGAAAAATAGCACCTCAGAAAAAAATGTCCTGGAAACCCTTCTCCAAATTAAAGCTGCTGAGAACATTATGGAAGTGAATAAAGAAGAGCTCCTAAATAGTAAAGAAGTTGAGAATTACAAAAAGTCTGTCGTTAGTCTTAAAAATGATGGGGAAACGGAAGATACCATTTCTCAGTACAAAGAATCAGTGAAGAGACTCTTGAATTTGACATAAATTATGAAGTAGGAAAATCTACTTTATTAATTTTATGATGTGATCTGCCTTACTTTAGTGAATATGTAATCAATAGCTAATTGGTATAAAATTAAAAATGTTTAAAAATATTCATAAAAAAAAAAAGAAAATCAACAAAATCAAAAGTTGGTTTTTTGAGATCAACAACAACAAAAAAAAACCTAGCTGGACTGACAAAGGAAAAAGAGAGAGAAGATGGAAATGAATAAAATCAGAAATGAGAGGGGTCATTACCTCTGACCTCACAGAAATAAAAAAGATAAAAAGAGCATACTATTAACAAGTGTATGCTAACAAACTAAACAATGTAAAGGAGATAGACAAATTCCTAGAAACGAATGAATAACCTACAGTGACCCTAGAAGAAATAGCAGACCTCAACAAACCAATCATGAGTAGAGTTTGAAACAGTCATCAAAAACCTCTCCAAAAGGAAAAGCCCAAAACCAGATGGCTTCACAGAAGAATTCTTCAAATCATTCAAAGACAACCTAATTCCAATCAAGTGGGTTTTGTCACAGGTATGCAAGGGTGGTTTAACACAAGAAAATCAGTTAGTATAATAAACCACATAAAAAATTGAAGAAGAGGGAAGTGGATTTGGCTCAACTGACAGAGCATCCACCTACCATATGGGAGATCCAGGGTTCAAACCCAGGGCCGCCTCGCCCATGTGGTGAGTTGGCCCATGTGCAGTGCTGATGAGCGCAAGGAGTGCTGTGCCACACAGGGGTGTCCCCCATGTAGGGGAGCCCCATGTGCAAGGAAAGCCACCCCATGAGAAAAAAGCACAGCCTGCCCAGGAGTGGTGCTGCACACACAAGGAGCTCATACAGCAAGATGATGTAACACAAAAAAGAGACACAGATTCCCAGGGCCACTGAAAAGAATGCAAGTGGACAAAGAAGAACACACAGTGAATGGACACAGGAAGCAGACAACAGGGGAGGGGGGAAGGGGAGAGAAATAAATAAAAAATAAATCTTTACAATTTTTTTTAATTGAAGGAGAAAAAACACATGATCCTCTTGATTGATGGAGAAAAGGTGTGTGATCAAAAAACAGCATCCTTTCTTGAGAAAATACTTCAAAGAATAGGAATAGAAGGACGCTTTCTCAACATGGTAAAGTGCATATATGAAAACCCCACAGCTAGCATTGTACTCAATGGTGAAAGACTGAAAGCTTTCCTGCTGAGATCAGGAACAAGACAAGGATGCCCACTGTCACCACTGTTATTCAATATTGTGCTAGAAGTTCTAGCTAGAGCAATTTTGGATGAAAATGAAATAAAAGGCATATAAAAAGGAAAAGAAGTAAAACTTTCACTATTTACTGATTATATGATCCTAAATCTAGAAAATTTTGAAAAATCCACAACAAATCTACTAGAAATAATAGAGGAGTTCAGGGATACAAGATTAATATACAAAATCAGTAGCATTTCTATAGGCTACTGATGAGCAATATCAGGAGGAAAGTCAGAAAAAGTATTTATAGTATTGACTAAAAGAATCATGTATTTATGAACAAACTTAACCAAGGACATAAAGGACCTGTATTCAGAAAATTACAAAACATTGCTTAAATAAACCAAAGAAGACCTAAATAAATTGAAGGACATTCCGTGTTCGTGGACTGCAAGACTAAATATCATTAAGATGTCAATTCTACCAAACCTGATTTACAGATTTCATGCAATCCCAAGAAAAATTCCAACACCCTTTTTTGCAGAAATGGAAAAGCCAATTATCGAATTTCTTTGGGAGGGTAAGAAGCCCCAAATAGCCAAAATATTTTTTTAAAAAAGTAACAAAGTTGGAGGATTCTCAATTCCTGACTGCAAAGCATATTACTTAAGTACAGTGAGAAAAACTGCATGGTACTGGCATAAAGATAGACAGATTGACCAATGGAATCAAATTGAGAACTCGAAAATAAACATTCATGGGAAACGGACTTTGGCCCAGTGGTTAGGGCGTCCGTCTACCACATGGGAGGTCCACGGTTCAAGCCCCGGGCCTCCTTGACCCATGTGGAGCTGGCCCATGCGCAGTGCTGATGCGCGCAAGGAGTGCCGTGCCACACAGGGGTGTCCCCCGCGTAGGGGAGCCCCACGCGCAAGGAGTGCACCCATAAGGAGAGCCGCCCAGCGTGAAGGAGGGAGCAGCCTGCCCAGGAATGGCGCCGCCCACACTTCCCTTGCCGCTGACCACAACAGAAGTGGACAAAGAAACAAGACGCAGCAAAAAGACACAGAAAACAGACAACCGGGGGAGGGGGGGAAATTAAATAAATAAAAATAAAAATCTTTTAAAAAAAATAAAATAAAATAAACATTCATGTCTATGGTCAAGTGATTTTGGACAAGGCTTTGAGGCCCATTAAGAACTAGAAAGCCTTATACAAAAGAAAGAATGTTCAACATCACTAGCTATTAGGGAAATGAAGGTCAAAACCATTTCACACCTTATAGAATGGCCATTATTAAACAACAAAAAACTACAAGTGCTAGAAAGTATTTGGAACACTCCTTCACTGTTGGTGGGAATGTAGAATAGTATAGCCTCTGTGGAAGACAGTTTGGCAGTATCTCAAGAAGCTGAATATAGAATTGCTGTTTGATCCAGGAATCTCATCCCTGGGAATATATTCAGAAGAACTGAAGAAAAGATGCAAACTGATTTGCACATTGATGATCACAGAGCATTATTCACAATTGCTAAAACATGGAACCAGCACAAGTGTCCATCAACCAATGAATGGATAAACTGAATGTAGCATATACATATAATGGAATACTATTAAGCTTTAAGAATAAATGAAGTAGGTATGCATTTGACAACCTGGATCAACACTGAGGATATTTTGTTGAGTGAAATAAGCCAGACACGAAAGTGAAATATTTTATGTTCTCACTAATATGAACTATTAGAGTAAAGTCATGGAGCTAAACTCTAGAGTATAGGATACTAGGAGATAGAATGTGGGTTGAGAATGGATGAAGATTCTTTTTTAAAAAAAATTTTGATAATCTTTTTTGAAAGATTCATAGATCACAAAAAGATGATTCTTAATGTCTGTAGAACTTTAAATAAGTTTTATTATAAAAGCATGAAAATGAATAGAGTTGATGGTAAGATTATAGTGAATACTACTAACACTGCTGATTTATAAATGTGATAGTGACCAAAAGGGGTAGTCTGTGTGTCTAAATGTCAATTGAAAGGAAGCTTGAGAATAATCTAGGAATTGTACAGCATATTGAGTACCTGGTGGATGAAGACTGTGGCTATTAGTATAGTATAAATATAAGAACGTTCTTCTTTTACAAAGTATTAAGAATATAGTGATACATGGGGAAATAACTAATGTAACTTATGGATGATAGTTAATAGTAATATTTTAATATGTTTTCAGCAATGGCAAAGAAGATATTATAGGGATTCTAAGGGAAAACAGCAGTGGTTCATAAGGGGATATGTGATTTTTCCTTTTTCAGTAATGAAAACATTCTAAAATTGACTGAAGTGATAACAGTATAGCTCTGTGATGAAAATGAGATTCATGGAGCATACACTTGGAATGGATTTTACGATGCATGGAACTGTATAACACAGGGAATCCTATGGTAGAAAATAGACTGTGGTAACAGAACAAACATGATAATGTTCTCTCATGAACTATAACAAACATATAACACTAACACAAGGTGTTAATAATCAGGTGAGTTGGGAGAAAACACACTAAATGTAAGATATGGGATATAGTTAGTAGTAATATTTTGATAATGCTAATGCAAGGTGTTGGTAGTGGGAGGCCTATATGATGCTATGCATGTTTATTCTGTAAGTCCACAACTTTAAAATTTTATTTTAAAAAAGACAATGGAGTAGCATAGAGAAGAAATTGTAAACATACATTAAAAATAACAGATCTTATGGTAATGAAAGGCACAATAGAAGAAATGAAATACACACTAGAATTATTTGACCACAGATTTGAACAGACAGAGGAAAGAATTAGTGAATTAGAAGACAGGACATTTGAAATTGCACAGATAGAAGAAAAGATACAGAAAAATTGTGAAAAAATGAGCAGGGAATCTGGGAATTGAATGACAACATGACATGCTCAAACATATGTGTTCTGGATGTCCCAGAGGGAGAAAAGAAGGGAAAAGGGGCAGAACGAGTGTTTGAGGAAATAGTGGTCAAACTCAACTCTTATGAGGGACATGGATATACATGTCCAGGAAGCACAGCGTATTCTCAACAGAATAAACTCTAACAGATTTACCCTGAGACACAAAATAATCATGTTGTCAACTGCCAAAGTTAGAGAATACTGAAAGCAGCTAAAGAGATCCATCACATATAAAAGAAACTTGATAAGATTAAGTGCTGATCTCTCATCTGAAACCATGAAGGTGAGAAGGCAGTGGTATCACATAGCTAAGGTGCTGAAAGAGAAAATCTGCCAGGCAAGAATACTAGATCCAGCAAAACCATGCTTCAAAAATAAGGGAGACTTCCAGGAAAATGGCAGATTAGAAAGACACGGAGCTCTCTTCTCTCCCAGAAAAATAGCTAGGGGAGAGGCAGAAATGGCCTGGAAAAATGTTCTAGGGTTTAGGACACCAGGCAAAGGCTGGACACCCCTCACAAGAGAGAGAGACAAAGTAAAAGAATCTCAACAGAAAGACCATGAGTAGATGCTGCAGCTACAGCTACCAGCACTCTTCCCCCAGCTTATGAGCCAACAAACAAATTTGAATTCTCTGGCCTTGGCCTGGTGGTTAGAGACAGAGTAGGTCACAGGGATCCACCTTTCCAAGAAATGAGAGAGACAGATGCAGCCTAAGGCTAATTCAGCCTTTGGCCAACAAATTTGTTCTGCTGTGGTGGCAACAAGAATCAAAGAACATCAGTAACATACAGCCTTCTACCTCTAAATCCCTACAGAAGAGAGAAAATGAGCATCAGCATAAACTCACCATAATTAGATGCCTAGACATCAGCAAAAAATTACAAGCCATACTTTTTTTAAAAAATTTATTTATTCATTTTTTAAAAAATATTACATTCAAAAAATATGAGGTCCCCATTCACCCCCACTGCCCCCACCCCACCACTCCCCCCACAGTAACACTCTCCCCCATCATCATGACATATCCATTGCATCTGGTGAGTACATCTCTGGGCATCGCTGCACCCCATGGCCTGTGGTCCACACCATAGTCCACACTCTCCCACGTTCCAGCCAGTGGGCCATGGGAGGACATACAATATCCGGCAATTGTCCCTGCAGCACCACTCAGGACATCTCCAAGTCCCGAAAATGCCTCCACATCTCATCTCTTCCTCCCATTGCCCGCCCCCAGCAGCCACCATGGCCACTTTTTCCACACCAATGCCACATTTTCTCGATTATTAACCACAAAGGTTCATGAATAGAATATCATTAAGTCCATTCTAATCCTTACTGTATTCCTCCTTCCTGTGGACCTTGGCTTGGTTGTGTCCATTCCACATCTATGTCAAGAGGGGGCTTAGATTCCACATGGATATTGGATGCAATCCTCCTGCTTTCAGTTGTAGGCACTCTAGGCTCCATGGTGTGGTGGTTGACATTCTTCAACTCCATGTTAGCTGAGTGGAGTAAGTCCAATAAATCAGAGTGTAGGAGCTGAAGTCTGTTGAGGTCAGGGCCTGGCTATCATATTGTCAGTCCAGAGATTCAAACCCCCTAGATATATCTTAAACCCCAGCACCAACTACAATTCCAGTAAAGTAGCATGAAAGGCTTGTGAAAAGAGATCACATCTGAGTCCAGCTCTATCACGCAGAAACACCAACTCCAAAGAAGGGCCAACCGACATGGCAGTGAACTCCATCTGCTATGACCATAGTACCTGTGGATCTCTTTAGCCCTCAAAAGGACCAATACCTGGGGTTGTATCTACTTTATCTGTCTCTGAGACTCTGCCAGGTGTGCATAAGGGCAATCCTTCTGACAACCTCCAGACTCTTTTTTAGAGACTCATAGCCATATAAACTCATTTTTCCTTTCCATTTGCCCCTTACTTTAGGTTACAAGCCATACTAACAAAACAGAAGAAATGGCCAAAGAAAAGGAATATATCAAAGCCCAAGAACAGACACAGTATTTGAGACAACAAATCAACAAGGTACCTACAAATCTCCTAAATCAACTGACAAACCCTTAGCTAGACTAAGAAAGAAAAAAGGAAATAAGATGCAAATAAAATGAGAAACAAGAGCAGGGACACCACTACTGACCCCACAGAAATAAAAATGATCATAAGAGGATACTACAAAAACATGTATGTCAACAAGTTGGACAATGTAGATGAAATGGATGAATTTCTAGAAACAAACAATGTACACTGATGAAAAAAGAAACAGAAGATCTCAACAAAGCAATCACAAGTAATGTGATTGAATCAGTCATCATAAACCTCCCAACAAAGAAAAATCCACTTTCACATGGCTTCACAAATTCAGCCAAACATTCTGAAAAGAAGTAATACTAATACTACTCAAATGCTTCCAAAAAATTGAAAGGAGGGAACATTACCTAACTCATTCTATGAAGTAGACATCACCCCAATATGAAAGTCACATAAAGATATTACAAGAAAAGAAAATTACAGACCAAACTTCCTAATGAACTTATATGCAAAAATCCTCATGAAAATACTTGCGAATTGAATCAAACAACACACTGAATGAATGATACACCATGATCAAGTAGGGGTTATTGCAGGTATGCAAGGATGGTTCAACATAAGAAAATCAATTAATGTGACACACCACATTAACAGAACAAAGGAGAAAAATTACATAATCATCTCTATTGAAGCAGGAAAGGCATTCAACAAAATTCAGCATCCTTTGTTGATAAGAGAAGGAAACTTCTTCAACATGATAAAATGCATGTATGAAAAATCCACAACTAAAATCATACTCAATGGTAAAAGGCTAAAAGCTTTCCCTTTAAGACTGAGAACAAGATAAGGACACCCATTATCACTGCTCTTATTTAACATTAAAGTAGAAGTACCTGCTCAAGCACTTAGGCAAGAAAAAGATATAAAAGGTATCCAAATTGGAAAGGAAGAAGTCAAAATTTCACTATTTGCAGATGACATGATACTATACATAGAAAACCCTGAGAAATCTACAACAAAGCTTCTAGAACTGATAAATGAGTTCAGCAAAGTGCCAGGACATTTAAGATCAACACGCAAAAATCCATAGCATTTCTGTACACCAGGAATGAGCAATCTGAGGAGGAAATTTTAAAAATTCCATTTACAATAGCAACTAAAATAAGGACCCATTTGTCAACTAAAAGGAGGACCCATTTATCTTTCATTGCTCATGCTTTGGGTGTAAAGTTTATGAAACCATTTCCTATTACAAGATCTTGTAGATGCTTCCCTACATTATCTTCTATGAGCTTTATGGTCTTGATGCTTATATTTAGATCTTTGATCCATCTTGAGTTAATTTTTGCATAGGGCATGAGATGGTGATCCTCTCTCATTCTTTTGGATATGGATATCCGGTTCTCCAAGCACCATTTATTGAAGAGGCCATTTTGTCCTAGTTGAGTGAGCTTGGTGGCCTTGTCAAATATCAATTGACAGTATATATGAGGATCTCTATCAGAACTCTTGGTTCTGATCCATTGGTCAGTATGTCTATCCTTGTGCTAATACCATGCAGTTTTGACCACTGTAGCTTTGTAGTATGTTTTAAAGTCAGGTGGTGTGATTCCTCCAATTTAATTTTTCTTTTTCAATATGTCTTTGGCTATATGCCCTTGCCTTACAAATAAATTTCATAATTCACTTTTCCAATTCAGTAGAAAAAAATGCTGTTGTAATTTATATTGTGAATGCATTAAATGTGTAAATTAATTTGGGTAGGAAAGACATCTTAATGATGTTTAGTCTTCCAATCCATGAAAGGGAATATTCCTCCCATTTCTTCAGGTCTTCTTGGAGTTTTTTAAATAATGATTTGTAGTATTCTGCATACAAGTCCTTTACATCTTTAGTCAACTTGGGTTAACAGACTGTGAAATGTGCATACAATGGAATATTACTTAGAAGTAAGAAGGAATGCAGTATTAACACACAGGATAGCAGGGATGAATCTTGAAGACCTTATGTTGAGTGAAGTAAGCCAGGCACTGAAGGACAATTATTACATGCCCTCACAGATAGGAATTAAGCAAATACAACAGACACACAGAGCTAGAGTCTGGAAGATAGGTCTACAGGAGACAGAAAGGGAGTAGAGGGTTGTGAGCCAATGCCCATAAGGGCAAAATCTACGATAAGGTGGTAAGATGTGTTTGGGCAGTGGATGAGTGTGGCGGTAATGCAGTGATGTCACTGGGTTTGGCAGTGCTGATCTGTGCAGGGGAGTAGAGTGGGGGATTGTGCTGGACTATCTGTGGAGAAAGAAGGAGTGTTGCGGGGGAGAAGGTGAGCTCTGGGGATTTGCAGGTCAGTGGTTAAAACTACAATATTGGAGATGTTCTGTTGGGAAATTGGCAGAAGAGGGTTACTGGTGTACAGTGTTGGGACTGGGAAGGATATACGGGATAGGGTGCACCTGGGATATGCTTCTATAGAATATGTAAGTGTTCATCTTGTAATTGTGTGTTATCTCAGTGGGTGGAGACCCACACAATAAACAAGAAAATATTAAAACTCCCATCTTGGGGAGTCCTGCTATTTTCTCAACTAGAGGGACAAGAATCCCTTGAGAACATAGCCAGTGTCTAATTACAGAAAACAGACCAATATGGCAAGCCCTCAATACTATTTCAAGTAACTATGAATCTTATTCTTCAAAAATGAAACTTCAGTGTTTACCATAGGTTCCGAGGGGAGGGGAAGGGAAGAATAAATAGATGGAACATAGGGCATTTTTAGGATATTAAAATTGTTCTGCATGATCATGCAGTAATGGATACAGGCCATTTTAAATTTTGTCAAAACCTATAAAAGTGTACAGTCCAAAATGTAATCCATAATGTAAACCATTGATCATATTTAGTAGCAATGCTTCACTATTTTTCATCAATTGTCACAAATGTACCATCCACATGTAAAATGTTATTAATAGGGGAGAGGGGGAAAGGGGGAGAGCATTGGGTATATGGGAATCAACTATATTCTCTATGTGACTTTCCTGTAACCTAAAGCTTCTCTGAAGATAAAATGAAAAAGAATAAGACCCTGGGGGAATATACAGAAGAGAATATCACTGCCTATACAATATACCATGCCTAAATATACAATATACAATATAAATATACAATATACAATCAAATATACAATGCCTAAAATTTTATTTCAAATTTTTATTTATATTTTTGTATTTTATTTTTTATTTTTAAAACCATTATTATTTCATTTTCTTATTAATTTTATTTGGTTACCTTGGCTTCATTTTTGGAGAGGTTTTGGATCACAGAAGGGTCACAACTGTGGCAGGGAAGGATCATTGACATGGGGTATCAGTAACGGGGGATGTAAGGGGGAAGGTGTACCTGGGGCATGCCTCTAAGGAACATGAATATGGTCAAGTGTTCATGGGGTGTTGTCTCGTTGAGTGGAGACCCACACAATAAATAACTGAAAGAATACTGAATTCCCGTCCCAGGGAGTTCTGCTATATTCTGTAATAGTACAGTAAGAATCCTCCAAGTCCAACAGCAGTGTCTAGTGAAGGAAGACACACAATTAAGCCAGGCCCTTGATAATGATGATTGTACTCATGAATCTTTTCTTGTGAAATTGAAACTTAGCAAAATATTATATATTCCTTAAGAGTTGCCTCCTTCTTGCTCAAATGTGGCCTCTTCTAAGCCAAACTCAACATATGACCTTCCTCCCAGGCCAAGACATGACTCCCAGGGATGAGCCTCCCTGGCACTGAGGGATTATTACCAAGCGCCAACTAGCAATGTGTCTGGAAAAAGACCTTGATGAAAAGTGGGAAATATTAAATACAACTGAGTTTTTATAGCTAAGATATTTCAAAGTATGCCGGGACGTCATTCCTGAGGTTATACTTATGCATGTCTCAGCAGGATCTCATTGACTGTCACAGTAAACAGTAACTTAAACAGCGGGACTCCTGCGGGCTCCAGAGACCTTCAGACTCTATAAGCAGGGCAGACAAATCAAGAATTCAGCATCATGTCAGAGGGTTCTACTTTGTAATTTATGCTCCCCAATGTAACAGAGTTACACTCATTTATAATTTCCCTACACATGGCTCTTCTGTCCATTTTATTTGAGCCTATGATTAACACCATACTTGTTAAATGTATGTCCCAGAGACTTAAATCATTTATTGATTTTGTGCCAGCTGGGCCCTGAGTCTCAGCAGTGTTACAACGTCTACCCTTCAGTTCAAAGGACTCACCCAGAGCAGCTAACAAGGAGGTGATGATGGGCAATGCCCATCCCAAGGAACCGAGTGTCTGCAACTGTAAGCAAGATAGTTCCATCCATCTGCCCCATGGGCATCATCATCCACAAATCATCAAGACTGAGGAATGAACAATGGGCCAAAGTAGATTTATAATTAATCTATTATGAACTTATTATTATTCCAGCAATGGAAGAACTTCTATCATTGATATAAAGGCAGTGGTCACCAGGTTCTAAGCAAAGGGAGAGAGAAGAATAGGTGTAATATGGGGGCATTTTCAGGACACTGGAATTGTCCTGCATGACATTGCAATGCTGGATACAGGCCATCATATATTTTGTCATAACCTAAAAAATTGTGTGAGATACAGTGTAAACTATAATGTAAACTATAGTCCAAGGTTAGTAGCCATGCTTCAATAGGTGTTCATCAATTATAACAAATGTACCACACTAATGAAGGATATTGTTAATGTGGGAAGATGTGGGGGGGAGGGGTTGGGGCATATGGGAACCCCTATATTTTTCATGTAACATTTATGTAATCAAAAGTTTCTTTAAATATAAAAAAATTTAAAAACTACTATGAGATATCATTTCTCACCTACTAGACTGGCTGCTGTCAAAACAAAAACAGAGAACTGCAAGTGTTGGAGAGGATGAGCAGAAATAGGAACACTCATTCACTGTTGTTAGGAATGTAGAATGATGCAGCCACTGTGGAGGACAGTTTGTGATTCCTGAGGAAGCTAAGTATAGAACTGCCACATGATCTGGCAATCCCACTTCTAGGTATATACTCAGAAGAATTGAAAGCAGGCACACAAACAGATATATTCACACCAATGTTCATTATTCACAATTGCCAAAAGATGGAAGCAACCCAACTGTCCATAAACAGATGAATGGATAAGTAAAATGCGGTGTGTATGTATGTGTGTGTGATGTAATATTATTCAGCTATAAGAAGGAAGGAAGTACTGATGCACTGGACAACATGGATGAGCCTTGAAGATCAATGTTGAGTTAAATAAAGCAGACACAATAGGACAAATATTGCATGATCTCACTGGTATGAGCTAAGGATAGTAAGCAGAGTATAGTTGGAAGATAGGTTACCAGGACAGAGAATGGGAGTAGAGGATGGCGAGCTGATGCTTAATTTGTGCAGAATTTATAATTAAGTTGATTGTGATGGTTTGGAAATGGATAGAGGTGAGGGTGCTGCAGTGATGTGAGTGTAATTAACAGCACTGAAGTGTGTGTGAGCCTGGTTGAAAGGGGAAGTTTTTGGGTCATATATGTTGCTAGACAGAGTTATAGGATAAAATGGGGGACTGTATAACACAGTGAATTCCAGGGTGGTTTGGGATTGTGGTTAATAACACAAATATAAGAAATTTCTTTTAAGAGCTATAAGAAAGGTATGTCACTAGTACAGAGGGTTGAGAGTTGGGTGGTATATAGGGGAAAATGTACTTAAACCATGCTTCCATGGGATATAAATGTATTCTTGTTGCTATAAGTATATTTTCTGCATAGACAGAGGCCCATACAGTAGCTAATAAAATATTGAACTTCCATCCTGGAGAAGTCTGCTACTTTCTCAGAAAAGATGGCAAAAATCTCTGGAATATATAAGCCTTGCCTAATAAAAGAACGACCTTGCCCTATTTGTGAACCAGTGACTGTTAATTTACCTCATCTTCTTTTACATCAAGTTCAATTCCTTAATGAAATTAATCAATACACCCTCTATTCCACCTTATCACTTATAATATTTAATGCCTTTACTTGATTACCTGTCTATTTACCCTTACAGCTTCTGGAGTACAGAGCCTATTTCCTATTTGGTTCTGTATCTTTATCATTCAGCACAGTGCCTGGTACCTAATATGTGACCAAATAAATGTGGAGCAAAAGAGTGGAAGTGTAGATTCTGTGATGAGAAAAGAACTCTAAACCTTATAGAAGTCCTAAATTTGAATTTTCACATTTTAATGTAGGGCATAGTTAGTTTAGTATGTTACCACAAATGTTAGTGCAATATATTAAAAATGATTACGAAGAAAACAGTTATTGTTCTACCTGCTTCCTTAATACACATTTTTATGTTACATGTATATATCAAAAACTAAAGTAATAATACAATACAAATCTTACCATGTGGGGAAGAGGAGGGCTTGAAATGGAATTCCAGATGGTTGATGTGCTGGTGTAGGTATTCAACTGCCAGTTCATTTCATCAGTAATTTCCATCTCTGAAGGTTGAATCCACTGCATGTAAGATCTAAAATGCCAATTTTGGGGAATGACAAATCTACCATTTAAACATCTAGTCAGGTTATTGCCTTTGAGATGCTGTTTATGCTTATAAACAGGTAAGAGATAATGGGTAGTAATCACAAACCAATGCTTAAAAAGGCCACTGACTATTTCCTATAGGGCATTAAGTTATTATCATTACCAAATTAAATGTTTCAGCTTATAGGGAGAAAAACCTAGTAGTCCATATGGTGGTGGGTAAGGGTCACCTTACCAGTCTTGTCAAAAGGGCACTGGGGTATGAGGCAGAAGTCTTGAATTTTCAGCCCCACTGGGTTGTGCACTAATTGTACAACTTTGATTAAGTAACTTAACTTCATTCTTTATTTGTAAAATGAGGATAAACAATGCTTCACCTATCTGTTTAATAGAATCAGGGTTATTAAAAGAATAAATAATGCTGGAGCACACCCTCTAGGAGCTTTCCGAGCAAAGGTGCATGGTAGGTAACTTTTTGTGATTTAATGTTTCTGAAAATTTCTGTTTCCCTCTTGCATTTGGTTGAAAGTTTGTCTAAGTACAGAATTCTAGATTGGAAATGATTTTCACTAAGAATTTTTAACAGGTTGACATATTGAATTCTAGTTTTCAGAATTCTTTTTTAGAAGTCTAATGACACACATTTCTGATCCATTGTTTGTGCTTTGTTTTCCTCAATTCTTCACACTTTCACCTTCTCTACTGAAACCTCTACAATATTAGGATGGTCTCGAAGTTCAATTCTGGACCTACAATTATCCTCTTTATTCTCTACCTAGATGAGTTAATCAAATCTTACAGCTTTAATTATCATGTATATGTTGATGATTCATAACTCTTTAACATCAGCCCTAATATCCAGACTAATATGCCCACCTCTCTCTTGGATGTCTAATACGTATATCAGACATAGCACATTAAAACAGAACTCTTGGTCAATTTACCTACTCAACCTATTTATCCCCCAATCTTTCTCATCTAAATTTGTGACAATGCCATCCATACAGTAACTCAAGCCCAAAACCTAAGCACCATCCTTTGATCCCTCTTTCCCCCTTACTTCTAATATCAAGTGCTACCAACACTAACTCCAAAAATATCCCAGATCCATTCACTTTTCATTACACCATATCCACTGCTACCAACCCAGATAGGGCGTTCCATACTGCATGCTATAAGAGAGAAAAAGCAGTCCATACAGGTAGTAGAATTTTTAAATATTTATTTAAAAATTTTATTTGTGAATTATTTTATTTAGAATTCTGATATCTATAATGAATAAGTCAGATTGGTCTGCAGTATCCTTTCTTTGTTCTATCTTCATTAGGCTTTGACATTAAAGTTATGTCATTTCATACTGTGAATTGAAGATCCTCCTTTTATTTCTATGGCCTGGAATTGGAATTATCTATTCTTTAAGGTGTTCTTTAAAACACAGCTTTTTCGTACAGGTTTCCAAATATGTTGTTGCCAAACAGTTGCACAGAGAGTTCACTTATAGTTATTCTAATCTCTCCTCCATCTGTGTTTATATCAACTCTCTTATTTCTAATCCTGTATTATTTGCATTCTCTCTTTTCTGCTTAATCAAAGGAATTTATTTTAGTGGACTTTACAAAGAAACAACTTTTGGATTTATTTGGTTTTGTTTGAAATTTTATTAATTCAAGATTTTATCTATAAAAACTTGATCTTCCTCATTTCTTTTGGATTTTTTTGTTATTTTTTGTCTATTTTCTTAAGATAAAACTAAATTTTGAAAAAAATTATTTCTTTTCTTTAATAATGATGACATTAAGGCTTACAGATTTTTCTTCTGAATTTAGCTTTCACTCAGTTTTGGGATGAAGTTCTCTTTTTCATCACTTTTAAATAGTTGATAACTTTCTTATGGGCATTTCTTTGGCAAAAGGATTATATTTTTAAGATTTTCATGATCAACTTTTTATTATTTAGACCTAATTTTATTGGATAACGATGGGAGAATGTAGCCTGTAAAATTTTCCACTTTAAAATTTTGTTAAGGTTTTCTCTGTGGTCAAATAAATGATTGATTTTTATAGCTGTCTTATGAATATAAAGAAAACGAATATTCTGTTTGAGGGACATAAAGTGCTCTCTTTCTCTCTCTCTCTCTTTGTATTCAGGTTTATTGATTATATTATTCAAATTCCTCTATGTTCTTACTTATGTTTTGCCTACTAGACCTCTCCAATAATGAAAGAAGTTATTTGAAAACATCCATTAAAACTGTATTTTTCTCAAGTTCTTCAGTATTTCTAATAATTATCACTTTGTTTTTAGCTTCATGCATATAGTATTAAGACTGTTAAATCCTATATATGGCCAAGGTAGTTGCTGAAGGCAGGGAGAGTGAAGTAGAGATGAGATATGGGGCATTTTCAGGACTTGGAGTTGTCCTAAAAGATATTGCAGGGATAGATGCTGCACATTATATATCTTGCCATAACCCACTGAATGGACTGGGGGAGTGTGTAAACTACAATATAAACTATAATCCATGCGGTGCAGCAGTGCTCCAAAATGTATTCACCAAATGTAATAAATGGGCCACAATGATGAAAGAGGTTTTTGATGTGTGAGGAGGGGGGGTGGGAAGAGGGGTATCTGAGAACCTCTTATATTTTCTTTTTTTCCCTTTCTCCCCTTTATTTATTTTTTTAATTTTACATTAAAAAAATATGAGGTCCCCATATACCCCTCACCCCCTTACCCCCCCCCCAATAACAACAACCTCCTCCATCATCATGAGACATTCATTGCACTTGGTGAATACATCTCTGAGCACCGCTGCACCTCATGGTCAATGGTCCACATCATAGCCCACACTCTCCCACAGTCCACCCAGTGGGCCATGGGAGGACATACAATGTCCGGTAACTGTCCCCACAGCAATATATTTTCTAATGTAGCATTTTTTCTGATTTATGTATCTTTTTTAAAAAAGACAATTTATTGTTTAAAAAAAGAAAAAGAAAAAAAATCCTTGTAAATAGTGTCTCTCATCGTTATATGCTCTTTTTCTTATTCTGTGTAGTGCTTTTAACCTTACTTTCCACATTATTGGTTGACATTTGCTTGTTATTTTTTTTTTGGCTGAAATTTTAAGGGTTAACTCACTGATGTATCATAACATTGAATATCTTATGTTCAGGAGTTTCAATTGGTAGTTTTATGGGCTATTCCTTAATAAAATAAACAGTTCTCATTTAATACAGTCTATTACATAAAGTAAGAAAAAAACCAAGAACACAAAGAACTTTGATGAATGCCAATATTTAAGACATGTTTAGAAAAATAATAAACCAGAAGGGAAATTTAGAGGGGTGAGAGGAGAGCCATGTAATGCAGTATAATTTAACCAAGAACTTTAACTAGAAAAGTTGGAATAATATATAACAATTCAATTATTGTCGAGTTGAATTCAATCACTACAGTCCACATATTACAGTGTTTTATAACAAGTGATTCCTATATCTAATTTAAAAACAATTATTTTCTAGTTGTTCCTCTTATGAGACCTCTCCTCCAATATGTATTTATTGGCTGTTTACTTTTAAATAAGAAAAACTTACTCGTTGACTGGGATTTCTTCAAAGTTAAGACCTATTTCATAAAAAAACACAAATGTCACATTATTTTTATATAAATATATTTTCTTAAAATGCATGTGAAAATATATTCAAAATATAAATTTAAAAATAGATGCTTACTTCTTACACAGCTAGCAAGTGAGTCATCTATATCATGTGCTATGACTGTTCCACCTTGCTGTCCAGCTCCAGTATGTTTGTGGGCTTGTGAAAGTATTGTTGGTTGTAATATATAGGGAAAACCATCTGAAAATATCAGGCAGAATGAGATGAAACACTAAACCAAGTTTATATCAAAACAGTAATAGCATACATGAATCTTCCCATTACAAACTAGCAAGACCTCAAATTATTAGGTAAATGAGAATAAACAAATTCATACTCAATTATTCATTACATTTTTATTTTTTTATTTTTAAAGAAGCTTTAGATTACATAAAGGTTATATAAAAATATAAGGGATTCCTATATGCCCCACTCCCTTCCCCTCCCACATTTTCCCACATTAACAACATCCTTCATTAGTGTGGTACATTTGTTACAACAGAAGAAAACATATTGAAGCACTGTACTAGCCAACGACTATAGTTTACATTATCATTTACACTTTGCCCATTAAATTTTATTAAATTTTAATTGAATACTTATTATATGCCAGACACTGTTCTAGAGGCCAAAGATACAGAAGTGAACAAAAAATATAAAAACTCCTTCCTTCATGGAGCATACATTCTAGTGGAGACAAAAAACAAACAAGGCAAATAAAATATGTACTATTTTGTGCGATTTGCAATTATGATAAGTGCTAAGGTGAAATAGAAAAAAGGGAATGACATATTGGTCCATGTGGGGGAGATTTAAGTTTTAGATAGGGAAGGCTCATGAGAAGGTAACTTATAATTAAAGACCTCAAGGATATGAGAGAGTGAGCCACGTGGATCCAGGAGAAAGAACAACATGAGCAAAGGCCCTGAAGAAGGAGTGCACTTGGTATGTTTAAAGAACTTTGAGGAGGTCAATGTGCTGAAGTCAGAGTGAGCAAAGGGGGAAGAGCAACAATAGATGAAGTTAGGCACCATCTGTATTTGTATTTGTATTTTAATGAGATCACTCTGCTATGTTGAGAGCAAGTGTGGAAGCAGGGAGGTGGTGAGAAAAACTCTTGTCAATAGTCCAGGTAAGAGATGATGGTAACGTGGACAAGGGTGGTAGCACAGGAGGTAATGAGAAATGATAAACTTTGGATAAGGTTTGAAGGTAAAGTCAACAAAATCCCTATCATATTAGATGTGAGAGAAAGAAAAGACTCACGGATGACTCCAAGGCTTTTTGTCAGAGAAACTGAAAGTATGGAGTTATTATTTGCCATTAATTGAGATGTGGAAAAGTATAGAAAAAGGTTTGGATGGAGGATCAGGAGTTTAGTTTTGGATGTACTGAGTTTTTGAAACCTATTAGATGTTCAAGTGAAAGCAATGAATAGATGCCTAGATATGCAATTCTAGAGTTCAGGAGGAATGGTTATAGGTATAACTATTAATTTGGGAATCTTCAGCATGAAATTGGTATTTAAAGCAATAAGCCTGGATAAGGTCATCTACAAAATGATTAAGTATGGATAAAGTAGAGAAATGAAGAGGAATCAGCTAAAAAAAAAACAAAACACAAACACAAACCAAAAAATATCTGAAAAGGAGCCAAGAGTTAGATAAGAGGAAAACCAAGGGAATACAGCATCATGGAGAAGAAATGAAGAAAACTGTATCAGAGAGGAAGGAGGGATGAACTATGTCCAGTGCTGCTAAGGAATCCAGTGAGATGAAGACTGAGAAACATTTATTGGATTTAGCAATGTGGAGATCACTGGTGACCCTGACAAGAGCTATTTTATAGGTATTGTGGTTACAAAAATATGATTGGAAGTAGTTTAAGAGAAAATATGGAAAATGTTAACACATTTTTCCAAACATGGCTGTAGCAGTGTGATATTGTTTATGAATTGCAAAAATAGATATTGGATTTTGTTTGTAAACTGGTCTGTTCCTCTGGGCATATTAGATTGTATTAGATTCAGAGGTTTCACTTTTACTTGATTAAATCAAGATTACATACAGCTTAGAATTGAAGGAGCTGGGACCCCAGAGCCTTAGGAGGAAGAGGAACCCTGAACCTTCACAGAGACTGGCAGCCATCTTGCTCCAACATGTGGCAACATACTTTGGGTGACGGAAGTAACTTACACTTTATGGTCTTGTGACTGTAAGCTTCTACCCCAAATAAATACCCTTTATAACAGCCAACAGATTTCTGGTATTTTACATCAGCACCCCTTTGTGTGACTAATACTATGTTCAGAACATACAGATAAAAAGTCAGCAAAGATATAGAGGATTTGAGCAATGCAATTAACAACCTCAACCTAATTTATGTAAATTGAACACTGTTCCCAATAAAGGTAGAATACAATTTTTCAATACACATGAAAATTCTGTGAAAAAAAAAGACCAATTCTGTGCCATGAATCAAAGGACTAAAATCATACAGAAAAGGTTCTCTGACTGTAGTGCAAATAAGCTAGAATTCAATAACAAAAAGATAACTAGAAGATCACCATATGCCTGAAATTAAGAAATGCACTTTCTTTCTTTTAAATAATACATGGTCAAAGAAGAAATCCTAATGGAAATCAGAAAATATATTTGTACCTCTATGATAATGAAAATACTATCTATGTATTTGTAGAATTCACTTAAAAATTGTATATAAAGGGAAATTTTGTAGCTTTAAATGCCTATATTAGTAAAGGAGAAACACTGAAAATCAATAATCCATCTCAAGGAATTAACAAAAGAATAATAAAACAAACTCAAAGTAACTAAAAGTAAGGAAATAACAAACGAAAGAAGAAATTAATGAAATAGAAAACAAACATGACAGAGAGAATTAACAAAGTCAAAAGTCTGATTTTGAAAGATTAATAAAAATTAATAAGAAACACTTAGAGCAAGACCAATCAAGAAAAAATGAGAAAAAGCATAAATTGCCAATATCAGAATGATAGGACATCACTACAGGCTCTACAGAAATTGAAAATATGAACTTTATGCCAATAAATTTCAAAATTTAGATGAAATGGACAAAATTCTAGAAGAATGAAATTTTCCAAAATGGAGGAAAAAATGAAATTGAAAATCTGAAGAATTTTCTATTTATAAATATATTGAATCCATGATTTAAAAACCTTCCCATAAGAAAAGACTGGGTTTACATGGCTTTATTTATGAATTCAACCAAACACCTAAGGAAGAAATAAAATAACACAATGCTATGCAAACTCTTACAGATTAGAGAAAAGGAAATAATTCTTCCTTATTTTTTATGAGACTAGCATAACCTTGATAGCAAAATCAGAAGAAAGTATATTATAATAAATGGAAATTCTAGGCCATGAATATAGATTCAAATAAACTAAAATAGCAATAAGTTAAATTCAGCATTATATTAAAAAGATGATACATCAGATCAAACTGGGTTTATTCCAGGAATGCATAGTTTAACAATTGAAAATCAGTGAAATTATCCACCACACATACAGATTAATGCAGAAAATTTATATGATCATTTCAGTAGATAAAGGAAAAGCAGCAATAAAATTCAATATTCATTCGTGATAAAAGAATCTTAGCAAATTAGGAATAGACATGAACTTTCCTGATCTGATAAATAGTATCTACAAAAAACTTACAGCAAACATCATACATGAAAGTGAGATATTGAAAGCCTTCCATGAATGATCAGGGACAAGACAATTATAGCTACTGTAGCAGTTTGATGTTATTAATGAATTCCAAAAAGAAATATTGGATTATGTTTGTAAACTGATCTTTTCCTCTGGGCATATTAGATTATATTGGATTCATAGGTTTACTTGATTAAGTAATTATGTAAACCTCTTGTGCCAGTAGGGTGTTGAGTCCTACTGTGGGGACTCACAGATAAAAGGCATGGCAACGGACAGAATTGGAGGGTTCCTAATGTTGTAGTTTTTTTTTAAGATTTATTTATTTATTTATTCCCCCCCCTCCATTGTCTGTTCTCTGTGCTATTTGCTGAATCTTCTTCTTTGTCCGCTTCTATTGTTGTCAGCAGGACAGGAAACTTTGTTTCTTTTTCTTGCGTCATCTTGTTTTGTCAGCTCTCTGTGTGTGCGGCACCACTTCTGGGCAGGCTGCACTTTCTTTCATGCTGGGCGACTCTCCTTATGGGGTGCACTCCTTGTGCGTGGGGCTCCCCTACGCAGGGTATACCCCTGTGTGGGGCAGCACTCCTTGCGGTGCATCAGCACTGCACATGGGCCAGCTTCGCACGGGTCGAGGCCCGGGGTTTGAATCGCGGACCTCCCATGTGGTAGACAGGCACCCTAACCACTGGGCCAAGTCCGCTTCCCATTAATGTTGTAGTTTTGATGTTGGAGTTTAATGCTGAAGCTGGAGCCCCAGGGAGAGAGACAGAGCCGTTCACCTGATAGTCTATAGCTGACCTTGTGGAGAGAGGCAAAGCCTAGAGAGCCTCATAATCTACGGCTGGCCTTGTGGAGGAAACAGAGGAGCTGAGCCCAGAGGAACCCAGGAAGCCTGAACCCTCACAGATGCTGGCAGCCATCTTGCTCCAACACGTGGAAATAGACTTTGGGGAGGGAAGTAACCTATGCTTTAATGGCCAGGTATCTGTAAGCTCCTACCCCAAATAAATACCCTTTATAAAAGCCAACCAATTTCTGGTATTTTGCATCAGCACCCCTTTAGCTGACTAATACAGCTACTATCACCAACACTATTCAACATTGTATTGGAGGTCCTAGTCAGTACAATAAAGAATTAATAGATAGAAGGTTTGGAAAGAAGAAATAATATTGTTATCAGTTATAGATGACATTAATTACAAACAAAAAGTTGAAAAGAATCTACAGACAAGCTATTAGAATTAATAAGGAAATTTAGTAAGATCACTGAATACAAGGTCAATATTAAAAAATAAAATTTAACTGAGCATTTACAATAGAATAGAAATATCATAAACCTAGGAATAAAACTAACAAAATACATACAAGAACTGTAGAGAGACAATCTAAAAAACATTGTTGAGAAGAATTAAATACTCAGATGAATGGAAGAATTTAACAAGTTTATTGTTTGGAAAACAATATTTTAAATATGTCAATTCTTCTCAAAATTTTGTGGGGAACTGAGGAGGAATCAGCAAAAGAAACGGAAGGATTGGCAGTGGACTGAGAATAGACCACTGAATTTGGTAACATAGAAGAATTTGGGGCAAGGCAAAAACCCGATGGCATGGGGTCAAGAGAGAAAGGATTTTAAAACAATGAATAGAGACAATTCTTGAGTTTAAAGGGAAGGAGAGAAATGGAGCAATAGGTTGAGAGAGAAGTAATGTCAAGAAAGCGTTTGTTTTGTCTTCCAGAGAGGAGAAATAACCACAAGTTCGTATTGTGATGGAAATGACTCAAGGAGAAGTTCTGTTTGATGTTTTGTGGTTTTTCAAAATAAATTGCTCTTGACTAGGGTGTAATAAGGAAATCTTCAAGTGTAAAATATAGAGTATTTTATTATTTTTATTCTGCATCATCTAAAAAACTTAGTTAATAGTATGTTTATTTTCCCTCAGCATATATGTCTTAAACCTTTTTTTCTTTTTTTAATTTATTTATTTATTTTGTCTTTTTTTAAAGATACATAGAGATCACAAAAAATGTTACATTAAAAAATATAAGAGGTTCCCATATACCCCACTTCCCACCTCTCCCCCCCACTCCTCCCACATCAACCTTTCATCAGTGTGGCACATTCATTGCATTTGGTGCATACATTTTGCAGCATTGCTACACTGCTTGGATTATAGTTTACATTGTTGTTTACACTGTACGCCAGTCCATTCAGTGGCTTATGGCAGGATATATAAGGTCCTACATCTGTCCCTGCAATATCATTTAGGACAACATGAAGTCCCCAAACTGTCCCCATATCACATCTCTTCTTCCCTCTCCCTGCCCCCAGCAACTACATGCTTTCCTATTCCTTGAAAAGGGGAACCGCTTTTCTCTTTCTAGGTATTTGTCCATCCTGTGACTACTTTGAGGAATAATCTTCCATTAGCACTTTGCATGGCTGCCTCCTTCTCATTCGTTTTTTTTTTTTTTTTACTAAAGTTGATTTTCTTTTCTTTTTTCTTTGTTTTTTAAAAGTTACTTTAAAAAAATATGAGGTCCCCATATACTCCCCACCCCCCTCACCCCACTCCTCCCACATCAACAACCTCTTTCACCATCGTGGGACATTCATTGCATTTGGTGAATACATTTTGGAGCACTGCTGCACCGCATGGATTATAGTTTACATTGTAGTTTACACTCTCCCCCAGTCCACCCAGTTGGTTATGGCAGGACATACAACGTCCAGCATCAGTCCCTGCAGTACCACCCAGGACAACTCCAAGTCCTGAAAATGCCCCCACATCACATCTCTTCTTCCCTCTCCCTACCCTCAGCAGCTACCATGGCCACTTTCTCCACATCAATGCTACAATTTCTTCCATTACTAATCACAATAGTTCCATAAGCTTTTAGTTCTTCCTGAAACTTTTCCCTTCCTGCCTCTCTACCTTCCCCCAAGGCTTTCTCTATCACAGTGCACTTTTTACTGTTCATTACTTAGGATTATTATTATCACTATCTGAAGATCTCTACTGATTATCTGTCTTCCTGGCTTTCACTGTTCTATCTAGTGTCAAAGGCCATCAATAAGTCAATAAATATTTGTTGAATGAAGAAATGAAATACAGTATCATACAGAAATATATGAAATACATATTAAAAAACTATTTTCAGCAATATTACTGAACATAATGACCTATATGCAAATGCCAATATTTAACATTTACTATGTAAATATTCAACTACAATGGATTTTCACTGCTTTTAAATAAAGTAAAATATTTTCATTATTAATTTTCAACGTTTCAGAATATTTACACCCAATAAATCTATTTTCAATGGTTATTAGTTAAAATGGAATTTTTCAAGAAGTCATTCTTGCATATATTTCTAATATAGAAAATACTATATAATGTATTAATCAAGTTTCAAAATATCTTAGACTTTCATAAAATGATATTAATTCAAATGAATCTCCAAAAAAATATTAAGTGTCTACTGTGCTCCTATTCTAGAAACTGGAAATAAAAGATCAGTAAAGCAGATATTCTCTGCCTCTTAGTGCTTATGAAAGGAGAAGCACAGGATGATACGTGAATATATCAAGAAAATTTAACTTCATCTAAGGAGTCAAGAAACACTCCTCTACGCTAGTTAAGTTGTGACTTATACACTGTTAGACTATGGGGATTGGGACTGTGGAAGAGAGGGGAAGAGCATTTCAGATTGGAGAATTAGAAATATCCTGGGGGATGTTCCAAGTAAGTGAAACAACTCCAGTATGCCAGAGTTGGCAAGAGTGAAATAAAATGAGGCTTTAAAAAGCTTTATCCTCAGACAACAGGAAGTTACTGAAAGGTTTTGAACAAGGGAATGCCATGATTATATTTGGTTTTTAAAAAAATTGCTCTTGCTGCAATACGGATAATGGATTAAAGGTGTACAAGAATGGATGCAAGGGGACCAGTTATAGGATAAGTCATAGAGGAATGTGGGGATGAACATAAGGGAAAGAAGAAATAACTGGAGATGGATAAATCTTCAGGAGGAGAGAAAAGCAGAAGTACCAGAACAATAATGGCAGTGTTTACTGTGAACCAGATCCTGTTCTAAGCACCCTATGCATATTAACTCATTTAAGCCTGACAAAAAACCTTACGAAAATCAGGAAGCTGAGGCACAGAGAAGTTAAGTGATCTGCCTAAAGTCACACAGTCCATGAGTTGTAGAGTGAAATTTGAAATCAAATACTCTGGCTCCATCGTCAACTTTTTAAAAATCACAGTGATTTAAGAGTAAAAGTGGTTTAAACTGGCCACAGATTTTCAGTAGAATTGGTTCAAGCAATTGGGGATAGGCAGTCTTAGTCTGTTGGTAATCAAGCCTTTAAAAAACAGTAGTATCCCTAAACACCCTATCCTCTACTCAAGAGTCACATTCAGATCAGACAGTCTCCACAGCTTGTGCTTTTAACCTCTACATTTAACTGTCTTTTAATATCTGTTCTAAGCACCGATGATTCCCAAACCACAAGGATTCAGAACAGTGACAGTAGTTACTCTACTTGTCTACAAGTGTACAGTTTTTGCTATGCATCTGGTTTTAATTAAAGGACTTATGTTTGTCATAGATTTGGTCAAACTCACCCATTGAGAATGCAGAAGGTATGTCCATTGAAAAAATGTGTACATAAGAAATAGAAAAACAGTATTTAAAATCAATACAGTTAAGGATTTAAGTTAAATTAAAAACAAATTTAAATTCAAATACATAAAAACCTATGATAATACAGCGCATTATTACATGGATTTATGTGTAGAGTACAGAATCAAATAACACCACTGAGCCCATTAAAAAACAGAATATGGTCAAAATGAGTAGTCTATGATGGTAAATATTTACTATCCAGCTCTGTAGGAAAAAAAGAGAGAGGACTGCCTTGTGGTGCTTGCCCATTTCTGTAGTGTAAATGCTCCCATCATAGCCAATTTCAAGCTACCCATGTAGCTAGCTCACAAAATTCCTGAAAATTTAACAATTGACTCTCACAAGCTGGTATTAGTTCCAGCACACCACTGAGCTATGAGGTTAACTAACCTTAAGGGATTACAAAAGAATTCCACCTTAAGCATTATAAAGTATCACACATATAACCATATGTATGTATGGATATATGTATGGACATATGTATTTCTTTGTAAAATCTTTATTTAATAGGTAATAATTTGCAGGTACAAATTCAAAAGTTACAAAATTGTATGCAGTGAAAACTCTCCCAAACATCCCTGTCCATGAACCATCAAGTTCTTGGCATCAGACTGTTTTACTCCTTTCTTATATATCCTTCCAGAGAAGTATTCTACAAGAAATGGTAATTTTTCTTTTCTCTACTTTTAAAAACAAAGGTGGTAGAATCTCAGACTTTGTTCTCCACATTGTTCTTTTCCACCTTTAACGATACATCTTGGAGACTGTTCCATTTCAGTACATAAAAACCACCCCCTTATTGACAGCCATTTTGCTTTTACAGTGTTGCAATGGATACACTTATGTATACATCATTTCACAACTGTGAATAAATATGTTGGATAAATTCCTATAACTGAAAGTGCTGGATCAAAGACTCTGCTTCAGGCAGTAGCAGCAGACGTAGTGGGTAGTTAATCAGTGGAAGTAGTCTATCCTCAATTATTACTGACATAAACATGTAATAAAATCATATTACCTGAAAACCAAGCTCTACTTGCTGAAGCTTTTACAACTGGAGTATTTGGGATGGAGGGAATCAACGCATGCTGGAGACTTAGGAGAAAACAAGAAAGATGAGGCAATCTAGAGAATAAATAGAATCACATATATCCTGCACAGCAGCAGCTACATTTCTTTAATTCATCCATCCATCTAACCACCTATCCATACAACTATATATCAACTATATATCTATTTGAGATACAGAGATAATTAAGAAATGGTTGATGGACTTGCTGTCTAATAGAGGGTGATTCTATAATTCAACTACAATCAACAAAGTGTAATGAATGAATAATACATAAACCTTGCAGAAATTTTGAACAATATATAAAATTACAAGAAGAAAATCGAAATCACCCAGTTCTCCACTCAGAAATACCTAATGTGAGGCATATCTGTCATTCAATTTGTATGCATATGCATATACAGAGTACATATATGTACTCTGTATGTGCATGTGTATTTATATATCTACACTGAATGTTATGCACACTGTTTTGTGAATGAAGTTTTCCATGTTATTAAATAATCTAGAACAGTTATTCTCAACCAGGGGAGCCCCTAGGGGAGGAAATGAAATTCTTCAAAAGAGGGAGATATTCCTATCCCTACCTCTGACTTTGAGAACCACTGAGTATAATTTTAAAATGTTCCTTTGGGAAGTATAGCATTCTTATGAATAGTATGAAATCCCACAAAAGTTTGAAAAACTGTTCCATATCATCATTTCAAATACATGAATAATATTCCATCATATGAAATCCCATAATGTATTTGGTCAATCTCATATTGTTGAACATTTTGGATGAGGGAAAGTATTTAGAGGGAAATACAATTAATTTATAATAAGACATTTATTGCTTACCTGTAAGGAGGCAAAAAGTCATTTTTCTCTTCCAAAGAAGCGAAATGCTGTTTCAGTGCTTCAAGTAAACTGTGGGGTGCCTAAAAATAAAGTTATAATGAATTTTCTGATGAAAATAGTTGTAATAGTTTGATATAGTTATGAATTCCAAAAATAAATATTGGATTATAATATTTAATCTAGTCTGTACCTGGGCATGATTAAATTATGATTAGGGCTTTGATTGGGCCATGTGATTAGGGTATTGAGTCCCCGCCCCTTGGTGGGTGAGGACTCACAGATAAAAGGCATGGCAAAGGACAGAGTTGGAGGGTTTTTGATGTTGGAGTTTTGATGTTGGCATTTGGTGCTGAAGCCTTAAGCTGGAGCCCCGGGAAATAGGCTCACAGAGGAAAAAGGAGCAAGCCCCAGGAAGAGAGGAACGCTGAGACTAGGAAGAAGCAAGCCCTGGGAATAGAAGAACCCTGAATCCAGAGAGAAGCCTGAGGAAGGGGGGAGCCCAGGAATCCTGAACCCATGCAGACAGTGGCAATCATCTTGCTCAAACACGTGAAAATAGACTTTGGTAAGACTAAAGTTACATAAAGCTATGGCCGGGTATCTGTAAACTCCTACCCCAAATAAATATCCTTTATAAAAACCAACCAATTTCAACTGCTTTGGCTGACTCATACAACAGTTATTATGAATTTTATATTTTATGATATAATTATAATTATTTTCTGATAGTTCTTAGTAAATTGATCTAAATTATAAATGAGATTTTGAAAAAAATTAAGACATTTCTATAGCAAATGCTGATAGTTTGACCATTAAACCTAAATAATTGTTACATGTAAATTCATTATTAAAAGCAGCATCTTGGTATCAAATCAGATTTTCAAGACTGACATACAGTTTAAAGATGAGAAAAAGAAAAACCTCTTAAAATAATCAAAGGAATACTAAAATAGCAATCCCCTGAAGAGAAGACATTGAGTTTGGAATTGTCCATTATTTGTGATTCATTCAAGAGTCACCAGATCACTACCTATATTTAAGTAAAACATTAAGCGTAGTGGAGAAGAAGGAAACAGAAATAGAGAAAAAAAGGGGGCAGAGAATTTCATTCATATTAGCAAATAAGCAATATCACATAAATGAAGACAAATCCAGGTGCCTTCTAACAGAGGTCACAATAAGGGAAAATGGAAGTGAATTACTTAATATTTTTAATATTTATAACCAGAAACACTACAAAATGCCATGGTCTGGAAAAGGCAGTGATTTAAGTTAGACCTCTCACAATAAAGCTGGCTTATTCACCTATAATTGACTACAGGAATGAATATTTAATTTTTTAAGCTAAAAAGCAAATGGTGTAATGTTATATGCCATGGTTAACATGCTTTGTCTCAGCTCATAAATGTCCAACTGTAACGAGATCCTTGTGTAGAATACAACTCTGAATCCTCCAGGGTCAAGTCACAAAAGGTATGAGATGTTCAGGCAGAGTAGAGAAGGAAATGATTTGAGGGAATATGCTCAGGATGACTCTATGACTTTAAAAAAAGGGAACAGTCATGATCCTGAAACTCGTGTGACTTCAAAAATTAAGCAAAAGGTTTAAAGTGAATAGGTTCAAAAAGTCAAACAACAGCTAAGCTGACTTGAGGGATATAATAGGAATCACAAAGTCCTAGGAATTCCAACTACAACATCCCTGATAAGGTTATATCAGGAGTACTTATAGAGATCAACTGACAACCTCTGGAAGCCATCCAGTATATTGCTAGATTGCTGTTACATCAAAGGAAAATCTATCTTCCTGTTCTTCCAAAGTAGAACAAAATAGAAAACACCCATTTGCTCTTCTAAAAATACTTTCTTGCCAATATTCTCAAATGCTTTGCTTTTTTGTCCTTAACAAGACCCCAACCCTGGACTAATCTAACTGACTTTGTTTTCTCACTAAGGCTTATGAGGATACCTGGGGAGAATTAGACAATGATAGAGAATGGTATCACTATGAAATCTGATTTTTAAAAAAATCTAAAACAGGTTTGCTGTGGTGCCCAGCAAACCTTTCACATATGTACACTTTCCTTTTGCAGTCTCCAAAACAGCTATTTAGAACCTCAACCTTGAGGTAATCAGATGATCACTACTGATCATCAGTGAGAAAAAAGAAGCCATGAAAGAGGACACCACCACGCCTCAACTTTCAAGCCATAAGCATTCTGAAAAGGCATTTTCTTTTCAGAACAGCCACACCAGACAATTATCCATTCCCATAAGAAGTTTTGTTTTATAAAGAAAAGTGGGAGTGCTGAAATAGAGAAAAAAAGATAACAGTCTAAAAATGGTGAAAGTTGCTAAATTGGCACATTGGTAGCCTACAGAGATATTCACTTTTTTAAAAACTGAAGAAGCAGACAATACTTCCTTTTTAAGTGCACATAAAAGTTGTAAAATCAAAGCAAGCACAAAAGTTATCAGTATTTCAAGAAGGTTGGTTGGAAACATTCTTTTTCGTTTGATTTGCTTTCACACAATTCACTTACAGCTATAAATCTGTGGAAACACTGCTATGCTCTCTTTCCCTATCTAACGTAACCCTGTATTTCACTCCATTCCAGGATTTCCAGGACTCCGGAGAAAGCACTTCCCAGGAGCAGTTTTGCACACAGAAGACCCTGACAAATTACTTTCTGTACTGGCTAAGGTCCAGGGAGCAGTATACTGATAAGGAACTCTTTTGGTAAGAAGACTTGATTTATGGTGGAATGAATGGAGATTTTTTGTGGAAGTTTACCAAGATCCCTGCCTTTTGCAGCCTTTCCCACAGCCATGTACTTCATTTCTGACCCAGAGGTCCTGGGGACCAGAGCTGAGGTAAGGAGGTGAGAGGGTGAACCAATGGGAAATGCGGCCCTCCACCAGAGGGCTACTCATGTTAGTGTTCCCTTTAGAGCTCTGGCCACAGGCGCTGCACACTGGAGTCTGAGGCCAGGAGGCCAAGTGCAAGTCAGTTAAAGCTCATCTGTGCCCATGACAGCTGAGCTGTGGTACCCTTCACACCCTACTACTCCCCTCAGGGAAGTGGGGTCAAAGTAGAGGTCCGCGTACAGGTACCTGTTTGTATTTATCTGTATACAAGGGAATGTTTATGCTATGTATACTTGAGATGGCAAATTTCTCTTCTTCAAAGATTTATTAGAAGTCTTCAGACAGAACTTCCTTCTTCTCTGCCACCAAACTAACAATGTATTGGCATCTGCAACCTCACCTCCTTTCCTCCTCTGTACTCCTATCTGAGGTCACCACTACCATTTGCTTTCTGGGTTCAATGTCTGCTCATTCTCTAGGGGACCTGACTCAATCTATTACCCCTCCTTCCCCCTCCATCTTCATGGGCTTCTTCCTGTACACATCATGGTCGCCTGATCCAGGCACTGCTCTCTGTTCCACATGTACTATCTTAGATAATCCTTCATTCCTCAAGTCCCAACCCAGGCAGATCTGCCATGCCAGAATCAGGGCCCTGGTTGGGAAGGACATGGGATGAAGACAGCTAGGGGGATGGCCCTGAAAGAACTGAATCTCCAGATTCCATGAAAACCTCAAAGCCTGAATAAGTGCCCCTCCTCCCTTCTTAGGGATGATACAGAGGCTTCTACGCCACACTTTATATGGCCCCTTAGGCTTTTTGGCCTATAACTATGGTTAAGTCACAGCATACTCCACCCAGGGAAAGGCTTCTGATGACATCATGGTAAATGGACCAGAGGAACAGGAAGTGGGCAGTAGAGTGGAGACCTAACAAAGATACATGTGCTCCAGAGGTTGCAAGATAAACCCTAAAAAATTCAGGAGCCTTCCACACTATTAAAAATTTTTAAAGTTTAGTGTTCAGGGGCATACCAGGACATCTCATCCAAAATAGAGGATAAAGTATTACAACTTGTACCCTCCACCATGAAAAGGAAACATAATACCTGGTAAGCCTCTTTGGGTGCTGGAGGCAGCATATTTCCACACTGGGGAATACTGCTCTGGTCCCTATCCCAGGTGACATTAAAGCCTGCCACCTTAGATTGGGTCCCTCAGCAGGAAAGAGATCTGTAGCAAGTGCAGACTGGCACAACAGCAGGGTCAGACAGCCAAGCAGGCTGTGTGAGCAAGTTGTCAGACCCCCATCTCAACAGGACAAAGTCTCTTTTATAAGACCAACAGTCACAGATCTGTTCAGAATACACCATACTAATATATGTGTATATATATATATATATATATATATATATATATATATATATAAATGCTACTAATTGGGAATTGAAAATATATGTAAGTATATGACAAAGGACAGAGTATCTGATGATGAACATAAACAGAAAAACATAAAGACAAAAGAGTCATTTAAGTACATAGAGGTATACTCACCTGATTAATATATGGAATGTCTCTCTGATCAATGCCAACTTGCTGAATTCATACAAAAAGGGGGGAAAAATAAATATTACTGCAGGGAGGGCAACAAAGAAAAGTAACTGTGAGGCCAATGTGTACATGAAAGAGAAAATACTACCAAGACCAGGAATGCTTTCTTGGGCTGGTACCTACCTAGATCAAGAAAAAACATGTCAGGCTAAAGTATGCCTTGTACATTTAAGCACAAACTTGTATTTCTCCTAAGGACAAGAATCTAAAAGAAAAGACATGCCAGATATTGAGTGTTGATGTTTTGGAAAGAGCTAAGCTGCATTTGGGATATCATAAAATGCATTCTAATTTTTTAAGTTGTCATAAGTCATCTGTTGTTCATATTGTTCTTCTGTATGTGTCATGTCTTTTTTCTCTCTTTCTGCTTCATCTTTGGTTTTCAGCAGTTTGGATATTGCTTTCCTAGGTGTGGTTCTCTTTGTATTTATTCCTCTTAAGTTCCTCTGTCAGAAGAGAAAGTGAGCCCACACAGAGAATCAGGGCGAATGAGGGTTCGCTTCATGTGTTTCCTTCTCACAGTGATCAGAGACCTTCTCTCCCTATTGTTCAATGCCTGAAATGATGTATCTCAAATATATTTTGGTACAGTCAGAATTATTTCTAGTGAAAGGGTAAGCTTGGCACCACTTATCCTCATGGCTGCAAGCAGAAGTTCCTGTAAGATTAGTTTTGAACAAAAGTTCATTGTAGAGTACTTTTGAAGTACCTTATTTCAGTTTTCAGTTTTACTATTTGCAAACTATTTAAAACTACTACCAATATCAGCATGTTCATGTGGTGGTGGTGGTGGGGGGAGAGGTTTATCTACACCTGACACTACACTAATGCAGAAAGGAGAAGAAAAGCTTTGGGTAGAAATGGGTTTATGTACCTCTGCAACTTTCAGGAATTTTGCCAGTTTGTTCATTCTTCCAAGGAACTTGATGTAAATATCCAAACTTTCTTCGCATTGATACTTCCTCATGTCAAAATACTTGTCTGAAAATTTAAAAGTCACAATACTATAATTATTTATATACCATGAATGAACCAATATCTTAGCAATTTTAAAGTTTCACTCCATTCTGAGTATTCTATTTTAAGCTGATTCTAGATATTATTTTCACTTGTTTGAAACAATTATAGCTTGATCCAGTTATTTTCTGTCTTAATAAGAAATAACACTGCTCAGTCTCTATAATCAACAGATTTTTATGCATGCCAAGCACTAATGCTAGGAATATGCACGGAACTTAATAGTATAAATAGATAGTTTAGATTTAATTTTTACAACTTCTAGTCTATCAAGCTCCGAAGCTCTTTGAGGGAAGAGGGGGAAGAGGTTGTGTTCCTACTCTTTTATATCCCCACAAATGTACCAGGTACTTCTTCAGTGTAAAAAAATATTTCAAATTCCCTATCAATAAAGTTTGGAGAACCTATCTCATGAAATGAATCATTCATTAGAATCAAATGATCACAGAAATTTCCTGAAAAGGTTAAGAAATATATGCTTTATATAATTAATAAAATTAATTATGTTATAGGCAATGCCATCAGAGAAAAGTCAGAACTATACTCTTTGACTTTGGTGGAAGTGGGTCTTAATGTTTAGTGTATAAATATGGCAATTTCCCAGAAATATCTGTTTGTACCTATAAAACAAATGAAAAATTCTGAGGCTGAAAAAGCATTATACAACCAAGATAATTCCAACCATCTGCCCCATGGGACCTAGGACCCCTCTCAATTAGAAACTGAGTGGGTATCACCATCCCAAAATCCTCAAGATTAGGGAATGAACAAGGTTAAAGTAGACTTATTAGTCTATATAGATATTATTATTCTAGTAATGGAAGAACTTTTATTATTGATAGAAAGGTAGTGGCCTCCAGAGGTTCTGAGAGGAGGGAGAGGGAAGAATAGGTGCAACATGGGGATGTTTTTGGGACATTGGATTTGTCCTGCATGACACTGCAGTGATGGATACAAGCCATCATATATTTTGTCATAATTACAAAATTGTGAGGGACTGAGTGTAAATTATAATGTAAACCGTAATCCATGGTTAGTAGCAATGCTTCAATATGTGTTCATCAATTGTAACAAATGTACCACACTAACAAAGGAAGTTGTTAATGTGGGAAAGTGTGGGAGGGGGAGGGAGTGGGGCATATGGGAATCCCTTATATGTTTTATGTAGATTTATGTAAACTAAAGCTTCTTTAAAAATAATAAAAAAGCAGTATAGGGAAGTGGCTGTGGCTCAATCAGCTGGGCTTCCATCTACCATATGGGAGGCCCTGGGTTTGCATCCCGGGACTTCCTAGTGAAGGCATGTCCGCCCGAATGCTGAGGAGAGTGGTCGGCCCAGGCACGGCAGAGTGCCATCTGGCCCTCAAGCGCTGCGAAGAACTGACTCAGTAAAGTGACACAACAAAAAGGGAGACAAGTAAAAATGCAGAAAAGCATGCAGCAAATGGATACAGAGAGCAGACACACGCAAAACCCGCAAGGGAGGGATAATTTTATAAAAGCAGTATAATGTCTCATTATTTTAAAATATACATGGCCCTGCAAGTCTCTTCTATTTTGAATCGAAAACAAATATGAGACTAAACATAAAGAAAAAAGATTATATAAATATGCTTCTACTATTTATTTTTTAAAAGAAATGTTTATTCTTTGGCTTACCTAGCAGATTAAGGATCCCCTCATTATAGGCTGCAAAGAGCCGAAGAGAATCCTTAAAGAGAAGCATGAAAGCAGCATGTATTATGCCATTAGTTAGCTCTTCAGGATTTGCCTGAAAATTAAATGAAAGACTAATCACTACCACAGCTTAGAAAAATTCTTTCTCCCACCTATCATCAAACAATACAATTTACCAATATTTTAAAAGGGTTTATAAAGGTCTTACATTAAAATTAAGAAGAGCATCAAATTGGATCTGGATAACTGGAAGTGTGTTTAGCAGATCTTTTGTATTCAAGGTTCTCATCATGCCGTCCATCCTATCAAAGATAAAAGAACTTCATATTCATCAATATTTAGGAATTCAAGAAACACTGTGACATCAGCATCTTGAAATAGAGGTGGACTTTTGACAACGTAACATATCAAACCTCATGCATAGTTGAGTATTTCCTGTTTACAAACTAGTGATATTTACTGACCCTCTCTTGGCCTTGGTGATGTCAGATGAGATCATTCTATATGCAAGTGACTTCTCATTCAAGTACCTGCTATATCGTCTGATGAAGGTTGACATGGCATAACCTAAAAATGAGATATTTTGATTATTACCAATTTAACCAATATTGACTCTACATCACGTCAACAAATGCAAATACTTATCACTCCACATTAACCCATATATATCAACAATATCTTTGAAGTGTAGAAACTAGAATGGCCTTTATTAATAATCTAGTCCAACACTACCCAGGCTCTCTGGTAAAGATTATTTTCTATTTCCTCAAGATCTTGATATCACCCCATGATGGTAGTGGTGGTGGTGATGGTGACATGCCTGAACAGAGGATATTCTTGAACTTTATCATCAGCTCTTGTTCACATTTCTATAGAAACTATTGGAAATTCTTAGCATTCTCTTTAAACTCTTTACCCCATTGCTGCCATTCATCCCCCAACTCCCCATCACTCAGCAAGTGACCTTACCTCCTGCTCCCTAGAAAAAATGGTAGAAAATCAATTCTCTACTACTTAACCTCCAAATATACCTTGATTCATTAATTCAATTCATTTATTTGTTAATTCATTCAACAAATATTTATTGAGGTAAGTGTTGAAGGTTCAGCAGTGAATGAAACAGGTATAAATACCTGCCCTCTTGGAGCTTACATTTCAACATGGATTGACCGAAAATTAAACAAAAAAGGGAGGTGGTGGAAATGCAAAGAAGTTCAAAGTGGAAAGAATAAAACTCAGGCAGAGAAGGGACATAGGATATGCACCAATTTTCGATAGCCTGGACAAGGAAGACCTCACTGAGTAAAGACCTGGAGATGAGGTAGGCCACTGCATGGCAGGGTACAAAATTCTAGGAAGAGGGGACAGCAAGTGCCAATGCACTTAGGCAGGGGCGTTCCTGGCAGATTTGAGGAACAGTAACGAGTTCAGAGTGGCGAGAGCAAAGTGAGCACATCCTCAGGCTGGTGGTTAGGTGCTTCTCTTCTGTGCTACCAAAGGACCCACTATATATCTCACCGTGGTTATTATCATGCCATATTCAAATTGTCTGCTTCTTTATCTGTATCCTCAACTAGACAAAGACTTGTCTCACTAACTGCTCTGTCTCTAGCATATTGCACATTCTTTTATTCTTAGTAAGAACTCAAATATTTGTTACATCAAAGAATTTAGGGATTATTTACCATCATAATGTATAGCACACCACACCCTTCATACTTTAGAACCAATTTTTAAACCAGGTATATTTTTCAGAACTTTTCCTTCCATACCACATAGAAATATTTTCATCAAGGAATCATCTTACCTTCTACGACACTTTTATCCAGGAAGTTGTGTAAAGTGAATAAAGAGTCTCTAGATGCAAGGTGTCGGATAAAACGCTGTTAAACAAATGTGCCAAATTCTAAAATTAGTTTCTGTACACAGAGTTAATTAATGATTTTGTCAAAATGGAATGCATACTTAGCATATTTCTATCACACCACTTCTATCTATTCCAGGAGCATTTATTAAGTTGAGCACCATCATATCCTGGGATACCCAATATAAGGACTGTTGGTGCTGTCAACTCTCCTCTGTTTATATGCCACCAAATAAACAAGAGGATAAACATTAAAGCTTATCTGAATATATACTCTTTCTCCCCCAGAATTTCGATTTAAAGTATGAAAAAATGCAAACAGAAATGATACACCTGCGTACCCCATATCCAAAAACGACTATTGTTAATTTTTAAATATATTTACTTCAAGTCTATCTTAAAATAAGAGGAAGTAAAGCCTTAGAGACAGTGCACTTTGCCCAATCCTCAATTTCCATTTCCTTCTGTTCCTATCCAGCAGTAACTGGTATCATAATTTTGATATATCTTTCCAGTTCATTTCTTTATAATTGCACAAATTTTGTTCTATGGGAAAATAACAAGTGAGTCATTGAAAAAGGTTACATAAATGGTATCATACACTAAATGTCATTTTGCAGCTTTTTTCTCTATTAGCATTTTTTTTAGATCTTGACACTATGGAGAGGATAAACTGCAGCAGCTATTAAATGACATCATCCACCAGGTATGCAAGCTCTCATTTCCTCAAGGTATTCCCAACTCTTGATACTGTCAGATATTTGAAATTTTACTAATATGAGCACGCTCTCAGATGGTTATCAGCTATTATGGTTTCTTTTTCTGTGAATTCTGTTCACTTATATTGCTCATTATTCCACTATATTGTCTTTTTCTTACATATTATGTATTTTGAATATTAACCTTTTGTCTGTAATATATATGTTACAAATATCTTCTTCCAACTTTTGTAGTATCTTCCCTACCTGAATGTCATAAGGACAGTCTTCTGCATTTTCTTTAAATGATTTAAAACTTTAGTTTTTAACATTTAGGTATTTTATATATGTGAAATTTATTTTTGTATATGGGATAAGGATCTCATTCTATTTTTTCCATAGGATACAATTTGTACCAACACACTTTATTTTAAATTCCATACTTTACTCATATTTCAGTGCCACCAAACTTTCATATAAGTACTGTTCTGTTCTGAGCTTTCCATTATATTCCATTTATGTTTATGTTCTATTTTACCAATACCCTACTGTATAATAACAGTTGATCCATAATAAGTTTCAAAATCTAGCCAATTCCTAATCCCTAATTTTTAAGGTTAATTTTCCTGAGACAAAATGTTCTTGAATTTAAAATAGAATAAGTAATTTAATGTTATGTTATATAGCACTTCAGCTTTCTATAAAATAGAAGAGTGTGTGTATGTGGAGGAGGTAGACAGGCAACGATGTTATATACTTGGGTGACCAGTTTCCCCTGGGAAAGTAAAATGGTTATGCAGTAATACATTTTTGAGGGCTTTTTTATGTTCTATATAATCTATAGAATTGAGAAAATGATTCACTCTATTATATATATTCTATTATCCAGTGGCTACTTTACTAGGGTCTAATATGGTATACCTCAAATAATACTGAGTGTAAAGATATATTTAATTAATAAAAACAGAAAAATTGTTTTCTAATATATACTGCTATTTACTTCCCCTACTTGTCACTAATGAAAATAAAAGGTAGTTAAGCCCTTGACAAATCAAGTAAATTTTGCAATTGAGTGCTTACAGTCCTTTTTAACTACAAGGAAGGAAATAACAACTACATGAACATACACCGTGCTCACCTCATTTCCATGCACCATGAGGTGATGCACAGTAACCAGGGCTTTGAACACCACTACCCAGCTGCTGCTCCCAGTTTTCTCAGAAAGAACATCAGCCAGATGTTCAACGCTCATTTTCGTTTTATTTATGTACTGTAATAAATCTAAATTAGAGACAGTGAAGAGCATTAAAATACAGACTGAGAAATAATATTCAAAATCAACGTTGGCAGCTTTAACTTAAATGCAGATATAATCAAATCTCAGAGAAATGGCAGAGACTAATCCTAAATATTTTCTTCATTACATTTATAATTTGTAATGATATATGTTACATGAACATTTGTCTAATTCCTGTCTACTCTATTATGCCGCATACTTGATGAGAGCAAGGACTATGTCCATTTTGGTCACCAATGTCTCCCCCCCAAGACCCAGCATAGTAGCTGGCATATAAGAGATTACAGTAAATACTTGTTAAACGAATGAACAGGACTAGAAGGTAGGTAATATACCCAAGGTCCTATCAGTAGTTGTGTATGTTGAAATCAGATTTGCTTGACTACAGAAACCAAGCTAGTCACCATTATGTCACACTGCCTCTCTTGAGAAAAGTGTCATGCCTTGAAAGTTCAGTTAAGAGCTTTCCTTGAAGTGTCACCCACTCTCTGATCCTTCCCTCTTTGTATCATTTAACTCCATTATTGCTCCTCTTCTTAAGTCCACTGTCCCCAAAGCTTTGTACATGGTTTATTACAACAGATTCCTAATTTCCTGACTCAGGGTTAAAAACATTCATCACTTCACTTCACACAGCCCCTCAAAAGTTAACTTTAATAATTTTATTTTCCCATTAAAGAACATACAATAATTCCCGACTTTTATTAGTTCAAATTTTTGTTTCAAAATTGTCTATAAACTATCATTACAAAACCACTTAACTTTCATATGCATAGCTCCAGGATAGGTACTGAGGAGAATGCTTAACAAATATGCTAGTGTATTAGAGGAAGAGACTGAACCTAATTGTAGATCTTGATTCATTTATTCAACAAATATATACTATGTAAATGCCTACTATATGCTGGTTACTTTGCCATGTTTAAGGTTATGAAGAGTGAAATTCTCTCATCTGTTTTTAATCTCTATGTCTGCTTCATTCCCCTTTCTGTAAGCTAGTTTTCCTCTGTAGGCTCTTAGTTTCTGTTTCCCCATGATTTAAGTCTACATAACACTTACAATTATCATGGTGCTGACTCAAGTATGCCACCCCATTCCCTTGCAATCATCTTTCACATAGCTAACTGTGGCTTATCCTTTAGGTCTTGAGAAGCCAATTCTGGCACATATTACCTAGCCATCCAGGGCTGGATAATATAAATTGCCCCAGATCTAGCATAGGACCTTCCTAGAATAATACTCAGCAAAATTTTTCTTTTATGTGTATAGGAAATGAATATCAGTTTCTTAATTTAGTAATCCATTAGTTACTGTAACAGATTCGCATTGTCATGATGATAGAAGTTAAAACATCAGAAGTCAAATATAAATTAAGTCAATAAAAAGTTTAAGCAAAATACCAAAATAAAGAGGTGATCAAAAGAATAGCTCTGAAGGTATCATATTAATGTTTGATTATGAAGTTACTGCTCACTGTGGATTGAAATAATGGGGACTAGGTTAACTTGGGAGTGTTTTCTCTCTTTGAGCTACAAATCACTTCAAAAATCAAAATTCTTTCTCCAAACACATACAGGGGCACAAAAATGTCACGGTGGACACTGTAAAGCTGGGGTTCTTAACAAGGGGTCTGTGAGCTTGAATTGAATTTTTTTTTTCAAAAAAGCATTATTCTAGTGGGGACTTGTTGGTGGAGGTGTCATATATTTATTAAATTACACACTGTATAATGTGGACTTAGTAAGGGGTCTGTGGTTTTCACCTGACTGGCAAAGGAATCTGTGGAACAGAAAAGGTTAAGAAACCCCGCTCTATAGCTTTTTCACAGAATTTAGGTTAGGAATATCTATGGGAAGATCTACTCAATAGATTCTTCCTCCCTGTATTTGAGAAGACTCAATAAATTTCATGATTTATATGAGGGTTGGGTCGAGTTGGGAGATGAGACCCTTCTAAGAAGCCTGGGTTGTCATTCCTCCACCCCTTCCGTCCCAAGGAAGCCTAAAGGTTATTACATTTGAATAACTTCTTTTAAAAAAGTGTTTGTAGTATAAAAGGCCAGGAGTTTCCTTCTACGTCCAGAGATTACAAGAAACGAGAGTTCAATCTTCCCCTCCTACAGGGCAGGGAATGGTGGCGAGGGGGATGGGGTGCGGCCATTAAAACCCGTCCCGTTACTTAGACTGCACTAGCAGTTTGGATTGCCAGCGGTAGGCCTCCTACTCACCAGCCAGGTGTTCCGGCTTGGGCTCCGTGGGTTCCTCGGTGGTCGCCCCGAGGGCAGCTTTAGTTGCGGACGACCCCATGTGCGTGTGTTGAAGATCGCCAGCCACGAGGGCGATGGAGAGCGGCGTCTAGGCTCTTTTCCTCCCAACCAACAGAGTGAGCAGGGGACGGGCACACTTGGTGACGGATGCCAAGGTGACGGAAGAAAGGCCTGGCCCTGCAGACGAGTCACCAGACGGCCTTTTCTTCATGCAGCCTGACGCGGATCGGCAGCATTGTGAGGTGGGATTTGAACTCAAGAGGTGCGTGAGTTCTGCCAGAATGCCAAAAAAGATGGCCGCGGGGCCGGCGAAGAGGGGGTGGGTACTAGGCGCTTGCTTGGGTTCTGTGGGTATGATGGGATTTGGTGGCATCTCCAAAGAAGCGAGGGTAGATTCTTCGCATAGTACACATTCAGTAACAAAACAAACAACTATTATACGAAGATTATGAGGAAGGGGAACACATTGGGGACTCAGGGTGGAAAGTCAGGAGATCTACAGGTCTTGGAAAGTTAAGCAGTCCTCTGTGATCGTACTTCGATATTTTTTTGTGTGTGGTATTATTAGGGGCGCTTTGGTCACAGTTAAGGAGGTTGTAGCCGGATTAAAGTCATCTCTTCCAACCCTCACCCAGCATCGGATCCACAGGTTCATTAAGCTGTCCATAGTATTTCTTTATTATCCATTTAATATCTGCAGAATCTGTAGTGATCTGTAGTGATGTCACCCAATATGGACAATGGACGTCCTTTCCGTTTTTTCTTATGCCTGGTCAGAGAGTTATCAATTTAATTAATTTTTCTCCAAAAACTAGCTTTTGATTAATTGATTTCTTTTATTTCATTGATTTCTGCTGTTATTTTTATTATTTCCTTACTTCTACTTGCTTGGGGTATATTTTGCTCTTTATTTTTTAACTGCTTAAGATAAAACATTAGGTTATTAGTTTGAAAGCTTTCTTTTTCTCTAATATAGGCATTTAGCACTAACTACTGCTTTAGTAGCATTCCACAAATTCTGATATGTTGTGTTCTCATTTCCATTAATTTCTAAGTACTTTCTGATTTCACTTTTAGTTTCTTCTTTGACACATGGGTTACTTAAAAGTGTATTGTTTGATTTCTAAGTGTTAGAGGGTTTCCAGGTGTATTTCTGATGCTAGTTTCCTTCTTAATTTTATTATTATCAGAACTATATTTTTTATGATTTCAGTCTTTTAAAATTTGTCAAGACTTTTTTATGACTCAGACTATTCTTTTTTTTAAGATTTATTTATTTATCACCCCCACCCCCACTCCAGTTGTCTATTCTCTGTGTCTATTTGCTGCGTCTTCTTGTCCCCTTCTGTTGTTGTCAGCGGCACAGGAATCTGTTTCTTTTTTGTTGCGGTCAGGTCTCCGCATGGGCAGTGCCATTCTTAGGCAGGCTGTACTTTCTTCCGCACTTGGGGGCTCTCCTTATGGGGCGCACTCCTTGCGTCTGGGGCTCCCCTACGCAGGGACCCCCCTGCGTGGCAGGGCACTCCTTGCGCGCATCAGCACTGCGTGTGGGCCAGCTCCACACGGGTCAAGGAGGCCCGGGGTTTGAACCCTGGACCTCCCATGTGGTAGGCGGCCGCCCTAACCACTGGGCCAAGTCTGCTTCCCAGACCATTCTTTATATAAGTAAATGTTCTGTGCTCTCTGGAAAGATATGCATTTTGCTGTTGTTGGGTGGAGTGTCACAATTATGTATTACACTTCTTGATATTATATCACAAGTCATTGAGATGCCCTTTACTTTTTAGACCTCCTTTTTTTCTATGCTTCACCTTGAAGAGTTTCATTTGCTGTGTCTTAAAGTTCATTTGCTGTGTCTTTTCTTCTTCAGAGTCTAATCTGCTGCCAGTACTTTCCAGGACATGTTGCATTTCTAATTTGTATTTGTAATCTCCAGAAGTTTCTTTTGGTTTATATATATATATTTCATTTCTGTTCTCATGTTTAACATCCTTTAAACCCTTCAGCATATTCATATACTTGTAATAATTGTTTTAAATATAGCCTGCTACTTCCATCATCTTTACTATTTCTGGCTCTGTTTCTATTGACTGATTTTTCTCTGTGTTTGGGTCACAATTTTCCATTGCTTCCTCTATTAATTTTTTATTGGATGCCAGATATTGTCAATTTTACTTTTTAACTACCACATTTTCTTGTATTCTTTTTAAAAATATTGAAGATTCTTTTGACAGGCACATATATTACTTTCACATAGCTTTCAGTCTTTTGCTGACATATGACTTACACATCATTCAATTTACCCATTTAGTGTACAACTCAATGGTTAAAGTATATTCATAAATTTCTGCAACCATCACCGAGATTAATTTCCAATAATTTCACCACTTTAAGCAGAAACCCTATATTAATTAGCAGTCCCTCCCCATTTCCCCTTAAACCTTACAGCCCTAGACAGTCACTAATTTCCTTTTTATCTCTGTGATTTGCTTATATGGACATTTCATACAAATGGAATCCTACAATATGTAGCCTTTGCATCTGGCTTCTTTCACTTAGCATAATGTTTTCAAAGTTCGTCTGTGTTGTAGCATATATTCACAATATTTTCTTTCCAATGGTGGAGTAATATTCCAGTGTGTATAAATGTATCACATTTTGTGGATATTCATCTTTTGATGGACATTTGGGTCTTTTCCACCTTTTGGCTGTTGTGAATAATGCTGTTATGAGCATTGGTGTACAAATATCTGAGTTCTTGTTTTCAAATTATTTGGATATATATCTAAGTGGAATTGCTGGGTCATACGGTAAATTTCTGTTTAACTTTTTGAGGAATAGTCAAATGTTTTCCACAGGGGCTGCACCATTTTACATTCACAACAGCAATGCATGAGGCTCTAATTTCCCCACATCCCTGTCAACACTTGCTACTTTCCATTTATTTTATAATAGCCATTCTTGTGGAAGTGAAGTGATATCTCATTGTGGTTTTGATTTGTATTTCCCTAATGACTATAGATGTTGAGCATATATCAATGTGCTTGTTGGTTATGTATATATCATTTTTGGAGGAATGTATAGACAAGTCACTTGCCCATTTAAAAATTTTCTCTGTTGTTGAATTATGAATAAATTCGTAAAGTTCTGGACAATAAACCCTTATCAGCTATATGGTTTGCAAATATATTTTTACATGTTGTGTTTTGTCTTTTAATCATGTCCTTTGATGCAAAAACATTTTTAATTTTCAAAGCAATTTTATTGAGATATATTCATACCATACAGTTCATCCAAAGTAAATGTTCAGTGGTTTTGGTATAATCACAGAGTTGTGAATTCATCACCTCAATCAATATTAGAGCATTTCCATTACTCCAAAAAGAAAAATTCCCCACCCCCTAGCAGTCACCTCTCAATCCTTCTATCCTTCCCTTGCCATACATATCTGCTAATCTAATTCCATCTCTATAACTTTACTAATGTTTATAATTTATATAAATGAAGTCAAACAATATATAATACTTTGTGTCTTATTTCTGTCACCTAGGATAATTTTTTTCTTTTTATCACAATTGATGTAAAAATATTAATATGTTACTATTCACTACAGTCCCTAGTTTGACTTAAGTGCATTTTAGCTAAATACCACCCTATTATTAACATCTTTTAATATGAATGTACACTTGTGCTGATTTATTGAAGAGCATTCTTTTATTTGTTCTATCATACACATTCATTATCTGCAAGATGGTTCACTATGCTATACAGTCCCATGTTTCATTCTTTAGCTTTTCTTCTAGTGACATATACAACCTTAAACTTTCCCTTTCAATCACAATCAAACCCACATTTTGATACTGCTGTTTACATTCACTCTAATGTGCTATCATCACCTCTATCCAATCCCGAACATTTACTATCAACCTTATTACAAATTCTGCACAAATTAACCTCTGTTCCCCATTCTCTATCCTCATTCTATCTTCTGGTGACAAATCTTCTAGCTATTAACTCCATGACTTTGTTCATTATATTTATTTCATATCAGTGAGATCATACAATATTTGACTTTTTTTCTGGCTTGTTTCACTCAACACAATATCTGCAAGGTTAATCAACGATCTCATATGCATCACAAATGCATTCCTTCTTACAGCTGAATAATATCCCATTGTATGCATATACCACCTTCTGTTTATCCATTTATTTGTTGATTGATACCTGGGTTGTTTCCATCTTTTAGCTATTGTGAATAATGCTACTGTGAACATGGGTGTGCAAATGTCTGTTCACATCTCTGCTTTCAGTTCTTCTGAGTATATACCTAGGAGTGGGATTGCTAGCTCAATATTTAACGTATGACAGCTCAATATTTAACTTCCTGAGGAACCACCAAACAGTCCTCCACAGTGGCTGTACCATTCTACATTCCATTAACAGGGAATACGAGTTCCTATTTCTCCACATCCTCACAAATACTTGTAGTTTTCTTTTCTTTTTTTTTTTTTTGAAAATAGTAGCCATTCTAATAGGTGTGAAATTATATCTCATTGTAGTTTTAATTTGCATCTCCTTAATAGCTAATGAGTTTGAACTTCTTTGGATGTGTTTTTTTGTCCTTTGTATTTCTTCTTGGGAAAAAATATCTGTTCAAGTCTTGTCATTTTTAAAGTTGGATCATTTGTCTTTTAATCATTGAGATGTAGGATCTCTTTATATATCATGAATATTAAATCCTTATCAGATATGTAGTTTCCCAATATTTTCTCCCATTGAGTAGGTTGCCTTTTCACCTTCATGACAAAATCCTTTGAAGCACAAAAGCATTTAATTTTGAGAAGGTCCCACTTATCTATTTTGTCTTTCATTGCTCATGCTTTGGGCATAGGTCTAAGAAACCACCTCCTATTTACATTTTCTTCATTTTATTCCAGAAGTTTTATGGTCCTTGCTTTTGTATTTAGATGTGTGATTGATTTCTCATTAATTTTTGTGAAAGGTGTCCTATTAATTTTGTTTGGATTTGTATATACAGTTCTCCCAATACCATTTATTGAAGAGACTGTCCTGTCCCAGCTGAGTGGGCTTGGTAGTCTTGTCAAAAATCAGTTGATTGTAGAGGTGAGGTTCTATTTCTGAACTATCAGTTCTATTCCATTGATCTATATGTCTCTCTGTATGCCAGTGCCATGCTGTTTTGATCACTATAGCTTTGTAATATGCTTTAAAGTCAGGAAGTGAGCGTTCCCTGACTGTATTCTTTTGAAAAATATTTTTGGCTATCTGGGGGCCCTTTCCCTTCCAAATAAATTCAACAATGGACTTTTCCAGGTCTTCAAATAGGCTGTTGGAAATTTGGGGGAAGGGGTTATGTTGAATCTGTAAATCAATTTGGGTAGAATTGACGTCTAAATGATATTTGGGGGAAGCAGACTTGGCTCAGTGGTTAGGGCGTCCGTCTACACATGTGAGGTCTGTGGTTCAAACCCTGGGGCCTCCTTGACCCGTGTGGAGCTGGCCTAGGCACAGTGCTGATGCACACGAGGAGTGCCCTGCTACACAGCGGTGTCCCCCACATAGGGGAGCCTCACGCGCAAGGAGTGCACCCCATAAGGAGAGCCAACCAGCGTGAAAGAAAGTGCAGCCTGCCCAGGAATGGCACTGCACACACGGAGAGCTGACACAACAAAAAGAAACACAGATTCTCGTGCCGCTGACAACAACAGAAGCAGACAAAGAAGAAGACGCAGCAAATAGACACAGAGAACAGAAAACCGGGGGTGGGGGGGTGTGAGGGGACAGAAATAAATAAATAAATCTTTAAAAAAGTAAATAAAAATAAATGATATTTAGTCTTACAAACCATGAACATGGAATGTCCTCCCATTTGTTTAGATCTTTGGCCATGTGGGATCTAAGCCCCCTCTCGATTTATAGGTGGAATGGACATTGGCATCTCAGGGTCTTCAGGATGGTGGAATAAAATATGGATTAGAATGGACTTACTGGTATTCTACTATAGAATTATTGTGACTCTAGCAATGGAAGAAATTATATCATTGATGTGGAGACAGTGGCCACGGGAGTTACTGAGGGCAGGGAGAGGGAAGAAGAGATGTGATGTGGGGGCATTTTCGGGACTTGGAGTTGTTCTCAGTGATATTGCAGGAACGGATGCAGGACATTACATATCCTGCCATAACCCACTGAATGGACTGGGAGAAAGTGTAAACTACAACATAGACTATAATCCATGCTGTGTAGCAATGCTCCAAAATGTACTTATCAAATGCAATGAATGTACCACACTAATGAAAGAAGTGGTCAGTGTGGGAGGAGTGGGGTTGTAGAAATTGGGATATATGGAAACCTCTTGTATTTTTTAATGTACCATTTTGTGTGATCTCTGTATTTTTATAAAGAGATTTTAAAAATTATAAAATAAACATAAAAAAGGGAAAAAAGTTCTTAAAGCAATGTATTGTAGTTTCCTGGTACAGATCCTTTACATACTTGATTAAATTTATTCCTTGATATTTGAGTCTTTTAGTTGCTGTTGTAAATGGAATTTGTACCCAGATTTCCTACTCAGATTGTTCATTTGTAGGGTATAGAAATATTACTGATTTTTACATGTTGCTCGTGTATCCCACCACATTGCTGAACTTGTTTATTAGCTCGAGGAGTTTTGTTGTAAGTTTTTTTGGGGGGGTTATAAGTATAGGATCATGTCATCTGAAAATAGTGAAAGTTTTATTTCTTGCTTTATGATTTGGATTTATTTTGTTTATTTTTCTTGCCTACTTGATCTAGTTAGAACTTCTAGTACACTGCTGAATAACAATGGTGCCAGTACGAATCCTTGTCTTGTTCCTAATCTTAGAGGGAAAGTTTTCAGTCTTAAACCATTGAGTACGATGTTGGCTGAAGGGTTCTCATATATGCCTTTTATCATGTTGAGAAAGTTTCATTCTATTCCATTCTTTCTAAGTGTTTTTATCAAGAAAGGATGCTGGATATTTTCAAATGCCTTTTCTGTATCAATAGAGGTGATCACATGATTTTTCTCCTTTGATTTGTTAATATGGTGTAATAAATTAATTGTTTTTTCTTGTGTTGAACCACCCTTGTATACCTGGGATAAAACCCACGTGATCATGATGTAAAATTATTTTAATGTGCTTTTGGATATGATTTGCAAGCATTTTGTTGAGGATTTTCACATCTACATTCATTAGAGGATTGGTCTGTAATTTTCTTCTAGTGTCTTTATCTGGCATTCACATTAGAGTGATTTTGGCTTCATAGAAAGGGTTAGGTAGTGTTCCCTTCTCTTCCATTTTTTCAAAGAATTTGAGCAGTATTGGTATTAGTTCTTCTTGAAATGATTGGTAAAATTATGAAACCATTTGGTCCTGGACTTTTCTTTTGTTGGGATATTTTTGATGATTGATTGATTTAATTTCTTTACTTGCGATTGTTTTGTTGAGGTCTTCTATTTCTTCTTGAGTCAGTGTAGGTAGTTTCTGTGTTTTTAGGAAGTTGTCCATTTCATCTCAGTTGTCTAATTTTTTTTATAATGCAGTTGTTCATAGTATATTCTTATGATCTTTCTTATTTTTGTAGATTCAGTACTAGTGTCCTCCCTCTCATTTCTGATTTTATTTATTTGCAACTTTTTCTTTTTCTTTTTTACTATAAGTAAGGGTTTGTCTATTTTGTTGATCTTCTTGAAAAACCAACTTTTGGTTTTGTTGATTCTCTATTGTTGCTGTTTTTTAAAGATTTATTTTTTATTTATTTCTCTCCCCTTCCCATCCCCCGCCCCAGTTCTCTGTTCTCTGTGTCCTTTTGCTGTGTGTTCTTCTTTTGTCTGCTTCTGTTTTTGTCAGCAGCACGGGAATCTGTATCTCTTTTTGTTGCGTCATCTTGCTGTGTCAGCTCTCCATGTTGTGCAGTCTCATTCCTGGGCAGGCTGAACTTTCTTTTGTGCTGGGCAGCTCTCTTCATGGGGGGCACTCCTTGCACGTGGGGCTCTCCTACGCGGGGGACACCCCTGGGTGGCATGGCACTCCTTGCGCGCATCAGCACTGTGCCAGCTACACAAGGGTCAAGGAGGCCTGGGGTTTGAACCGTGGACCTCCCAATTGGTAGATGGATGCCCTATCCACTGGGCCAAGTCTGCTTCCCCTCTATTGTTTTTTGTTCTCAATTTAATTTATTTCTGTTCTAATTGTTATTACTGTCCTTCAACTTGTATGAGGGTTAGTTTGCTGTTATTTTTCTAGTTCCACCAGGTGTGCGTTAGTTCTTTGATTTTAGCTTTCTTCTTTATTAATGTGAGCATTCAGGGATGTGCATTTCCTTCTCAGCATTGCCTTTGCTTCAAACCCGTATGTTTTGTTATGCTGTATTCTTGTTTTCATTCATCTCAAGATGTTTACTGATTTCTCTCACAATTTCTTCTTTGACCTACCAATTGTTTAAGCATGTATTGTTTAACCTCCATATATTTATGATTTTTCCCATTCTCCGTTATTGATTTCCATCTTCATTCCATCATGATCAGAGAACGTGCTTTGTATAATTTCATTCATTTAAAATTTTTTGAAATCTGTTTTGTGAATGAACATAGGTTGTATTCTGGAGAAAGATCCATGAGCACTTGAGAAGAATGTATATCTTGATGTTTTGGGCTGCAATGTTCTGTATATATCTATTCATCTAATTAATTTATCATATTATTCAAGTTCTCTGTTTCCTTATTGATTCTCTGTCCAGTTGTTCTATCCCTTGCTGAGAATGGTATATTGACATCTCCAACTATGATTGCAAACATCTATCTCTCCCTTAAGTTTTGTCAGTGTTTGCCTCATGTATTTTGGGCCACCCTGGTTAGGTGCATAAATATTTATGATTGTTATTTCTTCTTGGTGTATTGTCCCTTTTATTAATATACAATGTCCTTTTAAATTTCTTTTAAGTTTTGCATTTTAAGTCAATTTGTCTGATATTAGTGTAGCTACTCTTTTTGGTTACTCTTTGTGTGAAATATCTTTTTTCCAACCTTTCACTTTCAGCCTATGTATGTCTTTGCATTTAAAGTGAGTCTCTTGTAGACAGATGGTTGATATTTTTATCCATTCCTACCGGCCCACATCTATTTTTTTTTTTTTAGGTACAGGGGCCAGAGATAGAACCCAGGACCTTGTATGTGGAAAGACAGTGCTCAACCACTGAGGCACATTGGCTCCACTGAGTTGGTGTTTTCATTTGTTTTCCTTGTGGTCTTGCTTTTGTTTTTGTTTTCAGGAGGCACCGGAGACCAAACCTGGGACCTCCCATGTGGGAAGCAGGGGCTCAACCGCTTGCTCCCCCAGTCCATGTCTTTTGATTGAGTTCAATCCATTGACATTCAGTGTTATTACCATAAAAGCATTACTTATTTTGACCATTTTATCCTTTGGCTTTTCTATGTCATATCTTACTAATGTCTGTCTTTTTATATTTTTAGTTACCCTTATTAATAATATTCCTTTCTAAACTCTTTTTCAAGCCTCTCTCTCCTGTCTTTTCATTTCAGGGTGCTGTACTCCTGTGTTAGTCAGGGTTCTCTAGGGAAACAGAATCAACAAGAGATATCTGTCAATAGTATGCGATTTTGTAAAAGCCTCTCATATGACCATGGGGATGCACAAGTCCAGGTTCTGCAGGTAGACTGCAACCAGGAACTCCAATGAGAAGTCCAATGAAGGTTCTTAAAGAGTTCTGGGAGACATTGGCTGTCCAAAGACGAGCTGGGAAATTCTCACTCAATGCTGGAATCACTTGCCCTTTTAAGACATTTGACTGATTGGATAAAGCATCTCTCATTGCTTATGGCCATCTCCCTGATTACTGTAATTGTAATCAGCTATCTATTATTTACCACAGCAGTAAAGTCAATGGTGATTAAAGCCCATAAATGCCCTTGTCTTACAGGTAACCCAGTGCTTGCTTGACCAATCAACTGGGCACAATTGCCTGGCTGAATTGACACGATAGCCTAACTATTACAACTCCCTTTAATATTTCTTGTAGAGCTGGTCTTTTGTTGATGAATTCTGTCAGTTTCTGTTTATCTGTAAAAACTTTATATGCACCCTCACTTTTGAAGGACAGTTGTGCTGGATAAAGAATTCTTGGCTATCAATTTTCCTTTCTTTATCTTAAATATATCATACCACTGCCTTCTTGCCATGGTTTCTGAGGAGAAATCTGTACTATATTTTTCGTACCTTTCTTATAAGTGGTAAATCTCTTTTGTCTTGCTGCTTTCAGATTTCTCTACCACTGGTACTCAACATTCTCAATATTATGCATCTTGGAGTAGGTCTATTTGGATTTATTCTGTTGGAGTACACTGCCCTTTTTCAATATGAATATTTATATCTTTCATGAGAGTTGAGAAATTTTGGGCCATTATTTCCTCAAATAATCTTTCTGCCCCTTATCCCTTCTCTTCTCCTTCTGGGACAGCCATGACATGTATTTTTTGTGTGCCTCGTGGTTTTGTTCAATTCCCTGAGACCCTGTTCTTTATTTTCCATACTTATCTCTGACTGTTCTGTCTTTTCAAGTTCAAATGTTCTTCTGTCTTCTAATTTGTTGATTTGTCCCTCTGCTATTTCAAATCAGGTGTTATATTACCCTAATGTATTTGTTTAAAAAATTATTTTTATTCATTTATTCCCCCTCCCCTTGCTTTGTGCTTGCTGTCTGCTCTCTGTGTCCATTTGCTGTGTGCTCTCTCTGTTCATCTTCTCTTTAGGAGGCACTGGGAACTGAACCTGGGACTTCCATCTAGGAGAGAGGCACTCAATCTCTTGAGCAACTTCCACGCCCTACTTTGTTGTACCTCTCACTGTGCTTCCTCTTTGTGTCTCCTTGTTATGTCATCTTGATGTGTCATCTCACCATGCCAGCCCAGCAGGCCAACTTGCTATCTTGCTATTCTTCTCCTGGAGGCACTGGGAAGTGCGCTGGGACCTCCTATGTGGTAGGCAGAAGCTCAATCACTTGAGTCACATCCACTTTCCCTAATGTATTTTTTTTTAAGATTTATTTATTTACTTTTATTTATTTCTCCCCTTCCCCACTCCCCCCCCCCCCCATTGTCTGCTCTCTGTATCCATTCGCTGTGTGTTCTTCTGTGTCTGTCTGCATTCCTTTCAGAGGCACTGGAAATCCAAGTCTCTTTGTGTTGTGTCATCTTGCTGCAGCAGCTCTCCATGTGTGTGGTACTACTCTTGGGCAGGCTGCTCTTTTTTGACATGGGGTGGCTCTCCTTGTGGAGCACACTCCTTGCACATGGGGCTCCCCTACATGGGGGATACCCCTGCATGGCACGGTACTCCTTGTGCACATCTTAGACAGGCTGCACTTTCTCTCGCACTGGGCGGCTCTCCTTATGGGGCGTGCTCTTGCACGTGGGGCTCCCCTACGCGTAGGACACCCTTGCATGGCACAGCACTCCTTGCGCGCATCAGCACTGTGCATGGGCCAGCTCCACACGGGTCAAGGAGGCCTGGGGTTTGAACCGCGGACCTCCCATCTGGTAGATGGACGCCCTAATCACTGGGCCAAGTCTGCCGCCTATATTTAGGTTTTTGCTCCATTTGAGTTGATTCTTGTATAGAGAGTGAGATAGGGGTCCACTTTCATTCTTTTGGTTATGGATATCCAGTTCTCCCAGCACCATTCTTTGAAGAGATTGTTTTGTCCCATCAACATGGACTTGGTAGGTTTGTCAAAATTCAGTTGGTCATAGAGGTGAGGGTTTATTTCTGGACTCTCAGTTCTATTCCACTGATCAATGTGTCTATCTTTATGCCAATACCATGCTGTTATAACAACTGTAGCTTTGTAATATGTTTTGAGATCAGGCCGTGAAATTCCTCCTATGTTGCTTTTGGCTATTCAGGTGCACTTTCTCATACAAATGAATTTGATAATTGCTTTTTCTATTTCTGTAAAGTAGGCTACTGGAATTTTGATTGGTATGTATTGAATCTATAATTTGACTTGGGTTGGATTGACATCTTAATGAAATTTAGTCTTCCAATCCATGAACAGGGAATGTCTTTCCATTTGTTTAGGTCTCCATTGAGTTCTTTCAGCATTGCTTTATAGTTTTCTGCATATAGGTCCTGTATTTCTTTGGTTAAATTGATTCCTAGGTGTTTGAGTTGTTGTGTTGCTATTGTAAATGGAGTTTTCCCCTGATTTCCTCCTCATATGGTTGATTACTAGTGTACAGAAACATTACTGATTTTTGCATGTTGATCTTGAACCCTGCCACTTTGGTGAACTAATTTATTAGTTCAAGTAGGTTTGTCTTAGATATTTCAGAATTTTCTAAATATAGGATCATGTCATACATAAATGCTAAGAGTTTTACTTCCTCTTTTCCTATTTGGATGGCTTTTTTAAAAATTGCCTAGTTGCTCTAGCTAGAACTTCCAGTACAATGTTGAATAACAATGGTGACAGTGGGCATCTTTGTCTTGTTTCTGATCTTAGAAGGAGAGCTTTCAACCTTTCTCCATGGAGTATGAAGTTGGCTGTTGGTTTTTCAATATATGCCCTTTTAAAAAATCATATTGGGGAATTTTCCCTTTATTCCTGTCTTCCAAAGTGTTTTTATCAAGAAAGGATTCTGCATTTTGTCGAATGTCTTTTCTGCATCGATTGAGATGATCATGTGGGTTTTTCTGCCTTCAGTTTGTTATGTTAATGTGGTGTATTACATTGATTGATTTTCTTATGTTGAACCAGTCTTGCATACCAGAATAAATCCCATTTGGTCTTGATGTATAAGTCTTGATATGCTGTTGGGTTCTATTTGCAAGTATTGTGTTCAGAACTTTTGCATCTGCATTCATAGGAGAGATTGGCCTGTAATTTTCTTTTCTTGTAGTCTCTTTATCTGGCTTTGGTATTAAGGTGATGTAGACTTCTTAAAATGTATTGGGTAATTTTCCCTCATCTTCAATTTTTTGGAAGAGTTTAAATGGGATTGGTGTTAATTCTTCTTGAAATGCTTGATAGATTTCACCTGTGAAGCCATCTGGTCCTGGATTTTTCTTTTTTTGGGAGATTTTTGATGATTATTTCAATCTCTTTAAATGTGGTTGGTTTGTTAAGTTCTTGTATTTCTTGTGAGTACTGTAGGTTGTTTGTGCATTTCTAGGAATTTGTCCATTTCATCTAGGTTGTCTAGGTTGTTGCATACAGTTTCTCATAATATCCTTTTATGACCCTTTTTGTTCCTGTAGGGTCAGCTGTAACCTTGTCTCTTTCACTTCTGAGTGTATTTATTTGCATCTTCTCTCTTTTTTCTTTGTTGGTCTAGCTAGGGTTTTGTCAATTTTATTGATTTTCTCTAAGAACCAGGTTTTGGTTTTGTTGATTTTCTCTATTCTTTTTTTGTTTGTTTGTTTCACTTTCATTTACTTCTGCTCTAATCTTTATTTCTTTCCTTCTGCTTCCTTTGGGAATGGTTTGCTGTTCTTTTTCTAGTTTCTCCAGTTGTTCAGTTAGATCTTTGATTTAGCTCTTTCTTCTTTTTTAATATAGGCAATTAGGACTGTAAATTTCCCGTCTCATCACTGCCTTCACTGTATCCCATAAGTTTTGATAAGCTGTGTTCTCATTTTCATTTGTTTCAGTATATTTACTAATTTCACTTACATTTTTTTCTTTGACCCACTGATTACTTAGGAGTGTGTTTTTCAGCCTCCACACATTTGCAAATTTACCTCTTTCCCATCTATTATTGATTTCCAGTTTCATTCCATTATGATCTGACAAGGTGCTTTGCATAATTTCAGTCTTTTTATATTTATTGAGAGCTGCACTGTGCCTAACATGTGGTCTATCCTGGAAAAAAAACCCATGAGTACTTGAGAAGAAAGTATAACCCACTGAGTTTGAGTTTGGGTGCATTGTTCTGTATATGTATGTTAGGTCTAACTCATTTATCATACTGTTCAAGTTCTCTGTATCTTTTTTGATCTTCTGTCTAGTTGTTCTCTCTAGTCATGTAAGTGGTGTGTTGAAGTCTCTGACGATTATTGTAGAGATGCCTATTTCTCCCTTCAGTTTTGCCAGAGTTTGCCTCATGAATTTTGGGGCACCCTGGTTAGGTCCATAGATAATTATGACTGTTCTTTCTTCCTGGAGGATTGTCCCTTTTATTAATAAATAATGGCCTTCTGTATCTCATAACTTTTTTGCATTTAAACTATGTTTTATCTGATATTAGTATAGTAACCCCTGCTCATTTTTGGTTGCTATTTGCATGGGATATATTTTTCCAACCATCCATTTTCAGCTGGTCTGTATCCCTGGATCTAAGGTGAGTCTCTTGTAAGCAGCATGTGAATGGCTCCTGTTTTTTATCCATTCTATCAGCCTATACCTTTTTATTGGTAAGCTTAATCCATTCACATTCAATATTACTATAAATACATTATTTACTTCCACCATTTTATTCTTTCATTTTTATATGTTGTATGTTATTTTCATCTGTCTTTTTATTTTTTTGTCTTTATTTTTTTTATGTTACATTAAAAAATGAGGTCCCCATACACCCCCGACCCCCCTCACCCCACTCCTCCCCCCATAACAACAACCTCCTCCATCATCATGAGACATTCATTGCACTTGGTGACTACATCTCTGAGCACCGCTGCACCTCATGGTCAATGGTCCACACCATAGCCACACTCTCCCACAGTCCACCTAGTGGGCCATGGGAGGATATACAATGTCCGGTAAATGTCCCTGCAGTACCACCCAGGACAACTCCTAGTCCCGAAAACGCCTCCACATACATCTCTTCCTCCCACTCCCTACCCCCAGCAGCCACCATGGCCACTTTCTCCACAACAATGCCACATTTTCTTCGATTACTAATCACAATAGTTCATGAATAGAGTATCAGTAAGTCCACTTTAATCCATACTCTATTCCTCCAGCCTGTGGACCTTGGAATGGTTGTGTCCACTCCACATCTATATCAAGAGGGGGCTTAGATTCCACATGGAAGCTGGATGCTGTCTTTTTACTCTTGTTTAACCTTTCTGCTATTCTTTCTTCTTTACTCTCTTCCAGGCCTCTCTCTCCTTTCTTTTTCTTTCAGGCTGAAAGTCTTTATTTAATATTTCCTGGAAAATGGCTTCTACTTTACAAACTCTCTTAGTTTCTTTTTGTTTGTGAATGTTTTAAACTCACCTTCGTATCTGAAGGACAATTTTTTTGGATAAAGAATTCTCAGCTGGCAGTTTTTATTTTTCAGTATTCTAATTGTAGCATACCACTGTCTTCCCACCTCCACGGTTTCTGATGAGAAATCTGCACTAAGTCTTATTGGGCATCCCTTTTATGGATGATTTGCTTCTCCCTTGCTGCTCTGAGAATTTTTTCTTTCTTTTATGTTTGACATTCTGAGTAATATGTGTTTTGGAGTAAGTCTATTGGGATTTATCCTGATTGGGTTATGGCGCACTTCTTGGACATTTAAGTTAATTTCTCTTGTGAGAGTTGGGAAATTTTCAGCTACTATTTCCTCAAATACTCCTTCTGCCCCTTTTCTCTTCTCTTCTCCTTCTGGAACTCCTATGACACGTAAGTTTTTGTGTTTCATGTTATCATTCAACTCTCTGAGCCCCTGCTCATTTTTTTCCATTCTTTTCTTTGTTCTTTTCTCTCTTCAATTTCAGTTGTTCTGTCTTTTATATCACTTATTCTTTCAAGTCTGCTGTTGTGTGCCTCTAATGTATTTTTTTTAAGATTTGCTTTATTCATTTATTTCTCCCCATCCCCTCATTGTTTGCACTTGCTGTGTCTGTTCATTTTCTTTGTTTCTTTAGGAGGCACTGGAAACTGAACTGGGACCTCTGATGTGAGAGAGAGGCACTTAATTGCTTGAGCCACCTCCATTCCCTGCTTTGCTGTGTCTTTCATTCTGTTTTTCCTCCTGTGTCTCTTGTGCCATCTTGTTGTATCATCTTGCTGTGTCTTCCCATTGCATCAGCTTGCTGTCTTCTTTAGGAGGTACTGGGAACCTCTGCTCCCTGCTTTGTTATGTCTCTCATTATGTTTTTCTTCTTGTGTATCTTCTTGCATCATCTTGTTGTGTCAGCTTGCTGCATCTGCCTGTTATTCCAGTCTGCTGTCTTCTTTAGGAGGCACCAGGAACCAAACTATGGACCTCCCATGTGGTAGGTGGGAGCTCAATTGCTTGAGTCACATCTGCTTCCCTCCAGTATGTTTTTTATCTCACCTATCATGTCTTTCATTCCCAAGAGCTCTGCCACTTTTTTATTCATATTTTCAAATTCTTCTTTGTGCTCACTCATTGTCTTCTTAATATCCTTTTTCTCTTTAGCCATATTGTCTTTAACTCATTAGTTTGATTTGGGATATTTGTGTACATCTCATTGATTAATTGTCTCAAATCCTGCATCTCTTCTGGGGCTTTGATATATTCCTTCTCTTGGGACATTTCTGCCATTTCCTTAATGTGGCTTGTACTTTTTTGCTGATGTCTAGGCATCTGATTAGGATGGTGAGTTTACTTAGATTCTTGATTTCTCTCTTTTGTAAGGTTTTAGTGGTGGAAGGTTTTGTGTTATGGCAGTTCTTTGATCCTTGATTCAACCTGGATTGTCCCTGTTAGTTTTTCAAATCTGCTCCCTGGACCCAGTAATGGGTTGCAGACCCAGTTCCTAGGGCCTTAGGGAGGAAGGCTATAAAAGACTGGGAAAAGTCTCTTACTTTTAATTTTCTCAAGTGTACTTCCTTGGTCTGACAGCAGATGGCACTCTTTGGCAGCCCTCTCAGTTCAGTTCCTGGTCAGAGTGTTTTTGCTGCAACATGGACTGGATCGACGTGACAGAGGATCCTGCCTGGAGGCTAAGAACCTGGTAATTTAAACTTTTTCAGAGACAGTTCTCCAACCTTTGCTGTAGCTTCCTCCCTTTTGCCAGGTAGGAAATAATTCCACTCCCCTCTGCATCCTCAACAAACAGTACCAGTCAGTAAAGAGGGAGATTGAGAGGGCCGGATCTCTTTAGTCCCTTTCCAGCTCCCCAGGCAAATGATGGCACAGTCCCACCTGGCCTGGCAGGGCTCCTGGGACACAGCAGACCAAATCTGGGGTCAAACACTGAGTCAGCCTTAGGTTGTGTCCCTCCCTCCCCCCTTTCCTGGGGAGGTGGATCCTTGGGGCTCCCTTTGTCTTTAGTCACCAGCCCTAAGGACTGAGGATACAAAAGTGTCTATAGTGTGGGGGAGGGTGCTGGCTTTTGCAGCTGCAGCTTTTACTTTACAGTTTTTCCATTCTTACTTTTTTCCTTTGCCCATCTCTCCTCTGGGTAGTGTTAAGCCATTTCCTGGTGTCCTAAACCCTAGAAGATTTTTCCAGGCCATTTCTGCCTGTCCTATAGCTCTTTTGCCAGGAGAGAAAAGAGTCCCATGTCTTTCTAGCTGCCATCTTCCTGGACATACACCTGATTTTTATATATTAATTTTATATCCTGCAATTTTGCTGAGCTAATTGATTAGCTCTAATACTTGTGAGTATTTTTAGGTTTTCTACATAAAATACCACATCCTTTACAAATAGGAATAGTTATATTTTTCCTTTCCAATATGAGTGCCTTTTTTTTTGTCTAACTGTCCTGACAGAACCTCTAGTACAATGCTGAATGAATTTTTGAGAGTGGACATCCTCATCTTAGTCTAATATTAGGCAAAAAGCATTCAGACTTTCACCATTAAAGATGATGTTTAGAGAAGCAGACTTGGTCCAGTGGTTAGGGCATCCATCTACCACACGGGAGGTCTGCTGTTCAAACTCCGAGCCTCCTTGACCCATGTGGAGCTGGCCCATGCACAGTGCTGATGTGCGCAAGGAGTGCCCTGCCACCTAGGGGTGTCCCCCGCGTAGGGGAGCCCCACGCGCAAGGAGTGCACTGCATAAGGAGAGCCGCCCAACATGAAAGAAAGTTCAGCCCGCCCAAAAATGGTGCCGCACACAAGGAGAGCTGACACAACAAGATGATGCAACAAAAAGAAACACAGATTCCCATGCCGCTGACAACAACAGAAGCAGACAAAGAAGACACAGCAAATAGACACAGAGAACAGACAACTGGGGCGGGGGGGAAGGGGTTGAGAAATAAATAAATCTTAAAAAAATTAAAAAATTAAAAAAAGATCATGTTTAAGTTCAGAAGATTGTGAGAAGATGGCAGAATAAGTGGCTCCAGGATTTAGTCCTCCACCAGAACATCTAATAAATATCCAGGAACTGTCTGAATCAACTATTTCAAAACTCCATAGTCCAGTAGAACACTGTACATTATCCAGGGAAGAACAGTTGGAAGAGGCTGGTAAATGCCAGTAAATGCCCCTAAATTGCTCTTTCTGCATATTGGTTACAGGTGTTCACCCCCCACTCTTGAGACAGGCAGCCATGGGGTCTGGCCAATAATGTAGCTTGCTGCTTCCATAAAGGGACATAAAAATCCACTTCCCCAAGATCTGGAGTGGACACAGGCCAACTCTTGATCCCAGCTTTTGATTAACAACTTGATATCACTGGGGGCCTGGCTCTGAAGGCTGTCATTGTTACCCCCTGTCCTGGACAAAGTAGTTGAGGACACTTAAAGATGGTATGCTTCCTCTAATCTACAGAGGACAATTGAAGGGCTGCATTTGTTGGACAGGTCAAGAAAGTGAAATTTTGGAGAGCCATGGAAGAAGTTCCTAGTGCCCTTCCTAGCCCCTCCCTCCTCCCCTCTCCAGAGCAGTTTGAAACCAGCCACTGCACCTTTTGTAAGTCTCCCTACATTGTTCCAACTGGGAAAGACTGACTTGGGAAACTCTTCTCTGGTATGCCCCTGCACCCAGAATTTGCCCTCCAGGCAAAAGCAGCTAGAGAAAATGAAAGCAGTGCAAGAAACAATTGGGGTACACAATTTAGGGTGAGACTTAACTGCTTAAGTATGACAGTGGAATACCTGAAAGAGGGACATGGTCTGTGTCCTGGGAAGTAGAATGGGCATTCATGCTCCTGTAAACAGGGGAACTCCAAAGCCACTAGAAAGTACAAGCCCAGGAAAAGACACAAGCCCACAAAAGACAGGAGGACACTGCTCTTTGCATTTGCATTGGGTGAAGCTTCCTGAGAGAAGGGCCGACATTTAAGAAAATCTCCATATCAGCTGGTTACAAGTTCAAGGAAGACATATCTCAGGAAATAAATCCCAAAGTTAACATTTTTTAAAATACTAAAAGAGTACATGACAAAGAAACATGAAATGATGGTCTATTCAAAGGAAGGGGATAAAAATCCAGAAAACAGCAATGAAGAAGACCAGAATGCAGATGAACTAGAGAAAGATTTTTTTTTAATCTTAAAAATGCTCAAGGAGTTGAAGAAAAATATTGGGAAAGAACTAAAATATGTCAGGAAAACAATGAATGAACAATCTGAAAATCTCAATATAGAGATAAAAATTTTAAATAGCAACCAAACAGAAGAGAACTACTGGAGATGAAGACCACAATAACTGAGAAGAAAAACTTTCAGGAGAGTGTCAACAGCTGATTGGAGATGGCAGAAGAAAAAATGAGTGAACTCCAATACAAGACAATTAACATGAGTGAGGCTGAGGAGCAGAAAGAAAAATGAATTATAAAAACTGAAAATACTCTGAGACATATCTGAGACACCACCAAGTGTACCAACATGTGCATTATAGGAGTCCCAGAAGAAGAAAGAGAGAAAGGGGCAGAAGGAATAGCCAAAGAATGACAGAAATTTGCCAAACTTAGCAAAAGACATGAACTTACATATCGAAAAAGACCAGAGAACATAAAACAGGATAAACTTAAAGAAAAAGAAAAATATGGCCCCTCACATATTGGCCAAACTGTCAAATGCAAAAGACAGGGAGAGCATTCTGAAAGCTGCAAGAGAAGCAACATGTTCTATACAAGGAAGTCCCAATCATATGGTGTGCTGATTTCTCATCAGAAACCAGGGAGGCAAGAAGGCAGTGGGTTGAAATACTTAAAAGTGCTGAAAGAGGGGAGTGGATGTGGCTCAAGCAGTTGAGAGCCCGCTTCCCACATGGGAGGTCCTGGGTTTGGTCCCCAGTTCAGTCCCTTGTGCCTCCTAAAAACAAAGAACAAACAACAAGCAAGCAAATGAAAAAACAACTCAGGCGAACTGATGTGGCTCAGTGGTTGAATGTTAGTTTCCCACATACAAGGTCCTGGGTTTGATCCTTGGTGCCAGTACCTCCAAAAAGAAAAGTGCTGAAAGAAAACAACTGCCAGCCAACTCTATCCATTTCTATAATTTTACAGTCAAGCTAATAAAAATTCTACATACACTAAGCAGCAGTATCCTTTCTCAGCCCTCATCCTATCTCCTAGTAACCTATTGAACTAGTCAGGGCTCTTTAGCAAAACAGAACTGAAAGGCGATATCTGTAAATAATATGAGATTTTATAAAATTGTCTCACATGGCCTTGGGGATGCACAGTCCAAATTCTGCAGAGCAGGCTACAAACCAAGGGCTCCAATGAAGGTCCTTGATGAGTTCCCAGGAGATGCTGCCTGTTTGAAGTAGAGATGGGAATTCTCTTTCTGAATATTGAAATCACTTCCCCTTTTAAGGCCTTCAACTTATTGGATGAGATGTCACTCTTTGTTGATGCCAGTCTCTTTAGTTGATTGTAGATGTAACCAGTTATCTATGCAATCAACTCACTGATGATTAAAGTCCATGGAATGCCCTTGTATTACAGTTAGCCCAGTGCTTGCTTGACTAAACAGTTGGGCACAATAACCTGGCCAAGTTGACACATTAGATTAATCGTCACAGTCCAACCCTTGTCCACTTGGCAACCATATACATCACCTTAAACCATACTTAGTCTCTAAATAAAAACAATAACATATATATATATATATATTTTTTCTGCCTAACAATATTCAACTCTGGTAGTAGATGTGACTCAAGCAGTTGAGCTCCCACCTCCCACATGGGAGGTCCCAGGTTTGGTTCCTGGTACCTCCTGAAAAAACAAAAACAACAAGCAAAACAAAGAAAAACCAACTCAGGGAAGACGATGGGGCTCAGTGATTGAGCACCAGTTTCCCACATATGAGGTCCTAAGTTCAATCCCCAACTCCCAGTACCTAAAAAAAAAAAATCAACTGTAATGCATACAACTGGAAAGGCACTAATTCCCTCCAGAATAGGGTACAAGTCCTTAGGTAATACTCACACTTAAAAATTGATATCCTTAAATACTATAACATGAAACTACTCCAACTTATGTCAAATGATAAGGGAAAAGGTTAGGGAAGAAAACACAGATAATTCATTTTGTTTAGATATACAGACATACTCATAACAAAACAAGGAAGAAATACTCATGACCATTGCAGTCATCATTTCTGTAGCTGGTCATGTGGTCAAAGTTCATATTTATCACTACCTTCTTCCACTACATTCCATGTTCCTGTTAACCTCAGCAAGCACTTCAGCTGGTCATGGTTCTTTGCCTGGTGGGGTGATCCAAACTTTCATTCCTAAAGATTCTGGTCCATTGTTAGCCCTGCTTGGATTGTGTTGACAATTTTCCAATGACAATTTTCACAGGGCATGGTAGTACTAAGAGACACCCTAGGGATTTCCTGTATTCCAAGCAAACTCTCCTTTACCCTCATTATGTAGATGCAGTTCTATTTTCCCTTGCTAGTCAGAATCAATCACCCCAGTCAATACGGTAATTCCCTTCTTTGTCTATTGATTCAGAGGTAAGAGGAGCCCAAAGTGGCCAGGTGGCCGTCTTAACTTACAGTTCAATGGAATCATTGATGTGTTCCCTGGGGGAAGCACTCCTCCTTTTGGAAATAAGACCTGTAGGTCAGCCAAGCTTATGTTGCAGGGACAGGAAGCAAAAATTTTCCTAGTGGATCGCTAGGGGTAATAGTGAGTGGTGCCACTCTCATTTCCACCCCTTGATTCCTGGACCTGTGAATCTTGGCTATGGAAGAAATGGCACCATAGAGTGGAGGCTGATTTAGAGCATACACAGCCTCCTGGAGAACACTGCCCCGGCCTTGCAAGGTATTGCCACCTAGTTGGAGCCATAATTCAGTCTTTAGAATGCCATTCCACCATTCTATCAGTCCACGTTCTTCAGGGTGATGGAGAACATGGAAAAACCAGGTACTTTCATGAACCTGTGCCCATTCCCACACATCATTTGCTGTGAAGTGAGTTCCCTGATTGAAACAATGCTTTGTGGAATGACATGGTGGTGGATAAGACTTTTGGTAAGTCCATGGATAATTGTTTTGTCAGAAGCATTACATGCAGGAAATGCAAACCCACATCTGGAGTATGTGTCCATTCCAGTTAAAACAAATCCCTGCTGCTTCTAAATGGAAGTGGTCCAATGTAATCAACCTGCCACTAGGTAGCAGATTGATCACCTTGGGGAATGGTGCCATATCAGGGGCTAAGTGTGGGTCTCTGCTGCTAGTAGATTGGACACTCAACAGTGGCAGTAGCCAAGTCAGCCTCGGTGAGGGGAGGTCCATGTTGCTGAGCCCATGTATAACCTCCATCCCTACCACCATGGCCACTTGGTTCATGAGGTCATTGGGCAACAACAGGAGTGGCTGGGGAAAGAGGCTGAGCATTAGCCACAGAGTGGATGATCTTATCCACTTGATTATTAAGATCTTTCTCTGCTGAAGTCACCGTCTGGTGAGCATTCACATGGGACACAAATTTATTTTCATGTTTTTACCTACTCAAAAATGTCTGTCTACATGCCTCTTCTCCAGACTTCTTTGTCACCAATTTTCCAATCATGTTCCTTCCAAGTCCCTGACCATCCAGTCAAACTATTGACAACAGCCATGAATCAGTGTATCTGCCCATTTCTCCTTCCAAGAAAACTTTTGACTCTCCTATAGGACCTGCCAAAGGCTCCAGATAGCATCTCTGTTTGGCACTGAAACTTCTAGCACCATTGGATCTGATTGATCATATGATCCAAGTGGCACTGCAGCTTGCACAGCAGCCTGGACCTGTTGCAGAGCCTCCGCTTGTTCCAGTCCCCAGTCAAAACTAGCAGCTTTTCTGTTCATTTGGTAAACGCGCAGGAGTAGCACACACAGATGAGGAATGTGCTGTCTCCAAAACCCAAAGTCCAACTAAGTATTTTACCTCTTGTTTGGTTGTAGGAAGAGCCAGATGTTACAGCTTATCCTTCAATTTTAGAAGGGATATCTCGACATGTCCCCAACCAATGGACACCTAGAAATTTCACAAAGGTGGAAGGCCCTGTATTTTTCTTGGATTTATTTCTCATTCTCTTTCACACAAGTGTATTACCAGTAAGTTTAGAGTAATTGCTATTTCTTGCTCACTAGGTCCATTAAACATGATATCATCAGTATAATGGACCAGTGTGATGTCTTGTGGAAGGGAGACACCATCAAGGTCCCTGTGGACAATATTATGACATAGGGTTGGAGAGTTGATATACCCCTGAGGGAGGATAGTGAAGGTATTAATAGCTGCATACCAGGTACTAACGGATGTGTTGGTTTTCTCATGCAGTGATACCACATCTGGAGTAGCAGCTGCAATTGGAGTCACCACTTGGTTAAGTTTATGATGATCTACTATCATCCTCCAAGATCCATCTGTTTTCTACACAGGCCAAATATAAGAGTTGAATGGGGATGTGGTGGGACTCACAACCCCTGCCTCCTTCAAATCCTTGATGGTGACACTGATCTCTGCAGTCCCCCCAGGAATCTGTATTGCTTTTGATTTACTATTTTGCTAGGTAGGGGAAATTCTAGTAGCTTCCATTTGGCCTTTCCTTCCATAATAGCCATCATTCCACATGTCAGGGATCCATTGTGAGGATTCTACCAGTTACTATGCTTTTTCCAATTATGCATTCTGGAACTGGGGAAGTAACTACAGAATAGGTCCGGGGACCCACTGGACCCACTGTGAGATGGACCTGAGTTAAAACTCCATCAATCACCTGACCTCCATAAACCCGTACTCTGACTGGTAGAACACAGTGACATTTTGGTTCTCCTAGAATTAATGCCTCTTCTGAGCCAGTGTCTAATAATCCCCAAAATGTATCATCATTTCCTTTTCCCCAATGCACATTTATCCTAGTAAAAGGTCATAGGTCTCTTTGGGGAAAGCTGGGAGAAAGATCGATGTATAAATTTTTGGCAGTGTAACAGGATCCTTCCTCAAGGTGAACTGGCCTTCACCTCATTCATGGGACTCTGGGCCTGTAATGTGTCTCAAGTCTGGGAATTGGTTGAGTCCGTGACTCTGTTTCTGTAATTCAACTTACGGTTTGTTCACCCAACCTAGAACTCTTCTTATACAAATCAAGTAGGAATTTAGTAGACTACCCTTCTATTTTACACCTAAGTATTCCATGATCTATTAGCCAAAGCCGTAAGTCTATGTGACTCAGACTCTTTTGATTGCTGCTTTGAGTCACACTGTAATTTGTTTACCCATTCATCAGTTGATGGACACCTGGGGTTGTTTCCAACTTTTGACAATCTTGAATAATGCTGGTATGAACATTGGTGTGCGGATGTCTATTCATGTCACTGCTATCAGTTCTTCTGGGTATATACCTAGCAATGGTATTGTCGGTTCACATGACAAGTCTATGTTCAACTTCCTAAAGAACTGCCAAAAAGTCCTCCACAGTGGCAGTACCATTCCATATTCCCACTAACAGTGAATAAGTGTTCCTATCTCTCCACATCCTCTCCAACATTTAAAGTTTTCTGACTTTTTAATAGTGGCCAGTTTGATAGGTTTGCAATGATATCACATTGCTGTTTTGATTTGCATTTCCCTAATCACTAGTGATGTTGAATTTTTTTCATGTGTTTCTTTTCCATTTGTAGTTATTCTTTAGACAATTGCCTCTTTAAGACTTTTGCCCATTTTTAATCAGATAGTTTGGCTTTATTTTGTTGAGTTGTATATCATGGATAGTATACCCTTATCAGATATATGATTGCCAAATATTATCTCCCATTAAGTTGGCTGCCTTTTCACCCTTTTGACAAAGTCCTTTGAGGTGAAAAAGTGTTTAATTTTGAGGACATTCCATTTATCTATTTTTTTTTTCTCTTATTGTTCATGCTTTGGGTATAAGGTTTAAGAAAGTACTGCCTACGACAAGATCTTGAAGATGTTTTCCTATATTTTCTTCTAGGAGTTTTATGGTTGTTGTTTTTATATTTAGGTCCTTGATCCATTTTGAGTTAATTTTTGTATAAGGTGTGAGATAGGGATCTTCTTTCTTTCCTTTGGATATGGCTATTCAGTTTTCCCAGCACCATTTGTTGAATAGACTCTTCTGGTCAAAGTGGGTTGGCTTAACAGCCTTGTCAAAAATCACTTGACTGTAGATGTGAGGGTCTATTTCTGAGTTTCTTATTCAGTTCCATTGTTCAATCTGTCTGTCTTTATGTCAGTACCATGCTGTTTTTACCATTGTAGCTAAGTAATATGCTTTAAATTCAGGAAATGAGATTCCTCCTACTTCATTCTTCTTTTTAGAACATTATTGGGTATTCAGAGCCCCTTACCCTTCCAAAGAAATTTGATTATTGGCTTTTCCATTTCTGCAAAAAAGACTGTTGGGATTTTTATGGGGATTGCATTGAATCTGTAAACCAGTTTGGGTAGAACTGACATCTTAACAATATTTATTCTTCCAATCCATGAATTTGCAATGTCCCTCCATTTATTTAAGTCTTATTTGGTTTCTTTTAGCAATGTTTTGTAGTTTTCAGAATATAGATCATTTATGTCCTCAGTTAAGTTTATTCCTAAATATTTGATTGTTTTAGTCGCTATTACAATTGGAATTTTTTTCATTTCCTCCTCAGATTACACATCCGTAGTGTGTAGAAATGCTATTGACTTTTGCATATTAAACTTGTATAATGCCACTTTGCTGAACTCACCTATTAATTCTAGTAGTTTACTTGTGGATTTTTCAGGATTTTCTAGATAAGGGATCATATCATCAGCAAATAGTGAAAGTTTTACTTCTTGCTTTCCTATTTTGGAGACTTTTATTTTTTATCTAGCCTAATTGCTCTAGCTAGAACTTATGGAAAAATATTGACTAACAATGGTGACAATGGGCATCCTAGCCTTGTTCCTGATCTCAGGAAGAAAGCTTTGAGTACCTTGTTGAGTACAATGCTAGGTGTAGGTTATATACACTTTACCATATAGAGAAAGCGTCCTTCTATTCCTATATTTTGAGCATTTTTCTTAAATCAAGAAAGTGTGCTGTATGTTGCCAGTGCCTTTTCTTCATCAATCAAGAGGATCATATGATATTCTTCAATTTCTAAATGTGGTTTATTACACTAATTGACTTTCTTATATTGAAACCACCCTTGAAAACCTGGGATAAAACCCATTTGATCATGGTGCATAATTCTTTTATGTGCTTTGGATTCTGTTTGCAAGTATTTTGTTGAGTATTTTTGCAATTATATTCATTAGAGATATTGGTCTGTTATTTTCTTTTTTCATAGTATCTTCATCTGGTTTCTTATTAAGGTGATGTGGGCTTCATAGAATGAGTTTGATAGCATTTTTTACTGTTCTATTTTTTGGAAGAGCTTGAGTAATATTGCTATTAGGTCATCTTTGAATGATTGGTAGAATTCACCTAAGAAGCCATCTAGTCTTGGGCTTTTCATCTTTGGGAGGTTTTTTTTCTTTTTAGTCTTATGCTTTTTTAAAAAAATATATTTATTTATTTATTTATTTACACACACACACACACACACACACACACACACACACCCCACCCCGCCCCCGGCTTGATTGCTTTCTGCTCTCTGTGTCCATTCGCTGCATGTTCTTCTGCATCTACTTGTGTTCCTTTCTTGCGTCATCTTGCTGCACCAGCTCTCCACGGGAGCGGGCCAGCTTGCCTTCACAAGGAGGCCCCAGGATACAAATCCAGGGCCTCCCATATGGTAGACGGGAGCACAATCAATTGAGCCACAGCCGCTTTCCTTTATCTTATTTTTTTTTTAAAGATACTTAGATTACATGAATGTTACATGAAAAATAGAGGGGCATTCCCATATGACCTCCTTCTCACACCTCCCACTTTACCCACATTAACAACATCCTTCATTAGTGTGGTACATTCATCACAATTGATGAACACATTTTGGAGCATTGTTACTAACCATGGATCATAGTTTACACTGTAGTCTACACTCTCTCACACACAATTCTGTAGGTTATGGCAAGGTATATAATGGCCTGTATCTGCCATTGCAATGTCATTCAGGACAATTCCCAAGTCCCAAAAATGCCCCCTTATTACACCTGTTTTTCCCTCTTCCTGCCTTCAGAACTTCCAGTGACCACTGCCTCCAAATCAATGATATAATTTCTTCCATTGCTAGAATCACAATAAGTATATAATAGAATACCAGTAAGTCTGCTTTAGTCGATAGTTCATTCCCCAATCATGAGGATTCTGGGATGGTGATGCCCACTCCACCCCTAATTGAGAGGGGGTGTCAAATCCCATATGGCCGATGGATGGGATTCTCTTGCTTGCAGTTGTAGACTCCCTTAGTTCCTTGATATGGTAGTTGTCCATCATGTCCTACTTGTTAGTTGTCCTGACGGGATCCAATGAACTGGAGAGTAGGTGTTATACATCCATTGAGATTCAGGACCCAGTTGGTACATGGATAGCAAAAATTTAAGTCTCTTGGACATACCCCTACCAACTCTAGTACTAATTATGGGTTCAAATAGAAGGGACAGTTCCAGGTGCTGCAGGGACAGTTTCCGGACATTGTATGTCCTCCCATGGCCCACTGGGTGGAATGTGGGAGAGTGTGGGTTATGATGTGGACCATTGACCATGAGGTGCAGCCGTGCTCAGAGATGTATTCACCAAATGCAATGAATGTCTCATGATGATGGAGAATATTGTTGCTATGGGGGGAGGAGTGAGGTGAGGGGGGTGGGGAGTATATGGGGACCTCATATTTTTTTTAAGTAATATTAAAAAAATAAATAAAGACAAAAAAAAATAGAAGGGACAGTTGAGCCATGTGTAGGGAAACCACAACTGAGTCCAACACTGTCACACTGGGGAGCATAAATTCCAAAGTAGGGCCCACTGGCAAGGCACCAAATTCCAGAGATATCTGTCCTGACAATAGTGTCTGGATGGCTCCAGAACCCTCAGGAGCCCTGCTATTTGGGGTGTTACCTACTTTGTCTGTCAGTGAGATCCTGCTGAGGTGTACATAAGTGTAACCTCTGGAATGACCTCCCAACTCACTTTAAAGTCTCTTAGCCACATAAATGAATTTGTCTTTACATTTTCCCCTTTTTGGTCAAGACCTTTTTCCAGTTGCATTGCTGGTTGGTACTTGGTAGAAATTCCTCAGTGCCAGGGATGCTCATCCCCAGGATTCATGTCCCATGATGGCAGAAAGTTATTGTATTTATATGCTGAGTTCAGCTTATAGAGAGACCACATTTGAGCAACAAGGAGGTTCTCAGGAGGTAACTCCCAGGCACCCTATAATACTAGGCTAAGTTTCAATTTCAAGGGTAAAGGTTCATAAGCACAGTCATCAATATCAAGGGCCAATCAATGGACCATCCTCCTTCACTAGTCATTGCCCCTGTACTTGGGGAATTCTTGCTGTTCCATTAGAGAATGTGGCAGAGCTCCCCAGGATGAGAATTTGATATTCCTTCAGTTATTATGTGAATCTCCACCCACTGTGACAATGCCCCATGAACATTTGAACACATTTATATGCCTTATATGTATGCCCAGGTGAACTTCCTCCCATATATCCCCCATCACTGACACCCCACACCAATGATCCACCCCTGCCACAGTTGTAAGTCTTCTATGATCCAAAATTTCTTAAAAAATGAAACCAATAAAATACCCAAGTACAATTAATAAGAAAATAAAGTAATAATTACAGTTTTAAAAATAAGAAATAAAACACAAATTTTTTTTTAAATTTTGGGATAGTAAAAAATAATGAAAACTATATTTTAAAGATTATTTTGACATTTTGCCTTTCATCACTGTGAGATTTATTATTCTGTATGTACAGTGACATTTTCTTCCATTTATTTCCCCAGTGTCTTACTTTTTTTCATTTTGTCCTCAAAGAAGTTATAGGTTACAGAAAAGTCACATACAGAATACAGGATTCCCATATACCCAACATCCTTCCCCTTATCCTCCTTCCCCTATTATTAACATTTTATATGTAGATGGTACATTTGTTACCACTGATGTACAAATATTGAAACATACCTACTAACCATGGTCAATGATTTACATTAAGATTTACATTTTGGACCACACACTTTTATAAATTTTGATGAAATTTAACATGGCCTGTATCCATCATTGCAAGATCATTTAGAATACTCCCATCACTCCCAAAATGCCCACTGTTCCATCTATTCTATTTTGGGAGGTTTTTTATTACTCTTTCAATTTCTTCATTTGTGATTGGTTTGTTGAGATCTTCTATTTCTTCGAGGGTCAGTGTAGGTGGTTCGTGTATGCCTTAGTCAGCCAAAGGGATGCTGATGCAAAACACCAGAAATCTGCTGGCTTTTATAAAGAGTATTTATTTGGGGTAGAAGCTTACAGTTATCAGGCCATAAAGCAGTCTTCTTACCAAAGACTGTTGCCATATGTTGGTGCATGATGGCTGCTGATATCTGCAAGTGTTCAAGATTCCTCTTTTTCTTAAGGTTCCGTGGTCCCAGCTTCCTCCAATATCAGCTGTAGGCTCGGATAAATCTTATCTCTCCCAGGGCTTGTTTTTCTCCAGACTCAGCTGCTCTGCTCTCTCCACAAGGCCAGCTGTAAACTCTCAGATGAATGGCTCATCTCTCTTCCTGGGGCCTCTGCCATGTCAGTGTAGTCATCTCTGTGTTCTTCTCCTGCATGTTTACTTGCTGCGACTCCAGCTCAAAACTCCAACTAACTGTGTGTTCTCTGCCATGTTATTTTTTCTGTGAGTTCCCACCAAAGGGGCCGGGACTTGATGTCCTGCTGAAATGGCCCAATCAAAGCCATAGTCATAATCTGAAGTAAAAGTGAAACTTCTGAATTCAATACAATCTAAGGGTATCACTAGCCCAGAGGAACAGATCAGTTTACACATACTCATTATTTCTTTTTGGAATTCTTCAATAATATTATTCAATATTAATATTATTCAATAATAATATTATTATTCAATAATAATATTCAAGAATTATTGAATTCTTCAATAATATTAAACTGCCACATTGTGTTTCTAGAATTTTGTCCATCTCATCTACATTGTCTAGTTTTTTGGCATACAGTTGTTCATAGTATCCTCTTATGATCTCTTTTATTTCTGCAGGATCAGTGGCAATGTCCCCATTTTATTTCTGATTTTATGTATTTGCATCTTATCTTTTTTTTCTTTGTCATTCTAGCTAAGGGTTTGTTAATTTTGTTGATCTTCTCAAAGAACCAACTTTTGGTTTTGTTGATTCTCTACTTTTTTTATTTCATTCATTTCTGCTCTGATCTTTATTATTTCTTTCCTTCAGCTTGGTTTTGGATTAATTCACTGCTTTTTTTCTAGTACCTCCAGATATGCAGTTGGATCATCAATTTTAGCTCTTTCATCTTTTTTAATGCGAACATTGAGGGCTATAAATTTCCTTTTCAGAACTTTCTTGCATTGTCCCATAGATGTTGATATGTTCATTCATCTCGAGATATTCACTGAATTCTCTTGCAATTTCTTCTTTGACCCACTGATTATTTAAGAATGTGTTGTTTAATCTCCACATCTTTATGAATTCTGCTTTTCCATCCATTCTTGATTTCCAGGTTCATTGCATTATGATGAAATTGTTTTGCAAAATTTCAATCTTTTAAAATTTATTGGTACTTGTCCTGTGACCCAACATGTGGCCTATCTTGGAGAACAATCCATGAGCACTTGAAAAGAATATACATCCTCCTCTTTTGAGGTGTAATGGTCTTTAGATGTCTGTTAGGTCCAATTCATTGGCCATATTATTAAGCTTTCTGTTTCTTTATTTATTCTCTGTCCAGCCCAATACTGAGAGTGGTGTATTGATGTCTCCAATTATTACTGAAGAGACTTCTATTACTCCCTTCAGCTTCATCAGTGTGTGCCTCATGTATCTAGGGGCACTGAGGTTAGCTACATAAATATTTAGTATAATTACTTCTTCTTGCCGAATTGCCCCTTTTATTAGTATATAATGGCCTCCTTCATCCTTTGTGTTAATCAGCCAAGGGGGTGCTGGTGCAAACTACCAGAAATTGGTTGGTTTTTATAAAGGGTATTTATTTGGGATAGAAGCTTATAGTAACAAGACCCTAAAGAATCCAACTCAAGGTACCTTAAGAGGTACTTTCACCCAGAGTCCGTTGCCACGTGTTGACATAAGATGGCAGGTGATATCTGCAAGGGGTCAGTCTTACTCCTCCTCCCAAGGCTCCATGATCCTAGCTTCTTCCAATCTCAGCTGCAGGCTGGGATGAGTCTTTTCTCTCTCTTGTGGCTCATTTCTCTCTCAGCTCAGCTGCTCTGCTCTCTTCACAAGGCTAGCTATAAGCTATCAGGTGGATGGGTTCTCTCTTCCCATGACTTCTGCTGTGTCTGATGGAGCCTTCTCTCTTTCCTCACCTATCTGCTTCTCTGTGTGCTTACTTCCTGAGCTCCAGGATACAAACTCCAACTAACTCCTCTGCCATGTAGTTTTCTCTGTGAATCCCCATTCACCAAGGGTGCAGGGACTCAACATCCTATTGACATGGCCTTAATCATTATTTAATCAAGTAAAAGTGAAACCTCTGAATTTAATACAATCTAATACATCCAGAGGAACAGAACAGTTTACAAACATAATCCAATATCTATTTTTGGAATTCATGGATAATACCAAACTGCTACATTCCATAAAACAGTTTTACATTTAAAATCTATTTTTCCTGATATTAGTATTGCTTCTCCAGCTCTTCTTTGGTTATTATTTGCATGAAATATCTTTTTGCAACCTTTCACTTTTAACTTGGTTGTGTCCTTACTTCTGAGGTGAGTGATATGTAAAGAACATATAGATGGCTCATATTTTTTAATCCATTCTGTCAGTGTATTTCTTTTTTTCATTTAAAGTATTTTTTCTCATTTTTATTATCTTTTTAAAAAGATACGTAGATCACACAAAATGTTATATTGTTACATTAAAAAATATAAGAGGTTCCCACACCCCCCACTCCCCACACCCCCCACTCCTCCCACATTGACAACTTCCTCATTAGTGTGGCACATTCATTGCATTTGATGAGCTTTGCTACACAGCATGGACTATGGAGCATTGCTACACAGCATGGACTACAGTTTGTGTTGTAGTAGTTTACACTCTCTCCCAGTCCACTCAGTGGGCTATGGCAAGATATATAAAGTCCTGCATCTGTCCCTGCAATATCACTGCAGACAACTCCAAGTCCCAAAAATGCCCCAATATCATACCTCTTCTTCCCTCTCCCTGCCTCCAGCAACTCCCATGGCCACTGTCTCCACATCAATGATATAATTGTTGCATTGCTAGAATCACAATAATTCTATAGTAGAATACCAGTAAGTCCACTCCAACACATACTCTCTTCCTCCATCCTGAGGACCCTGGGATGGTGATGTCCACTCCACCTCTAAATCAAGAGGAGGGCTTGTTCCCACATGGCTGATGGATAGAATTCTCCAGCTTGCAACTGTAGACTCTCTCAGGTCCCTGGTGTGGTAGCTGACCATCCTCACATCCCTGCTAGCTGACCAGCTCTCTGGTTCATTGCATTTACCCAGATCAGTCTATTTCTTTTGATTGGGGAAGTTCAGGCCATTAACACTCAATGTTATTACTGTAAAGGCATTACTTCATTTTGTCCTTTGGATTTCAGTTTTTGTATCATACTATGGACTGTATTTTTACCTCTTAAATTTACCTTTCCTAATGATCTAATTTCTACACTCTTCTTCAAGTCTCTCACCCTTGTTTTTTCTTTTCAGGCCAAAGCACTCCTTTTAGTATATCTTGTAATTCTGGTCTTTTGGTAATATATTCTATTAGTTTTAGTTTGAAGACTTTGAACTTACCTTCATTTTTGATAGACAGTTTTGCCAGATACAGAATTGTTGGCTGGCAGTTTTTCTCTTTCAGTATCTTAAATACATCCTACCATTTTTTCTCTCCTCTGTAGTTTCTTATGAGAAGTCAGCACTTAATCTTATTGAGGTTCCCCTGTATGTGATGCTTTTCTTTTTTCTTGCTACTTTCAGAATCCACTCTTTATACCTCATGTTTGCCATTCTAAGTAGTAGATGTCTTGGGGGTAGGTCTGTTAGGATTTATTCTGTTTGGGGTGCATTGTCCTTCTTGGATATTGATATTTATGTCTTTCATAAAGATTGGGATGTTTTCAGTCATTATCTCCTCAAATATTCTTTCTTTCCCTTTTCCATTCTCTTCTACTTCTGGGACACAGAAAGTTTGTGTGTTTTGCATTGTCATTCAGTTCCCTGAGTTCCTATTCCATTTTTTCCATTCTCTTCTCTTTCTGTTCCTCTGTCTTTTCCAGTTCAGATATTCTGTCTTTGGAATCACTAATTCTGTCTTTAGCAATTCAAATCTGCTCTTTTGTGCCTCTAATGTATTTTTAACATCATCCATTGTGTCTTTCATTTCCATAAGGTCTGTTACTTTTATTTGCAGATGTTCAAATTGTTCTTTATATTCACCCATTGTCTTCTTAATGCCTTTTATCTCTTTGGTCATATTTTCCTTCAATTCTTTGAATTGATTTAGGAGATTTTTGTCATTATCATTGATTAGTTGTCTTAAATCCTGAATCTCATTGGGATATTTGGATTGTACCTTTGGCTGAGCCATCTCTTCCTATTTCCTAGTATGTCTGGTGATTTTTTCCTGATGTCTAGGCATCTGAATATATTGGTGAATTTACTCTGATGGCCCATTTCTCTTGCTTTTTTTTCCCACAGCTCTTTCTTTGGTATTTGGTTTAACTTATTATAAGTCTTTAAATTTGCCTATTTTGAGTTATCAAAATCATGCAAGGGATTCAATACTGGACAGATTTTCTTCCATGAGTTAGAGAACAGAGAGACCCAAAAGCAGTTTTGTTCATGCAATTTCCATCAGATGGCGCTTGTCCATGCACCCTTCCACAGAGAATAAATCTCTGTTTTTCTTTGTTTTGGTCTGGCAAGAGCCAATATTCAAAGCTGACTCCACTGGCTGAATTCACTGAAGAAAAGCCCTCCAACTCCCCCTCCCTTTTCCTTTGTAACAGCTGACAAGGAGAAAGATGTCTCTTCCCCTCTCAGTCAGTTGAAGTGAGCCAGTGGTTTTAGCCCAGCTTAATCTTTTGGGGGTGGGAGAGTAGAGACCTTCTCAGTCACCATGGGGGTTTGGTAACTCACGTTTGTTGTTTCAGGTTCTTTGTCTCTCTGTAGCTCACCTTCCTGGGAGTTCTGAAGCACTGTTCTGGTCTGCTGAACCCCAAAACAGGTCCTTCAGACAGCTTCTGACTCTCCACTGTTTTCATGAGACAGCTGAGCCCTGCCTCCCTAATCCAATGCAATCTTCTCACAATTCCTCATCCCTTTCTTTTGTAACTATAACCAGAGTATTTAAAACAGCCAGCCAAAATATATCATTGTACCTTTTAACTCCACAAAACTGTGTTAAGGTGTTAAAAACACTCTTATGAAGATCCTTGCCTCTTATAAGCATGAAAGTAGTGGTGATATTTTGCATATCTCTATTGTCAATTCATGCCATGGATTGGCAATGGCCTCTTAATTACTGGAGAGTCATTAGTATCCTTGGATCTATTCAAAATAGAGAGCAATTGCAAAACACAGAACCAATTGAAAAATCCCATTTTTCAGGAGGTATCAGGGATTGAACCTGGGACCTCATAAATGTGAATCAGGTGCTAAATCATTGCTCTATAAGCACTCATTCCCCCATTTTTAAGATTCTTTTTCTCAAGAACCACTCCCACTACCAGGTTGTATTAGTCAGTGTTCTCTGGGATAACAGAACTGATAGGAAATATCTGTAAATGACATGAAATTTTATAAAATTGTCTCATGTGATCTTGGGGATGCACAAGTCCATATTCTGCAGGGCAAGCTACAAACCAGGGGCTCAGATGGAAGTCCTTGATGCATTTCCAGGAGATGCTGACTGTCTGAAGTAGAGATGGGAATTCTCTTTGAATGCTGCCATCACTTCTTTTATGACCTTAAACTGATTGGATGAGATGTCACTAATTTCTTATGGCAATCTCCCTAGTAGATTGTAGATGTAACCAGCCATCTATGCAATCAACTCACTGATGATTAAAATCCATGAGATGCCTTTATATTATAATTAGTCCAGTGCTTGCTTAACCAAACAAATGGGCACCATAACCTGGCCAAGTTGACACATTAGCCTTGCCATGACACATATACTCTAGGTTTTAACTCTATGTGTTTATTCTTCATAATTAATTCACATTACTGAGACCATACAATATATGTCCTTTTGTGCCTGGCTTATTACGCTCAGCATAATGTCTTCAAAGTGGTGGTATCATATGGGTCCCAATTTCATTTCTTCTAACAGCAGCCTAGTATTCCATCATATGTATAAACCACATTGGTTTATCCATTCATCAGTTAATGGACACTTGGGTTGTCTCCATTTTTTGACAATTGTGAATAATGCTGCTATGAAGAGTGGTGTTCAAATGTCTGTTCATGTCACTGTTTTCAGTCTTTCTGGATATCTTCCTAGTGAGGGATTGCTAGATCATACAGCAGTTCTATATTTAGCTTCCTGAGGAACCACCAAACAGTCTTCCACAGAGGCTGCACCATTTTGCATTCCTACCAACAGTGAAGGAGTGTTCCTATTTCTCCACATCCTCTCCAGCACTTATTCTTTTCTGTTGTTTAAATAATGGTCATTCTATCAGATGTGTGGTGATATCTCACTATCTAGTGATAGTGAACATTTTTTCATGTTTTTTTTTGTCATGTTTATTTCCTGTTTGGAGAAATGCTCATTTAAGTCTTGCCTATTTTTAAATTGGATTGTTTGCTCTTTAATTGTTGAGTTGTCTGATCTCTTTATATGGCACAAAATCAAACACTTATCAGATATTTGGTTTCCAAACACTTTCTCCCATTTGAGTGGGTACCTTTTCACCTTAGTGACAAAGTCCTTTGAATCACAAAAGGGTTTTAAGTTTGAGGAGTTCCCATTTATCAATTTTTTCTTTCATTGCTCATGTTTTTGGGGTAAGGTTTAAGAATCCACCACCTACCACCATGTCTTAAAGGCATTTCCATACATTTTCTTTTAGGAGTCTTATTTTTGTAAATTTTATATTTAGGCCTTTGATTCATTTTGAGTTCATTTTTGTATAAAGTGTGAGATAGGGATCCTCTTTCTTTGTTTTTGCTGTGGATATACAGTTCTCCTGGCACCATTTGTTGAATAGACTGTCTGCCCAAGCAGGGTGGGCTTGAGAAGCCTTGTCAAAAATCAACTGACAAGTTACGAAGGATATGAGGGTCTGTTTTGAACCATCAACTTGGTTCCATTAGTCTATATGACAGTACCATGCTGTTTTTACCACTCTAGCTCAGTAATATGCTTTAAAGTCTGGAAGTTAGAGTCTTCCAAAATCTTTCTTCCTTTTTAAGATGTTTCTGGCTATTTGGGGCCACTTATCATTCAAAATAAATTTGATAATTGACTTTTAAAGTTCTTTAAAAAAGGATTGTGTGAATTGTAGTAGTTTGATATAGTTATGAATTCCAAAAATAGATATTGGATTATGTTTGTAATCTGGTCTGTATCTAGGCATGATTAAATTATGATTAGGCTTTGGTTGGGCCACATGATTAGAGTATTGAGTGCTTGGTGGGTGGGGACTCACAGATAAAAAGCATGGCAAAGGACAGAGTTGAGGGTTTTGTGATGTTGGAGTTTTGATGTTGGAGTTTGATGCTGAAGTCTTACACTGGAGGTGCAGGAAGTAAGCATGCAGAGGAAAGAGAAGCAAGCCCCGGGAAGAGAGGACCTGACCCATGAGAACACAGAGGAATAGAGACAGCTCCTTAGACACGACAGAAACCCCAGGGAGAAGGAGCTGTTCACCTGATAGTCTACAGCTGATCTTGTGAAGAGAGGCAAAGTGTAGTGAGCCTCATAATCTATAGCTGACCTTATGGAGAAAACAGAGGAGCTGAGCCCAGAGGAACCCAGGAAGCCTGAAATCTCACAGACGTCGGCAGCCAACTTGCTCCAACACGTGGAAATACACATTGGTGAGGGAAGTAACTTACACTTTATGGCCTGGTAACAGTAAGCTTCTATCCCTAATAAATACCCTTTATAGAAACCAACTGATTTCTGGTATTTTGCTTCAGGACCCTTTTGGCTGACTAATACAGGAATTTTTATCTCTATTATATTGAATACCAATTTGGATAGAATTGACATCTTAACAATATTTTGTCTTACAATCCATGAACAGGGAATGTTCTTCCATTTACTTAGATTTCTTTTGATTTCTTTTAACAATGCATTGTAGTTTCACGACTACAAGTGCTTTACATCCTTGGTTAAGTTTATTCCTAAATATTTCATTCTTTTAGTCACTAATGTAAATGAAGTTTTTTCCTGACTTCCACTTCAGATTGTTCATTATTACTGTTTAGAAACAGTACTGATTTTGCATGTTAATCTTGTATCTTACCACTCTGATCAACTCCTTTATTAGCTTTAGGAGCTTTGTTGTAGTTTTTTGGGATGTTCTAGGTATAGGATCATACTATTTGTGAATAGTGAAAGTTTTATTTTTCCTTTCCAATTTGCACAACTTTTATTTCTTTTTCTTGCCTGATTGCTCTAGCTAAACCCTCTAGCACTATATTGAACAACAGTAGTCACAGCGGGCACCCTCACTTTGCTCCCAATCTCACTTGGAAAGCTTTCATTCTTTCAACTTTGAATACAATGGTAGCTGTGGGTTTTTCATATATGCCCTTTATCATGCTGAGACAGTTTCCTTCCGTTCCTATCCTTTGTAGTATTTTTATCAAGAAAGGATGCATTTTTTTTCAAATTCCTTATCTTCGTCAATTGAGATGATCATGTGGTTTTTCTTTTTTGATTTATTAATGTGGTGTATTACATTACTTGATTTTCTTGTGCTGATCCACCTTTGAATGCCTGGTATAAAACCCACTTGATCACGATGAATAATTCTTTTAATGTGTTGTTGGATTCATTCAGCCAGTATTTTGTGAATATTTTTGCATCTGTATTCATTAGAGAAATGGGTCTTTAATTTTATTTTGTTATATATTTATCTGGCTTTGTTATCAGGGTGATACTGGCTTTATAGAATGAGTTTGGTAGCATTCTTTCTTGTTCAATTTTTTGGGAGAGTTTGAATAACATTGCTATTAAATCTTTGAATGCTTGGTAGAGTTCAACTGTGAAGCCATCTGGTCCCGGGTTTTTCATTTTGGGGAGTTGTTTGATGACTGTTACAATCTATTTACCTGTAATTGTTTTTTTGGGGTCCTCTATTTTTTCTAGAGTCAATTGGGTTGTTTTTATGTTCCTAGGAATTTTCCACTTTCATCTACACTGTCTATTTTGTTGGCCTACAGTTCTTCATAGTCTCCTCTTATGATCTCTTTTATTTCTGTGTCATCAGTAGTAATGTCCCCATTTTCACTTCTGATTTTATTTACATCTTCTCTCTTTTTTGTCTGTCAAATTTGTTACTCTTTCAAAGAACCAACTTTTGGCTTTGCTAATTCTCACTATTGTTTTTTGGTACTCAGTTTCATTTATTTTTCCTCTGATCTTTGTTATTTCATTCCTTCCACTTGCTTTGGGAATAGTTTGCAGTTCCATTTTTAGCTTCTCCAGCTATGTAGTTTGGTCCCTGATTTTAACTCTTCCTTATTGTATTAGTCAAGGTTCTCTAGGGAACAGAATCAACAGGAAATATCTGTATATAGTATGAGATTTTATAAGATTCTCTCACATGACCATGGGATGCACAAATCCAGGTTCTGTAGGCAGGCTGCAAACCAGAGGCTCCAAGAAAAGTCCAATGAAGGTCCTTGGTGAGCTTCTGGGAGACCTTGGCTATCCAAGGACAAGCTGAGAAATTCTCTCTGAATGCTGAAATCACTTTGCCTTTTAAGGCATTCAACTGATTGGATGAAATGTCACTCATTGCTGACAGCAATGTTCCAAATTGATTGTAGGTACCATCAGCCATCTATGTAGTAAACTCACTGATGACTAAAGCCCATAAATGTCCTTGTATTACAATTAACCCAGTGCTTGCTTGACCAAAAAACTGGGCACAATTTCTTGGCTGAGTTGACACATAAGCCTAACCATCACACTCATTTTTTAATGTAAGCAATTAGGGCTATAAATTTCCCTCTCAGCATTGTCTTCCCTGCATCTCATAGATTCTGATATGTTGTATTCTCATTTTCATTCATCTCAGGATATTGATGGATTTCTCTCACAATTTATTCTTTGACCCACTGATTATTTAAAGTTGTGTGGTTTAATCTCCATATATTTGCAAATTTCCCCCTTTTCTACCTGTTGTTGATTTCCAGCTTCATTCCATTATGACCAGAGAAAGTACTTTGGATAATTTTGATCAAGTTAAATTTATTGAGATCTGCTTTGTAACCCAAGATATGGTCTATCCTAGAGAAATATGCATGAGCACTTGAGAAGAGTGTTCTTTTTGAGTTACATTGTTTCATATATGTCTAGTAGGTTGAATTCATTTACCATAGTATTCAAGATTTCTGTATCTTCATTGATACTTGGGATAGATTTCTATCCAGTGATAAGAGTGGTGTATTTAAGTCTCCAACTATTACTGTAGAGACATCTATTTCTTCCTTAAATTTTACCAGTGTTTGCCTCATGGGATTTGGGATATTCTGGTTAGGGGCATGTATTAGTCTTTCCAAGTGGTGCTGATGCATATTACCAGAAATTTGTTGACTTTTTATAAGAGTAATTGTTTGGGGTCAAAGCTTATAGTCCCAAGGCCATGGAAAGTCCAACTCAAGGTACCATAAGAGGTACTTTCTCACCAAAGTCAGCTGCCATGTATTGGAGCACGATGGCAAGCAATCTCTGCCAAGTTTCAGCCTTCCCTTCTGGGCTTCTTCTTCCTCTTGAGGCTCTGTGGCCCCAGCTTCTTCCTGATTCTAGTTGCTGTCTGGCATATGGCTTATCTCTCAGGGCTTTCTATATCAGTCCTGGTTCTCTTCCCAAGGTCAGCTGTAAGCTATCAGGCAAATGTTCCATCTCTTCTCAGGGCTTTAGCTGTTTGAGCTTTCTCTTATATGTCACATGGCAGGATAAAAAATGACAAAATTCTCTCCTCTTTGTGTCTTTTTGAGTGAGTGCCTGTTTATATCAGACCAAGCAAGGGGGCAGGGACTCAACCTGAGTCATGCCCTCTGATGTTGTCAAATCAAGCACCTTAATCTTAACAGGTAATCTAATCAAAGATATTTCAGTTGAATTTAATACAATCAAAGGGCATCACACTCAGGAAAAGATTACTTTACAAATATAATCTTTCTCTTTCTGGGGATTCAAAAATAATGTCAAACTGCCACAGTGCATATACATTTATGATTTTATTTCTTCTTGGTGAATAACCCCTTTCATTAATATATAATGCCTTTCCTTTTCCCTAATAACAACTTTGCTTTTAAAGTCTCTCTCATCCAGTGTCAGTTTAGCTACCTCATCTTTTTTTTCCCCTTGCATGTGTGAAATATCTTCATTCAGCTTTTCACTTTTAATCTATTTGTATCCTTGGGTCTAAGAGTAGTCTCTTGTAGAAAGCATGTAGATGACTATATTTCCTTATCTATTCTGCCAGTCCATGTCTTTTGATTTGTGCATTTAATTCAGTAACATTCAATATTATTCCTGTAAAGGCAGTTCTTCACTCATTTTGAACTTTGGGTTTTATCTTTCAAACATTATTTTCACCACTCTTTTTCATATTTCTAGTTACTTTTGCTGATATAATCTTCATTTCTAGACTCTCTTCCAAGCCATTCTCTTTTGTCTTTTCTTTTCAGGCTGTAGCACTCCCTTTGGTAGTTCCTGAAAAGTCAGTCTCTTTGTTATAAACTCTCAGTTTCTGTTTATCTGTGAATATTCTAAACTTCCCTCATCTCTGAAAGACAAAATTGCTGGATAAAAGATTGTTGGCTGGCAGTTTTTTTCTTGCATTAACTTAAACATATCATACCACTGCCTTCTTGCCTCTATGGTTTTTGATGAGAAATCAGCACTTAATCTTATTGGGTATCCCTTATATGTTATGCATTGCTTTGCCTTGCTGCTCTCAGGGTTCTCTCTTTGTCTTTTACATTTGAAATTCTGATTATTTGTCTCAGAGTAGGCCTATTTGGATTTATTCAAATGGGAGTGCTTCGTGGACATGGATATCTATGTCCTTCAATATGGTTGGGAAATTTTCTAATATTATTTCCTCAAATATTCCTTCTGCCCCCTTTCCCTTCTCTTCTCCTTCTGGGACACCCATGCCATGCATGTTTGCATATCTTTTTCTGTCATTTATTTCCATGAGACTCTGTAAAATTTTTTCCATTCTTTTCTTCATCTGTCCTTTGTATGTTCACTTTCCAAAGCCATGTCTTCCAAACTCACCAATCTTTCCTTCTGCCTCCTCAAATCCGCTGTTATATGCTGCCGGTGTATTTTTAATTTCATTTATTGTTACTTTTATTCCCATAAGATCTGCTAATTTTCTATGTATGCTTTCAAATTATTTGTGCTCATTCAGTGTCTTCTTAATATCCTTAATCTCTTCCGCTATCTCATTGAATTTGTTGAGATTTGTTTGAACATCTATGATTAGTTATCTCAACTCCTTTATTTCTCCTGGAGACTTATCTTGTTCCTTTGTCTGGGCCATATCTTCTTGTTTCTTGGTATGGGTTGGAAATTTTTGTTGGTGCCTTGGCATCTGGTTTACTAGGTGTATTTATTCTAAGCAGTTTCTATCTTTAATAAAGCATTTTCTATTAGATAGGCTTTGTGCTCTTTTCCCTGTTTCATGCCCTTTCTCCCTTGCTGGTTGTATAGTAAGAGCTGAGGATGCAGTTGGTACTGTAATCTATGGAGGCTGAAGCTGCCCACATTGCTCCAGGAAGTGATGAAGCCTTTCCCACCTTTCTCCCCTGCCAGGGGTATAGATGGATCCGCAGCTGTGTTCAGTAATCCAAGCTATGCAGTAGTTGCCCAGAGAGACTGATAAAGCTTCACTTCCCTTCCTCCCCTGCCTGGGGCAGTGATGAAGCCACAGGTGTTGGCAGCAAATTCAGCCAAGTAGGTCAAAACTGAATGTAGTTGCCCAGGTAGATTTTTGAAGCACCAGCCCTGCTCCTCCCTTGCCAGAGGTGGGTATGGAGCCTCAGGTGTGCCCAAGAATCTTGTCTGGGTGGACTGAAAGCACTGGCATTTGCCTGGAGAGGCTGAGGAAACACCACCCACCCCTGTTCTATCAGGGGTGAGGATGGAGCCACAAGTGTCAAACTATCCAGTCCTTGCAGGCTGAAAGCATCTGCAGTTGCCTGGACAGCCTGGTGCAGGTCCCCCCAGGTTCCTCCCTGCTGGAGGTGGGCCTGGAACCTAGGCTAGGGCAGCATTCTAACCTGAGTGGAAAGAAGCTGGTTTCTACTGTCACTGTGATTTTCAATCAGCCTGGCCCCCCCTCATGCCAGGGGCAGAGTTAAAATGCAGTCTACCAGTTTCTTTCTGACTTGGACAGGTTCAAACTTTAGCTCTTCTTTAGATTAGAATTTAGGCAGACAAATTTACTAACCAGTAGCTGAAGTCTGTGCTTGATCATCTTCCTCCCCCATTTTTGGGAAATGGAGCTTCCAACTCCAGCCAGGGAATAGCTCCTAAGGTGACTTGCCCAGCCAGCAGGGGATGGGCACCAGTCTCAGCTACATGGAGTGCTCTACTCATGAATCTTCACTGCAGACAGGCAGTCTCCCCCTTCCATTCTTCCAAGGATGTTGCAGGATGCTCTTGTGGACTCCTGGACTCCCAAACAAGTGCTTTAGATAGCTCTGTGTGATTACTAACTGTCCTGTAGGACAAGCTCTTAGAATGCCTTACTCCACTGTCATCTTGCCCCTTCCCTCCCTGTCATATACACTATACTTATCAGAACTCAGAGTTTCTTTTCCTAAAGTGGTTAATGTGTGGGTAAAGGAGGGAGAGGTGCTGGCAAGTAATGTGAAGCTGCTGCTACCAGTAAGAACAGCTTTGCACTTAATTTTGGCTTTAAGTTCTCTTTTGTTCAGCCTTAAAACTTTTAGTGACAGCTTAGGCACCAAATAGATGGCTGAATTCAATCTTTCTTCCTGCTGTTAACGTCCAAGTGTATATCAATAGATAGCATATGCTTTCAAACCCCAGAGAATCCTCTCATATCTTATACAGTCCCTGAACAGGTAAGACAGTGGAAGGACCATTACTCCCTCCCTCTTACCCAATACTTCACTACCAGATCTTGAGTTTTCCAGGCAATCTTGGTGGGAGAACCACCAAGAGAACCACCACCATCTGCTTCCCTCCAACGTTTAGGCAAGAGCATGTGCTACCAGATCCTGGTGAATCTTATCTCCTAATCTAGCTTGTGTGGCCCTGTTTGTTTTTTTAAAGGAAATTTTGACTTTGCCCACCCTATGTTGGGTGCCAAATTTGTCAAGCACAAAGCTAAGACCAAGACTGACAGAAATGGTTGGTAAAGTAACAAGCCCTTTTTAGATTCAGTTTATTACTTTCATAGACAGCAAAAAGAAGAGAAGCCAAAGGTGCCACCTCCCCATGTCCTTGTTCCAGTCACCAAAAAGGACTGTGCAGAAATAAAAGGGTCCAGATGTCTGCAATGAAAGTTGGGGGATATCCTGTTGTTGAGGAGCTCATTCTAGACTACAACTAAGTGTTTTTATATTCTCCAGCTATACCTTAAGGGGGACTAGAGCCCCATACCGCATCAGAATATGGGAGGTGATGAGAAACTGTCTCATGACAGTCTGCCTGTGGAGATAAATAGGTGGGTGGGAGACAGCCTCCTAGTAGCTCCTTATAGGCCTCCCATCCTTGTATGTTATAGGATTTCAGCATGTTCTGTCAAGACTCAGATTCGTGGTGGGTCAAACCTCACCTATATCATGTATGTGGATACATGAATTGGTATCAGGACTCTGCGGGGGCACTGTTACCCCATACACATAATCCTCCAAATGAGAGAATAAACATTGACATTACCCTACAATCCAATCTATAGACCCCATTCAAATATTGCAACTGTCCTAGCAATGTTTCATTTTCTTTTCCGGTCCAGTACACAGTACATGAACACATTTTGTGTTAGTTGTCATGTCTTAAACCTCCTTCAGTCTGGGGCTGCTTCTTAGCCTTTATCTTTAATGTTTTTGACAGTAAATCTTCCACCCATCAACCAGCCTTAGCATCCATTGGTGATTCCCACCTGAATCAGTTACTACTATGTTTACCAAAGGACTATTTTCTAATTCCATAATTCCTTCTCCATTTACTAATTAGCTTTCTACTTGAAAGGAGCAGCTTTCTCTTCTCCCCATGTATTTATTTTTATCAGTGTGGATTCACAGATTATTCAATGGCTTATAATCTTTCACTATCAATGTTTATTCTGATGCATAAATTATCCCAGACTGGGCCAATGGGAATCCATCCAGGCTATACATAATTCCTTATTTTATGGCTCAAAAAGATGGCCCAGACTTATGTTTTCCATGCCCCAGCCCTGGAATCAGCCATATCTCTTATGGGCCCTGATTCCTTTTAATACAGGATGGTATTTGGAAAGCAATGTCTGGGTGCTAGGTGTGGTCATAGCTACTGGAGTATCAATTTCATTAGTCTCTCTTGGTGGAGAGAGCTAAGAAATGTATGCATATGTGTATATACACTCATCTATATATATCTGATCTATCTGTATATAGATTTTTTCCCTTGGGGGGGAAGACTTCATATCTATACTTTCAATTTTCATTTTATTCTTCTCCCTTTCCATGTTTGTAAATAATTTCTCTGACACCAAGAAACCTAGATCCCATTTTTATTCAATGTATTTACCTATTTGCTCAACCAATTTACTTATTTTCTTAATGTAACTGATTGCTGGCCACCTCCTCACCCTGAGGGCACTGGCACCCCATCATGGTCACTGTACCTCCCTTTCCCCTACTGTGGCTGGAAATTTCAATGCTTCATGCTTTTATTCAGCCCTGTTTCCTCAGCCACTGGGCACTTTGATATCTCCAAGTACCTGTCTTTGACCCAACCCCACCATGCTGTCGTACAAATTTGCCAACTCTGGTTGTGAAGTTAGGAAAACAATTTCACATTGCCTTGGCTCTGTCAATGTAAAGTTTATAAGGTGAAGGAGAGAGGAGGAGATCTTAAGGATGTCTATTCAGTCTCTGGTTTGTGCAAATGGATGATCCACTCACTGAGTTAAGAGACTTTGGAAAGAGATATAGTTTAGGGAGAAAACTATGAGCTGGAATTTAGATGTATTAAGTTTGATGTGCCATTGAGGTAGCTAAATGGAAATGCTTAGTAAGCAGCTGGATATGTAGGTCTGGAGTTCAGATAGCAGTTTGGATAGAGATATAAATTTGTCTGAAAATTGCATATTAGTTAGCAAAGAGAGAAGCCAATGAATGAATGTGAGAAGGAACAACCAGAGGAGAAAAACCAGAATAGAAAGCAGAATTCAAAGGAGGTATATTTCAAAGAGAAGCTTTCAACTTTGTCAAACTGAGAGGTTCATTCAGGACAGGAAAAGCATCTATTGAGTTTCTCTATGTAGAGGTCACTAGTGTACTTGATAGGTGTGGTTTCAGTGTTATGACATAAGCAGAGGTCAGAGTGCAATTAGTTGAATGAATGGGAGATGAGAAAGCAGAGAGAGAACAAGTGTATATTGTTCTATCAGAGATTTGGCTGTCATTGAAAATAGAGAAGCTACTGATCAGAAGGGGTTGTGCACAGAATGCAATAGTTTGTGTAAAGGTAAGCCATTTTGTTCACATCACTGTTCCTTGTTATGCTCAACACTTTCAAACACTGAACACTGAACAATGAGGTATCTTGGTGGTCATGTACTTTAACCTCATTTTATACTTGAAGAAAATGAGGCTCAGAAAGGGAGAGAGACTTGGGCTCAAGGTTGATCTGTAAAAATAATCAAATCATTTTATTTCCCTCAGATTTTCTTTTTATCAAACTCTTACCTTGTTTCATAAAATAATTACCATAAATTCCTGGTTCCTTAATTAATACTTATAAATTTTATTTTGAAATAATTATAGACTTACAAGAAGTTGCCAAAATAATACAGAGTCCCATGTACCCTTAACCCAGTTTCCCCCAATGATAAAGTCTTATATAACTAAAGTACAATTTCAAAATCAACAAATTGGCAATGGTATAATGTTAACTAGACTACAGACCTTGTTCAGTTTCACCAAATTTTACATGCATTCACTTGTATGTGTATGTAGTTCTATGCAATTTTTACACAGGTATAGATTTGTGTAACCAACACCACAATCAAGATTCAGAACTTTCCATCAGCACAAAGGTACCCCCTTGTGTTATCCCTTTGTAGTTGCACATATTCACCTTCCTGTCCCTGTCTCTGGAAATTACTAACCTGTTCCCCATCTCTGTAATTTTTGTCGTTTCAAGAATGTTACATAAATATAATCATATAGTATGCAAACTTTTGAGATTGTCTTTTTTTTTCACTCAGCATAATGCCCTTAGTGTCCACCCAAGTTGTTGTAGGTATCAATAGTCTGTTCCTTTTCATTAGAGTAGTAATGGATGTAACAATGCTTGTTTAACCATTCACCTACTGAAGGACATCTATGTTATTTCCAGTTTTTTACTATTATGAATAAAGTCCATACAAACATTTGTGTACAGGTTTTTGTGCAGACATAGATTTTCATTTTCCTTTGCTGGGTTATATGTTAATTGTAATGTTAACTTTATAAAAATTTTCCCAACTATTTTCCAGAGGGGCTGTACCATTTTACATTCCCATCAGTGACATTTGAGATCCAGTTTGTCCATATACTCAACAGCATTTGGTGTTGTTACTATTTTTAATTCAGCCATTCTGATAGGTATGTAGTAATATCTCACTATGTATGGCTTTAATTTGCATCTCCCTGATTACTAATGACATTCCTCATCTTTTCATGTGCTTATTTGCCATCCATATTTCCTCTTTGGCGAAATGTCTATTCATGTCTTTTGCTCTTTTCCTAATTGGATTGTTTTTTACTGTTGAGTTTTAACTATTCTTTATATATTCTAGATTCATCAGCTATATGGTTTGCAAATGATTTCTTTTAATCAGTACCTTGTCTTTTCCTCTTCTTAAGCTTATTTTAGTGCCAAAATTTTAAATTTTGATGAAGTCCAATATATCAACTTTTTTTTTAAATGGATTGTGCTTTAGGGGTACAGTCCAAGAATTCATTACCTAGCTCTAGATTCCATAGATTTTCTCCCATGATTTTTTCTAAAAATCTTATAGTTTTATTCCTTACATTTAAGTCCATGATCCTTTTTTTTTTTTTTTTTTAAAGAAAATGGTCCTGGGGATTGAACCCAGGACCTTGTATACTGGAAGCAGGAGCTCAACCACTGAGCTATATCTGCTCCCCTCCATGACCCATTTTGAGTTAATTATCATATAAGGTATGAGGTTGAGGTTGAAGTTCATTTTTTTTTCTTTTTTGACTATGGATGATTGCTCCAGCATGAAGGATAGCCTTTTCAACACATTTGAATTGCTTTTGCACCTTTGTCAAAATCAGTTGGGTGTATTTGTGTGGGTTTGTTTCTCTTGCATTGATTTCTGTGTCTATCTCTCTGCTAACACCATACCATCTTGCTTACTGTAGCTTTACAGTAAGTCTTAAAAGTTGGGTAATGTGAGTCCTCCAACTTCATTCTTCTTCTTCAAAATTGAAATAGCCTATTTTACATCTCGTTATTTTTGACTTTCCTGTCAGGTAAGAAAAGAGAAGAAACATGGCTGTGAGGAATTAAGTAAAATATAGCATTTACATTCCATATTCCCTACGGCAGTGGTTTTCAAACTTTAACATGCCTCAGAATTAGCTGGGGAGTTGGATGCAGTGATTCTGATGTAGGTGGTCTGGACTATACTCTGAAATCTGAAAAGCAATTATCTAGGGAGAAACATGAATAAATAAAATTACCCTTTATCACTATTGTTAGAATTTGTGCTTTCTTTCTTTTCACCTCCCCCAACCCCCACTTTAATTTCAAGTATGCAATGGGTCTAATCCTTTGCTGAGGATACACTTACCATTTGTAGTTACACATAGTAATAGTGCAACAGAACTTTTTAAAAGCATGATTTTTATTACATCCCAAGCCCTAAATGTTTCTGGAAAAACATATTTATATCATAATGCTCAATAGGAATTTGCTTCAGAGTCAAATATGCTAGAACTCATCTGTTTGGTTGAAAAGGGGCACCCACATAGATTCAACCTTTGATATCTATCTCAGAATACATATTTTAGAGATCAAGAAAGAAGATATGAAACACATGCCTCTCAATGAGGACAAAGAGTAAGGTGTGCTGGTGAGTCACCTATACTTCCATCCACTAACCCTGATGTACTTATTTACTTGCCCAATACAAACATTATGACAACCAAATTGAAACACGAAGTCGGTTTTGAAGAGAATATCTGAAAATGAAAATAAAACTTTCAAGCAAAACAAGAGAAAATAAATATTTAAAATGCACCCCCAGATATTTTATTCCAAGGTATTCCTTGCCAATTTACCTTTCATAGCCTTTTAAAAAATCTTACTTAAATCATCTTGCATAGGCCAGTTATAGGTAGGAGGATTCAATCAGCTCTAATGAAACTCTTAGAAAGACATCTTGTGTTTATTGCATGAGTAAAACTCATACATTGGGATATCAGAAAAGCCAACCCATTATTTACCTATGCATGAGTTATGTGTATTTTCATAGACTATATTTAGTATACAAATAGAAAAAATCATCTTTTTTTACCCCATTTTGTCTCCTGCATTATTCTAGGGAAGACAGTTCTTGCATAAGTTCTTCCTTTTCTTGTTGCAACTCCTGCAAATGTTGTTGGTTTTGCTCCAGTCTGTCCTCCAACCACTGGAGAAGAGGCCCGCTGACTGCTGACATCTGGCTGCACAGATTCTTGGTAAACACTTCAATAGGAAAAACACAGACGAGGTCACTGTGGAAGAGCACTGTCCACTGGCTTGTTCCCACTCCACCACCAAGAGCCCCCAACTGTGAGCAGAGGAAGAAAGGGTTGAAGGAGGAAGTAGAAAAAAGCACAGTAAGTAGGATTTGTATAAGATTTCTTTGGCCAGCCAAGGGAAAGACAGAGGAGGTTAGAAAAGCAGATACCTATTCTGAGGCTATTATGAACACTCCTGAATCCATCAGCCAGAGGGAAGCCTGGTTATGCAGAAAGTGGAAAGATGGTCAGCTCTTTACTCCCTTAGACAAAATGGTCAAGAGCCTAAAAAGGGTTCCTTTCCCCTACTCTTTAGACCTTCCCACCCTGCAAATGACTATAACTCCCTAGAGAGCTATAACTCTGCATTCTGCAACTTAATTTTCCATATAACCCTTTAGGAAAGTTGCTTATCAAATGTTATTAACATTGAAGAAATAAATACATTAATTCAATTAACTGGATAGATCTTTTAAAATGAAGAAAAACCAGAGGGATGAAGAGTAAGGCAGTTATCTTTCATGCCTTACTGTGAATTAATGGAGTTAAAATCTTGCTCTCCTAAGCCTTAGCTGAGTTCAGCTTCATGATGAGACAATGATTCTATGGCATTATTTTGAAAAAAATTCCTCCCAATGGAAATATCTTTTACTCTTCCATAATACAGGATTGTTATTGAAATGACCACTGTTAATACTTGGGGATGTGTTTTCCAAGACTTTTGTATAAGTGCATGTATGTGTGTATATATATACATATGTATGTATGTGTGTGAGAGTGTATATATGTATATCTATATAATATAAACTTTTGAATAGAAATTGTGTTGTTTTATCTTACTTTTTCCCCATGTAACTATATAATATAGACATCTTTCTATGTTAGGAAAGATCTAGCTTTCCTTTTTAGGGCTGCATAATATTCTTCTGAATGGACACACCAATTTAATAAATCACTTCTTGATGGACATTTCATTGGAATCCAATTTTTCCTATTATAAATACTATAATTAATATCCTTTTAAAAAAATTTATCCCCCCTCCTTTGTGGCTTTTTGCTTGCTGTATGCTCTCCATGTCCATTCACTGTGCGTTATTGTGTCTGTATTTATTTTTATTTATTCCACCCTCCTTGCAGCTTGCTTGTTGTTGTCTGCTCTGTGTCCATTTATAGCATGCTCTTCTTTGTTTTTGCTTGTCTCCCTTTTTGTTTTGTCACCTTGCTGAGTTGGCTCTCCGTGGTGCTGGCGGGCTGATGGCACTCTGCGGTGCCCAGGCTGGTGGCTCTCCGCAGCGTGTGGGCGAGCCTGCCTTCACAAGGAGGCCCTAGGATGCGAACCCAGGGCCTCCCATATGGTAGACAGGAGCCCAACTGATTGAGACAGCCGCTTCCCAATTAATATCCTTTTAAAGATATTCTTATACCCTTGTCCTACAATATCTTTTATAAAGATTTATTTTATTTATTTATACCCCACCCCCTCATTGTTTTGTGCTCGCTGTCTGCTGTGTGCTCTTCTGTGTCTGCTTGTATTCTCTTTAGGCAGCACTGGGAACCAATCCTGGGATCTTCAGGAGTGGGAGAGAGTTGCTCAGTCTCTTGCGCCACCTCAGCAACCTGGTCTGCTGTGTCTCTTATTGTCTCTCCTCTGTATCTCTTTTCATTGCGTTATCTTGCTGCACCAGCTCTCTGTACAGGCCAGCACTCCCACATGGGCCAGTTCTCCTGTATGGGCCAGCTCTCTGCATGGGCCAGCACTCCATGTGGGCCAGGACTTCACCTGAGCCAGCTCTCCACTCAGGCCAGCTCACCATGTAGGCCAGCTTGCCTTCACCAGGAGGGCCCCAGGAATTGAATCCTGGACCTCCCATATGGTAGGCAGGAGCCCAATCGCTTGAGCTACATCTGTTTCCCATCCTACAATTTTTTAAGGATATATTTCTATAAGTGGAGTTGCTAGATCCAAGTCCATGTACATTTGAAAACTGATTATCTATTATTTTCCAAATTATACCAAATTATACCTCCAGGAACAGCATATGGGAGTATTCACTCCCCCACATCTTCGCCTAATTATCTCTAGGTTTCAACTTTGTCAAAAGAAAAGGTGAAAAAAATGACTTTTTTAATCAATACATCTTTGATATTAAGGTTGAGTGTTTCACTGCCATTGGCTATTTCTCATGAATGGCCATTTGTGTCCTATGCCAATTTTTCTAATGGAGTATTTTTTCAATAATATTAAAAATAGCTGAAAATTATTGAGATCTATCTATAGGCCAAGCATTATTCTAAGTACATGGCATCAATCATGCATTTAATTCTCACCAATTACCCTGGAGGTCCTATCCCTATTTGGTGTAAGAGAAATCAGGTAGATCAGGTAACTTGTGTATTCCTCATCCCCTCCACCTGCCTTTTATCAAATATAGAACATGGGTGAGGAACATGAGCTCAGGAGGCCAACTACTTGACCTATGAATAGACTATGATTCTAATTTCAGTTCTGCCCCTAATTATTAGCTGTGTGACCCCAGGCAAGTTATTTAACACTTCTAATTTGAATTTCCTTATTATAAAATGGGGATAATAATAGAACCTATTCTCACAAGCTTGTTGTGAAGATTCAGTGATCTTAAAACCTACTATGTACAAGACACTGCTGAGCATTTTCCTTGTGGGTGTAACCTCTAAAAGTCTTTAAGTTTTAGTCAAATTTGTCAGGCTTTTCTTTTGTGACTTTAGGGCTTAGGATCATACTTAGGGTATCACCTTTCCATAGCAGAAAAACACACTATTATTTTGTCCTGTGTTTTTTTTTAACATAAAATAAGCTTTTTTGGGGTATAATTTACAAAACAACACAGTGTGCCTATTTTAAGTGTATACTTCAATGAGTTTTGACAAATCTAAGCATTCTTGTAACCATCCCCCATCAGTCAAGGGATAGATTGCTGCCATCACCCAAAAACGTCCTCTCTGTAGTTTCTTTTGCAGTCAATGCCCCTCCACCCTCAGCCCTAGGCAGCTACTGTTATGCTTGCTGAATTGGCTTTGCCTGTTCTTGAATTTCATATAAATGGAACTATAGAGTATGTACCCTTTTGCATTTCTTTTGGGTCAATGCCTAGGAGAGAAACTGGTGAGACATTTGGTAATTGCCAAACTTTTCCAAAGTGGTTGTACCATATTTAATAGTAAGAGTTTAAATATATCTGGAATTTATTTTTGTGTAGAGTATGAGGTAGTAATCTATTTTTCCCTAAATGGAAAGAGAAGAATATAAGACTATGAAACTTAAGACTCTTTCATTCAGCATTATACCCTAGTGCCTAGCAGAGTGTGGACATTCAACTATTTCTTGAATGAATAAACTGACAAATGAACTGTCCCCAAATTATTTAATGAATAAGCCATACTTTTCCCTTGATGTACCATCTTTATTAAATAGTAAATTTCTGTATGTATGTGGATATTTTTGAATTCTATTTAGTCACACTGATCTATTTATCCATTTTTGAGCTGTTACTATACTTTTTTTTTTAATATTTATTTATTATTATTATTTTTAATTACATTAAAAAATATATATGAGGTCCCATTCAACCCCACCGCCCCCGCCCCCCACTCGCCCCACAGCAACACTCTCTCCCATCATCATGATACATCCATTGCACCTGGTAAGTTCATCTCTGAGCATCACTGCACCCCATAGTCAATGGTCCACATCATAGCCCAGACTTGTAGCTTTAGATTATGTTTACATGTCATATATTACCAACTTTTAACTATTTGTCATGTTTTACTCTCAGGCAGAAATAAAGGGATAAACCAAACTATCTTTCTTTTACTGTCTCAAGTTATTACATACATTTGATATCCCAATTTATTTTTACCATAATTTTCCCAAATTAATATGTATTCTATATCTAACCTTTAAACTCATCACTATATTCCATTTTACTATTAAGAGAACGTGGCAATATATTGGGCTTCACTTTTCAGGAAGTTTTGGATCACAGAGAGGTTCAACGATGGCAGCGGAGGAATACTGGTGTGGGATGTTATTGACAGGGGACACATGGTTGGCAGGGAGTTCTACAGGGCATATATACAGGGTACATAAAAATGTTTGGATATTTTCATAGTGGATACAATTAAAAACAACAACTGAGGGAGTGCTGAGTTCCTAGCCAGGGGAGCTCTATCACAGTCCCTAAAAGAACAGCAACAATCCCCCAAGTGCAATGACAATGACCAAAGAAGAAAGAAGGTCCAACAATGAGCCCTTGACACTAATGACTATGCTTGTGAGCCTGTACACCTGAAATAAGAACAAGGCCTAGAGCTGCAGGGTGCCTAAGCGTTACCTCCTGAGAGACTCCGTGTTGCTCAAATGTGGCCAGTCTCGAAGCCAAACTCAGCATGTAAATGTATTGCCTTCCCCCCAGCGTGGGACATGACTCCCAGGGATGAGCCTCCCTGGTGCGGAGGGATTACTACCAAGTACCAGCTGATGATGTAACTAGAAAATGACCTTGAATAAAAGGGTCAACTCAGACCAGCAGAGTATCTCAGTCTACATATAATACCAGGAGTTAAAAATGCTTTTTGACCTGAATCAAGGGGTAAATGGAAAGGACAAATGAGTTTATATGGCTATGAGTCTCCAAAAAGAGCCAGGAGGTTATCAGAGGGGTTGCCCTTATGCACACCTCAGTAGAGTCCCAGAGACAGATAAAGTAGATACAACCCCACGTATTGGTTCTTCTGAGGGCTACAGAGACCCAGAGGTTCTATGGTCATGGCAGATGGAGTTCAGTGCCATGTTAGTTGGCTCTTCTTTGGAGTTTGTGTTTCTGTGTGATGGAGCTGGACTCAGATGTGATCTTTTTTCACAAGCATCTCCTGTTGCTTTTACCAGAACTGTAGTTGGTGCTGGGGTTTAATATATACCCAGGGGATCTGAATCTCTGGACTGACCATATGATAGCCAGGCCCTGAGCCTCAACAGACTTCAGCTCCTACACTCTGCTTTGTTGGACTTACCCCACTCAGCTAACATGGAGTTGAAGAAGGTCAACCACCACACCATGGAACCAAGAGTGCCTACAACTGGAAGCAGGATTGCATCCAGCATCCATGTGGAATCTAAGCCCCCTCTTGATATAGATGTGGAGTGGACATAACCATTCCAAGGTCCACAGGATGGAGGAATAGAATATGGATAAGAGTGGACTTACTGATATTCTATTCATGAACTATTGTGATTAGTAATCGAAAAAATGTGGCATTGGTGTGGAGAATGTGGCCATGGTGGCTGCTGGGTGTGGGGAATGAGAGGAAGAGATGAGATGTGGAGGCGTTTTCGGGACTTGGAGTTCTCCTGGGTGATGCTGCAGGGACAGTTACCGGACACTGTACGTCCTCCCATGGCCCACTGGGTGGACTGTGGGAGAGTGTGGGCTATGATGTGGACCATTGACAATGAGGTGCAGTGGTGCTCAGAGATGTATTCACCAAATTCAAGGAATGTCTCATGATGATGGAGGAGATTGTTGCTATGGGGGAGGAGTGGGGTGAAGGGGATAGGGGGTATATGGGAACCTCATATTTTTTTATTGTAATTAAAAAAAAATAAAGACAAAAAAATTTCATATGGAAAAAAAATCTTAAAAAAAAAGAGTTATTACATATAACATTTGAAAGCCTCCACTCTTTTCTCACTGGTGACTTTGCCAGTATCTAGGGAGATAGCACAGAATGTTGAGGGAGTCAGGGTTAGCTTGAGGGAAAAGGTGTGGGTGGGTAGGTAATGTACCCTGGGAAAAGTGATGTGATATATATATAGTATTGGGCTTTCTGCTCCTTGGCCTTGTAAAGGAATTCTTTATACATTTATTGGTGTAAAAGATTTTCTCCTTCGTGCCCTCCCTTTTATTTATCTATCTGTCTATCTATCCATCCATCTCTTTTGATCTTTACCATAATAGGCCGGGAGTGGTGTGCTGAGGACTGTTCATGGGAGCCAACTGTTAAAACTTCAGGAAGTTTCTGATATGGTTGATGTCATGCTGGTAGTGTGAAATCAGCCATGGTAGGGGTATTACACAACAAAAACTGACAAATACTACAAATAAAGGGCCCTCCCCCTTCCATGAGAGCTGTTTGTTAAACATGTACCAGCACACCACTGAGTAGGTCTATCATAAAGCTTATTCAGTTTACTCTTGTCTTACTCTAGATAAGGTACATTTACAGTATTAAAAAGTCCATAGGGTTCAAAAGAAATATTTGGATCAATGGTAAAGGTCTTGGGAAAAGAAACTCAATGATAACTTGTACTCATTACTTCAATCACTGAAGTAAACTGGCTTTTGTCAGTTGAGTATTTCAGGGGTTAGTGCCTACATTCAAGGAAAAAAACTTACCTGAGCCATTATGGATCTTGGTTACTGAATCCAGATGTGTAAGGCTAAAGGGATAAAATAGTTAGGGTTAGTGACAAAGCAGCACTGAAGGGAAAGCAAAATAGTTACAGACTACAGCAAAATGATAAACTATATCAGACATTTGTCAGCTGGATTAGGTGAATATGAATGGTTTAAAATGCCTTCATTGTTAAATTCATAATGATTTGGGGGAAGTGATTTTTAGTCAATAGACATGATAATTTTTAAATTACTATCTCTCGCTTCTGAAGGCTTAATATGGTACACATTTATTGGGGAGTTGTTAATGTGCAAGGCCTGGTGCTTGGCACCAGGGCCAATAAGATGTTCTTATTTTGTTTTTACACATGAAAGTATCTTTTCCCTGAAAAATCCAAAGTGTAACAGGAGAGAAATAAATGTTAAGGAAACTGTTATCACACATTATGATTGGAGACTGTTACAAAGCTTTCTTAAAGAAGTAAAAGGAAAAGATACTCAGCAGTTGAGTTGCTAAAGATAAAAGGACAGAAGAAGAGAACAGGGACTAGATGCTGAGAAGGAGAAGAAAGAGAGGGTCTCTACCTGTGGATCCTCCTATATGCATCCTGTTCCTCCTGGCACAGGATCTTGGGCAGCTCTACTGCTGACTCAAGGCATACTTTCCCAATGGTGACATGAGGTACAATATGGATTGGGATTTCAATTCTTTCATACCTGCAAGGCAGTCAATTCAGGAGAGTTTTTAAGCCTGAAGTGTAACAATCAGAAGTTCTGTATACTCTTTATGGAAATTTTGAGGTACAGCCTTCTTCAAAGATTAAACATTCCTATAATTTATTTTAGTGACTCATCTTTAAGGTGGATAGAGTACAAACTGGGTTCACCTGGGGAGAAAATTCAAAGTCTATTTGTAGAGTCAATATTCTCTAGTCCCATAGAGAATCTGAGGCCACTTTGATAAACTTAACAAGGCCTTTGTAGCCCAGGGTGCTGATGACTGCTCCCCACACTAGGGAAATAGCTACCTAATATTATATTCAGTTAGGAAATTGCCAGTGAGGTTGAACAGATTGATCACAGAGCCTGAGGAAGAGTAACTACAGAATCTTCAATGACACCATCAATTTATGTAGATGGGATTACTCACATAATTGCTCATTTGTTCAAACTCAGTGTTCACCTGTAGCCCTCATTTCCCATTCTCTCTGCTGGGGGAAAATACATAAGAAATTCACAAATATTTGTATTTCCATTCTAGATTAAGGGAAACAGATATGCTTGTTACTGAGGCCAACCAATCTATCTCTACCACTTTTTACTCCAAACAAACCTAAATTCCACCTAACAGTGGTTTCAGTGGAGCATCTAGGTTGAGGCCCCTGGCACTGTGAGGCTCCACTGGCATGTGGTGGTAAACCAGCAAAAGATATATCTTCCTTTCCCATCCAGCAGAGTGTGCCTGGACCCCACATAACCTAGATGGAAGCACCTGCCCCAAAACACACACGTACCCAAGTAGCCAGGGAGGACTTCAGACAAAGTATGCCACAGCTGCTAGTGATTTGCAGAGGGCCCTTTGAAATTACAAACAGTGACTATTATCACTAATGGTTCTAGAAACCTGGAAAAAGTTTGCTGCTGTTAAGCTGATTAGCAGGGTGCCCCATGGATTTTTCAGGACCATGAGGAGAAATGGTTCCAGTGGTCCACTGGGTTTATAATCACAAAGAGTTATCTAAAGCACCTGTTTGGAGGGCTCAGAAGACTAGAAGTGCATCTTGAAACATCCTTGAAAGAATGGAAGGAAGAGCCTGCACATCTGCAGTGAAGATTCATGAGTAGAGCACTCCATGCCATGGAGGCCAGTGTTAGAAGCTACATTTCTCCAAAATGGAAGAGGAAGAGATAGTTGGGCACCAACTTCAGTTATTGATTAGTAACTGAAGCTGGCTAAAGCATAACCCTGGCTAAAGTATAATCCTAACAACAGCTAAAGTTTGAACCTGGCCAGTCAGAAAGAAGCTGGTAGCCACCATTTTAACTCCAACCCCAGCATAAGGGGAAGCAAGGTTGATTGAAAATCACAGTGAAGGTAGGGATCAACTTCTTTCTACCCAGATCAGATTGCAGCTCTGGCCTAAGCTCCAGCCCCACCCCTGGCAGGGAGGGAGCTGGGGGGACCTGCACCAGCCCCTCTGGGCAACTGCAGGGGATTTTGGCTGGAACAGACTGAATAGTCAGACACCTGGGACTCCATCACCACACCTCAATAGGATAGCAGCGGAACTGTGTTCCCTCAGCTTCTCTGGGCAACTGCAGATGCTTTCAGCACACACAGACTGGTTTGTTGACCTCCTGGGGCTCTACCCCTGCCCACCCATAGGATAGGAAGGGGCTGGTGTTTCTTCAACCTATCTGGGCAATGCAGGCATTTTTAGCTTGCAAAAACTGAACTGTTGGACACCTGTAGCTCCAACCACACCCATGATAGGACAAGAGGGAGGTGGTGTCTCCCCAGGTTTTCTGGACAACTAAAAGTACTTTCAGCCCACAACAACTGAATAGTTGGACACCTGTGGCTTCATCCCACCCCTTAATAGGATAGGAGGGGAGCGATGTTCCCTCAGCCTTTCTGGGCAATGGTAGGCACTTTTGGCCTACAAGGACTGGACTGTTGGGCACTTGTGGATCCACCCTCACCACCCAAAAGGATAAGAGGTAGCTGGGGTTTCCTCAGACTCTCTGGACAACTACAGGCACTCTCGGCCTGCATGGATTGGACTGTTGGGTACATCAGGCTCCACCCCCAACTCCCAATAGTATAGGAGGGGTGCTGTGTTTCCTTAGCTTCTCTGACCAACTGCAGGTAGTTTTGGCCTACATGGACTTGTCTGTTGTATGCCTGTGGTACCATCCCAACACCTTAAAGGCAGAAGGTACAGTACCCCTTCAGACTCTCAGGGCAACTGCAGGTGGTTGGGCCCACATGGATTAGATTACTGGGCACTGCCGAGGGCCCATCCCCAAACATGGCAGGGGAAGAGTGGCCAGTGCTTCAACAGTCTGCCTGGGCAACTGTAGTCAATTTTAACCCACTCAGCTTGGCTTGTTGCCCACACCTGCACCTCCATCCTCACTCCAGGCAGGGGAGGAAGTGGCGTGAAGATTCATCAGTCTCTTGGACAACCACAGATGGTCTTGGTCTGCACAGCTTTGATTACTATACACATCTGCAACTCCATCTCTACCCCGGCAGTGGAGAAAGGAGGGAGAAGCTTCATAGGTTCCTCAGGCAACACAGGTAGCATCAGTTTCCAGAGCATACAGTAACAACTACATCCTACTATACAACCAGCAAGGGAGAAAGGGCAAGAAACCCCTAAAAAGGAAATTGCGCCCAGCATAAATATATCTAGAAAGCCAGATGCCAAGACACCCAAAAAAATTACAATTCATACTAAGAAACAGGAAGATTTGGTCTACTCAAAGGAACAAGATAAGTCTCCAGATGACGTAAAGGAGTTGAAACAACTAATCATAGATGTTTAAACCAATCTCCTTAATAAAGTCAATGAGATGGATACAGAGATTAAGGATATTGAGAAGACACTGGGTGAGCACAAATATTTTAAAAACATATATAGAAAAATAACAGCTTATGAGAATGAAAGGCACAATAAATGAAATTGAAAATACAATGGAGGCAATAACAGCATATTTGAGAAGGCAGAAGAAAGGATCCATATGCTTGAAGACATGGCCTCTAAAAGTGAACAAAAAAAAGAACATAAAGAAAAGAATGGAAAAAAATGAACAGAGTCTCAGGGAACTAAATGATGGCAAGAAACATGTAAACAAACGTGCCATGGATCTCCCAGAAGGAGAAGAGAAAGGAAAAGGGGTAAAAGGAGTATTTGAAAAAATAATGGTAGAAAATTTCACAACCCTATTGAAGGACATAGATATCTGTGTCCAAGAAGCACAATATACACCCATCTGAATAAATGTGAATAGACCTACTTCAAGACACTTACTAACCAGAATGTCAAAAGCCAAAGACATAGAATTCTGACAGGAGCAAGAGAAAAGTGATGCATCACATACAAGGGAAACCCAATAAGATTAAGTGCCAATTTCTCATCAGAAACCATGAAGGCAAGAAGGCATTGGTATGATATATTTAATTTAATGCAAAAGAAAAACCGCCAGCCAAGAATCTTATATCTGGAAAGACTGTCTTTCAAAAATGAGGGAGAGTTTAGAATATTCATAGATAAAACAGAAACTGAGAGAGTTTGTAACCAAGAAACCAGCTTTGCAGGAAATACTAAAGGGAGTGCTACTACAAGAAAAGAAAATACAGGAGAGAGGGGCTTGGAAGAGAGTCTAGAAATGATTATATCAGTAATAGTAACTAAAAGTGTAAAAAAAGTGGTGACAATAAAATATGGCAGATAAAACCCATAGGTCAAAATGGATGATGCGAGAACTGCCTTTACAGTAACAACATTGAATGTCAATGGATAAAACTCCCCAATCAAAAGACACAGACAAGCCAAATGGATAAAATATGAACCATCTGTATGCTGTCTACAAGAGACTCACCGCAGATAGAAGGATGTGGATACACTGAAAGTGAAACACTGGAAAAAGAAACACTGGAGTAGCTATACTTATATCAGATGAAATAGACTTTAAAAGCAAAATCTGTTATTAGAGACAAGGAAGGACATTACATATTAATAAAAGGAGCAGTTCACCAGGAAGAAATAACAATCATAAATGTATATGCACCTAACCAAGATGACCCAGATTACATGAGGCAAACAATGGCAGAACTGAAGGGAGAAATAGATGTGTCTACAATAATAGTAGAGACTTCAATATGCCACTATCAGCACTGGATAGAACACCTGGGCAGAAGAGAGCTTGAATAATATGACAAATAGACTAAACCTAATAGACATATACAAAACATTGCACCCTGTGGCAGTTTGATATTGCTTATGAATTCAAAAAATAGATACTGGATTATGTTTGTAAACTGGTCTGTCCCTCTGGACATATTAGATTATATTGGATTCAGAGGTTTCCCTTTTACTTGATTAAATAACAAGGCTTTAACTGGGCAACATTGTAGGAAGTTGAATCCCTGCCCCATTGGTGGGTGGGAACTCACAGAGAAACCACACCACAGAGAAGGGATTTTGGACTTTTAATGCTGGAGCCTGGGCAGTAAGCACATAGAGGAGCAGAGAGAAGGCTCGATTAGACATGGCAGAGGCCCTGGGCTGATAGAAGAGCCATTCACCTGCTAGTCTACAGCTGGCCTTGTGGAGAGAGCAAAGCAGCTCAGCCCAGAGACAGGCAAGCCCCAGGAAGAGAGGAACCCAGGAAGCCTGAAACCTTGTAGACCTCAGCAACCATCTTGCTCCAACGTGTGGCAATAGACTGTGGTGAGGGAGGTAACTTGTACTTTATGGTCTGGTAACTGTAAGCTTCTACCCCAAATAAATATCCTTTATAAAAGCCAACCAATTTCTGTTATTTTGCATCAGCACCCCTTTGGCTGACCAGTACACACTCCAATAAAGCAGGATCCAGGAGAGACCATATGTTGGGCCACAAATAGATCTCAATAAATTCAACAAGATCAAAATTACACAATTTTTCTGATCATAATGGAATAAAGCTTGCAATCGATAACAGGCAGAAAAGGAAATATTCACAAATACATGGAGATTAAACAACACACTAATAATCAGTGGATCAAATAGGAAATTGAGAGAGAAATCAATAAATATCTCAAGATGAATGAAAATGAGAACACAACCTATCAGAACCTATGGGATGCAGCAAAGGCAGTGCTGAAAGGGAAATTTATAGCCCTAAATGCTTATATTTTAAAAAGGTGATAGAGGTAAAATTGAACACCTAACTGCACACCTGGAGGAACTAGAAAAAGAACAGCAAACTAATACCAAAGAAAGCAGAAGGAAAGAAAAAATAGCAGAAATAAATGTGATTGAGAACAAAAAAATGAGAGACTCAACAAGCCCAAAAGGTGGTTCTTCAAGATCAAGAAAATTGACAAACCCTTAGCTAGACTAACAAAGGAGAAAAGAGAGATGATGCAAATAAATTTAAAAATGAAAACAGGGACATTATTACTAACCACACAGAAATAAAAGAGATCATAAGTAGGCACTATGAACAACTGTACAGCAACAAACTAGACAATGTAGATGAAATGGAAATATTCCTAGGAATGTATGAAAAACCTCCACTGACCCTAGAAGAAATAGAAGACCTCAACAAACTAATCACAAGTAATGAGATAGGAATAGTCATCAAGCAACTCCCCAAAATGAAAAGCCCAGGACCAGATGGTTTAACAGGCAAGTGCTACCAAGCTTTCAAAGATTTAATATCAGTCCTACTCAAATTCTTCCAAAAATTGAATAGGAGGGAATTTAAGAGACCCATTTCCCTAATGAATACGGATGGAAAAATCCTCAACAAAATACTCACTAATAGAATCCAATAACACATTTAAAGAATTCTACACCATGGTCAAGTTGGTTTTATCACAGGTATGCAAGGGAGGTTCAACATAAGAAAACAATTAATTTAATACACCAGTTAATAAATAAGACATGAAAAATCACATAATCATCTCTATTGGCAAAAAAGCATTTGACAAAATACAGCATCCTTTCTTTATAAAACACTTCAAATATAGGAATAGTGGGAAAATTCCTCAACATGATAGGGGGCATATATGAAAACCACACAGGTAACATTGTATTCAATGGTGAAAGACTGAAAGTTTTCCCTGTAAGATCTGGAACATGACAAGGATGCCCACTGTTACCACTGTTGTTCAACATAGTGCTAGAGGGTCTAGCCAGAGCAATCAGGCAAGAAAAAGAAATAAAAGGCATCCAAATTGGAAAGGAAGAATAAAACTTTCGCTATTCACAGGTGATATGATCCTATACCTAGAAAGTCTCGAAAAATCTACAACAAAGGTACTAGAGCTAATAAACGAGTTGAGCAGAGGGGGAGGATATACAATTAATATGCAAAAATCAGTAGCATTTCTATGCACCAGTAATGATCAATCTGAGGAGGAAGACAGGAAAAATTTTCCATTTATAATAGTGAAAGAACCTAATATTTAGGAATAAACTTAAACAAGGATGTAAAGCACTTGTATTCATAAAACTGCAAAGCACTGCTAAAAGAAATCAAAGATATAAGTAAATGGAATAACATACCATATTCATGGATTGGAAGACTAATATCGTTAAGATGTCGATTCTACCCAAATTGGCACACAGATTAAATGCAATCCTTATAAAAAAAAATTCCAAGTCTTTTTAAAAGAATTTGAAAAGCCAATGATCAAAGTCATTTGGAAGGGTGGGTGGCCCCAAATAGCCACAAACATCTTAAAAAGTAGGATTGAAGTTGGAGGACATTCATGTCCATATTTTAAAGCACATTACCTAGCTACAGCAGTAAAAACAGCATCTTACTGGCATAAACATAGACATATAGACCAAAGGACCCTAACTGATAGTTCAGAAACAGACATTCATATCTATGGTCAAGTGATTTTTGACAATACTGTCAAGCCGACCCAGCTGGGATAGAACTGACTATTCAACAAACGGTGCTGGGAGAACTGGATAGCCATAAACAAGAGGAAAGAGGAACCCTATCTGACAACTTATGCAACAATTAACTCAAAATGGATCAAAAACCTAAATATAAAAGTTAGAATCATAAAACTCCTAGAAGAAAATGTAGGTAAGCTTTTTTTTTGTTGTTTGTTTGTTTTTGAGGTACCAGAACTGGGGACTGAACCCCAGACCTCATATGTGGGAAGCCAGTGCTCAACCACTGAGCCACATCGGTTTGACCCATGTGGAGCTGGCCCATGCGCAGTGCTGATGCGCGCAAGGAGTGCCGTGCCACACAGGGGTGTCCCCCGCGTAGGGGAGCCCCACGCGCAAGGAGTGCACCCATAAGGAGAGCCGCCCAGGGCAAAGGAGGGAGCAGCCTGCCGAAGAATGGCACCGCCCACACTTCCTGTGCCGCTGACGACAACAGAAGCGGACAAAGAAACAAGACGCAGCAAAAAGACACAGAAAACAGACAACCGGGGGAGGGGAGGGGAATTAAATAAATAAAAATAAATAAATCTTTAAAAAAAAATGTAGGCAAGCATCTTCAAGACTTCAAGGTAGGTGGTGGATTCTTAAACCTTACAATGAAAGCACAAACAACAAAAGAAAAAACGGATTAAATGAGTCCTCCTCAAACTTAGACACTTTTGTGATTAAAAGGATTTTGTCACAAAGGTGAAAAGGCAGCCTACTCATTGGGAGAAAATATTTGGAAATCACGTATCTGATAAGGGTTTGATTTCCATGCTATATAAATATATCATACAACTCAATATTAAAAGAGCAAGCAATCCAATTTTTAAAATGGGCAAAAGACTTTAATAGACATTTCTCCAAAGAGGAAACACAAAATGGTGAAAAAGCATATTAAAAAAATGTTCACTATCACTAGCTATTAGGGAAATGCAAATTAAAACTACAGTGAAATATCATCTCATACCTCATAAAATGGCCATGGTTTTTAAAAAAAAGAAAACAATAATTGCTGACGTGGAAGTGGAAAAATAGTAACACTCCTTCACTGTTAGTGGGATTGTAAAATGGTGCAGGCTCTGTGGAAGACAGTTTGGCAGTTCCTCAGGAAGCTAAACATAGAATTGCTGTATGTTCCAGCAATCCCTCTACTAGGAATATATCCAGAAGAACTGAAAACAGTGTTGCAAAGAAACATTTGCACACCAATGTTCAGAGCAGCGTTTTTCATAATTGCTAAAAGGTGGAAATAAGCCAGGTATCCATCAACCAATGAATGGATAAACAAAATGTGGTATATACATATGATGGAATACTATGCTGCTGTAAGAAGAAATGAAATTGGAACACATATGATAACATGGGTGAACCTTGAAGACATTATGCTGAGTGAAATAAGCCAGACACAAAGGACAAATATTGTATGGTCTCACTAATATGAACTAAATACAAAGAATAAATGCATGGAATTAAACCTAGAGTATCTGTTACTAGGAGATAGGAGTTGAGCTGAGAAGGAGTACTGATGCTTAATGTATGTAGAATTTTAAATTGGCTTGACTGTAAAAGTATGGAAATGGATAGAGTTGATGGTAACACATCACAATGAGTATAAATAACATGGATGGTTTATAAATGGGATTGTGGCTGAAAGGGGTAGTCTAGGGATATAAATATCAGTTGAAAGAAAGCTAGACAATAATCTAGGAACTGAATAATACAGTGAACCCAGAGGTGGATGAGAGGATTGTGGTTAATGGTACAAATACAAGAATGTTCTATGAACTAGAACAATTGTACACTCTATCACAAGGTGGTAGGATTATAGTGAGGCATGGGAAAAATACAATTAATGTACTTTATGGGCAATAATTAACAGCAATATTTTAATATTCTTCCATCAATATCAGAGAAGGTACTATGTTAATAATAGGGGGGTATGGAAAAATATACCAAATGTATGCTATAGACCACAGTTAGTGGTAATAGTCTGATGGTGTTCTCTTATAATATGTAACAATTGTTCTACAACAATGTAATGTATTGGTGGAGGGCTGTTGTATGGGAATTCTGCACATTGTACATGATTGTTTTGTAAATTCACAACTTCTCTAAAATTTATATATATATATATATACATATATATATATAAACTCATGGACTATGAAACAAAAGCATAAAACAAACATTGAAATCAATAATTATTTTGACACTGAAAACTGATCTGTAATCAAAAGGTCATTAAAAACTAGAGACCTTGTGCGGTCACCCCTCCGGCTGAAGTGTGGTTTGCTGGCCTGGCAGGGGAGCGGCCGCGGTAGGCCTAATTCCGCTGCCCCCATAATAGGGTGGTTGGTCGGGCCCACCGCCACCCCTGAAGGAAGCTCGGCATGGGCGCAGAGTGCCCTCGGGTCTCCCCTTCTCGGCAGCCATGCTTCCGCGGCCGCCCCTCCTCCCAGATGGCGCCACCCGATGCCTTGTGGGGCGGCACCCTTCTTCTTCCTTCTCCCTGTGCAGGCGCAGGCCAGAAAATTCCAGTCTGCCCTTTTCCCCTCCCCCGACAGCAGCAACAGCCAGGTGTGGGCGGAAAAATCCAGCCCGCCCTTTTCCCCTCCCCCGACAGCAGCAACAGCCAGGCGTGGGCGGAAAAATCCAGCCCGCCCTTTTCCCTTCCCCCGACAGCAGCAATAGCCAGGCGTGGGCGGGAAACTCAAGTCTGCCCTCCACCCCAGCAACAGCAGCCACCAATCCCTAAACCCTGCCCCTTCCCCCAGCAACAGTGACAGCCAATCCCTAACCACCACCCCTCCCCCGTCCAGTACCGCCCACTGACCTTTCGCCGGCAACCAATCAGAACAGGGCGTGGCTTCGACCAATCAGCCTTCCCCAGCCCCTATAAAACTGTTGCCTCTCCCTCAGTAAAGTGGACTTGCGTGTTTACCTTGTCTCCGCGGTAGTTCTTCTGCCGTGCGCCCTCCAGTCCTGAGAGCCCCCGACAAGGGCCTGGCCTCCCTTGTCCCCAGTTCGTCGCCTGCTTCTCCGGGCGACCCCTTCGTCGCCGGCTTCTCCGGGCGACCCCTTCGTCGCCGGCTTCGCCGAGCGACCCCGTCAGCCGAACCGCGCAACCCCTTGTGAGACCGATCCCTCGTCTGCTGCCGGACCGACCCCTCGTCCCAAGTGGGACCGACCCTTCGTCCCAAGCGGGACTGACCCCTCGTCCAGAGCTGGACCGACCCCTCGTCCGCAGCCAGACCCCACCTCTACCGACCGAGCAAACCGTTGCAGTTGGCGCCCAACGTGGGGCAAGGCAACCCCACCACAGCCTCACTCCATAACCTGGCGGCCCCCCCCTCCTCTCTTCTCACCGTGGGACTTCTCTCGTGCAACATTGCTGCTACCTGAGCCTTGGCTACCTCATACGATCCACGGCGGTCTGGGAGAATCGCTGGATGGCTTTCTCCTTCCATGTCGGGGGCTTATACCGACCCGCTATGATTAAGAGGAGCCTTGGATTTCTCGGGAGCGTGCGCTTGCACGTCTGAAGTAATCCTACCACAGCCCTACCCCCTCCTCTCTTCTCACCGTGGGACTTCTCTCGTGCAACATTGCTGCTACCTGAGCCTTGGCTACCTCATACGATCCACGGCGGTCTGGGAGAATCGCTGGATGGCTTTCTCCTTCCATGTCGGGGGCTTATACCGACCCGCTATGATTAAGAGGAGCCTTGGATTTCTCGGGAGCGTGCGCTTGCACGTCTGAAGTAATCCTACCACAGCCCTACCCCCTCCTCTCTTCTCACCTTGGGACTTCTCTCGTGTAACATTGCTGCTACCTGAGCCTTGGCTACCTCATATGATCCACGGCGGTCTGGGAGAATCGCTGGATGGCTTTCTCCTTCCATGTCAGGGGCTTATACCGACCCGCTATGATTAAGAGGAGCCTTGGATTTCTCGGGAGCGCGCGCTTGCACGTCTGAAGTAATCCTACCATAGCCCTACGCTCTCCTCTCTTCTCACCCCTATCTTTTCGCTCTGCATTGCTGCTCCTGAACCTTGGTGACCTCATATGATCCACGGCGGTCTGGGAGAATCGCTGGATGGCTTTCTCCTTCCATGTCGGGGGCTTATACCGACCCGCTATGATTAAGAGGCGCCAATAAAACTCTCAGGAGCACGTGCCTGAGCACCTCCACCCCTGCCTTCACCTCTGCCTCCTCCCCTTCACGCTTGCTCCCCTTTGCCTTGCTCCACTGCTCGTCGTCCCGCCCTCCCCTCGTCGGGGCCTTCTCTTGGCCCGCGACCACCGTCGGAGCCCCACCGGCTCCGACCCCTCGTCTCACCGCGCACCTCGGCTCCCATCGCCGCGCTCTCAAGGTAAGGGCCCCTTTTCTTATCGGCTCCAAAAGGCCATTAGCAATGGGTAACATCCTATCTGCTAAGCGAGCCCCACAATTTCGGGCTCTCGCCGGTCTCCTAGACACTCACCGGTGTAAGATCTCTTTCAAACAGCTTCAAGTATATTGGGACCTTTTTCTCCCCTTTAATCCGTGGCTTACCACGTGTCGGCTCTGGGACCCGGACACCTATACTTGCTTTATAGATAGGGTCACTTTTGCTGTGGAGCAGGAAGGTAAAAGATTCCCTCCTGGCTTATTACAGGCAACATGAAGTCCACAAGAAATCTTGAAGGGTATAATCTATGATATGCTATATAAAAAAAGATTTAAAAGCAGCTATACCAAGAAAGTAAGAATTATGAGTCAACTGTAAATAAATTATATATTTCTGTTAATGTGTTGTAATTGTTCTGTGTTTGTCTGTCTGTTCGTTCAATGTCAACGTATATTGTGATACCTCCGGATGGTAAATATAAATTACTAGAAATCCTTAAAAGAGTTCTATTCAAATGGCCAAAAATTAAATAAGCGCTTATATTAATACTTAAGTTTATTATATTAATACATAAGTTTAAATGTTAATAAGGTATCTACAATTTAAAAAAATTGTAAGTCTTAATTAACAAAATTAACTGTACGTCTTCATAAAAAGTTGTTCTTGCCTAGATTAAAATGAATAACTTATTTTTCTTCACAGGATAATATAAAGAATGTAAAACTTATATGAATATTAAAAAGGTTAAAAGTTTGTAAAAATGCTAACGGAAATGTAATAAGTTTTGCAAAAAGACGTATTTTGTCCTAAAGTAAGATGGCTAATTTTTCATAAACTCTTGAAATTTAATTTGCATGCAGCAAGTGTAAAAGGTATTGTGATAACTTTACGTAAGGGAATGTGTTCTGTAAGGATAAAATTTATCTTCAATAGTTTACATTAAGGTATTAAATGGCTAATTCCAAAAGGTCATTCTTAAATATATATATATATAAAACTAAATTGATGATAATAATAATAAAAGGTAATTTTATAACAGGAAAGATTAACAGCAACCAAGCTCCCCTGCCAACTTGCTTTTAGGAAACGGTTTCTAATATTGCATGCTACTAAGTATTTAAAGAAAAGTTATTCTTAAGGAAACAGAAGATGATTTTGTCTTTGCAGCCATTGTCTATTTAGCAACACCCCTCGCTATCGGCCTAGCCACTGTTGCGCCGGACGATTGGAACCTTAAACAAAGACTCCTCCTCACTGTCATCTTCCTATCTATTGTTACTATATTTACTGCCCTCATTCTCCTTCGTTTATAAAGCAGTCTCCTACAAACCACAAAGCTTCTGTCTTAAACATACCATTCTCAACCCTATCCTCTAAATGATCTTCTCACTTCCCCCACAGCCTTTAATACTCTATTTCTTCCTCATAACCTTTGCTTTCTTGATAATATTTTCCGCCATCTGTCTAGCCGCTACCACCCCAGAAGATTGTAACCACGGCCCCCCATGCCACCATCGCTCTCAAGCAGCTCCAGCCCTGCTAAACGGCCCGCAACCCGCTTTCCCCGGCCCGCGGCCTGCTTTCTAGCATCCAATAACGCTTCTGCTCTTGCCTCCCCATACTTCTGCGGAGCTTCCTCCTGTCTCGACCTCACTCCTCTTCTCAGCCATCCAAAGCGTCCTTTCTCGTCCCCCGCCCCCCTCCTTTTTTCGCTTGAACCCCTACTGCGTTGCAGATTGGGCCGCCCCATGTCGGCCCGCCCCATTAACATCGGCCTCTCTCGGCCTGTGGAGACCTTGGCCTTCTTGTCCTCGCCTACGTCTCCACCACTCCCGACGCTGCTGCCACCACCATCGCTGGTGCCCTGACGCAACTTGTCCTCACCACTGCGATCCTCCAGACCATCACACAGTCTGCCTCTGCCGCTCTTCGCCACCAAGAAGAGATCAACCACCTGTAATGCGCTATCATCCTGGACTTTTAACAACAGATAGACCTTATCGCCACCGAGGTCAACGGGAATTGGACATTGGCCACCCTTGCTTGCAACGGCAAGATACCGCCCCCCAAATTGTACATTTGTATCCCCGTCATACTCACCTCCCTCTTCAGCCCCGCTTCCCTCATTGCTTACTGCCTCTTGGGCCTCGGCTACTTGTTGCTGCTGCCATCCTGGCCCTTATTTAAAAAGAAGGGGGAAATGCGGTCACCCCTCGGGCTGAAGGGTGGTTTGCTGGCCTGGCAGGGGAGCGGCCGCGGTAGGCCTAATTCCGCTGCCCCCATAATAGGGTGGCTGGTCGGACTCACCGCCACCCCTGAAGGAAGCTCGGCATGGGCGCAGAGTGCCCTCGGGTCTCCCCTTCTCGGCAGCCATGCTTCCACGGCCGCCCCTCCTCCCAGATGGCACCACCCGATGCCTTGTGGGGCGGCACCCTTCTTCTTCCTTCTCCCTGCGCAGGCGCAGGGCAGAAAATTCCAGTCTGCCCTTTTCCCCTCCCCCGACAGCAGCAACAGCCAGGTGTGGGCGGAAAAATCCAGCCCGCCCTTTTCCCCTCCCCCGACAGCAGCAACAGCCAGGCGTGGGCGGAAAAATCCAGCCCGCCCTTTTCCCTTCCCCCGACAGCAGCAATAGCCAGGCGTGGGTGGGAAACTCAAGTCTGCCCTCCACCCCAGCAACAGCAGCCACCAATCCCTAAACCCTGCCCCTTCCCCCAGCAACAGCGACAGCCAATCCCTAACCACCACCCCTCCCCCGTCCAGTACCGCCCACTGACCTTTCACCGGCAACCAATCAGAACAGGGCGTGGCTTTGACCAATCAGCCTTCCCCAGCCCCTATAAAACTGTTGCCTCTCCCTCAGTAAAGTGGACTTGCGTGTTTACCTTGTCTCCGCGGTAGTTCTTCTGCCGTGCGCCCTCCAGTCCTGAGAGCCCCCGACAAGGGCCTGGCCTCCCTTGTCCCCAGTTCGTCGCCTGCTTCTCCGGGCGACCCCTTCGTCGCCGGCTTCTCCAGGCGACCCCTTCGTCGCCGGCTTCGCCGAGCGACCCCGTCAGCCGAACCGCGCAACCCCTTGTGAGACCGATCCCTCGTCTGCTGCCGGACCGACCCCTCGTCCCAAGTGGGACCGACCCTTCGTCCCAAGCGGGACTGACCCCTCGTCCAGAGCTGGACCGACCCCTCGTCCGCAGCCAGACCCCACCTCTACCGACCGAGCAAACCGTTGCAACCTTGGGACCTCATATTTTTTTAATGTAATTTTTAAAAATAAATAAATAATTTAAAAAAAATCCCTAGAGACCAATTTGGAATAGAAGAACTCAATAGGCTCTTATATTTTCAATAATCCAATTACTGTGGCGGAATGCATTGTATGAACCCATTAGGAAATATTTACATTTCTTACTGCTTCAATATCAGTAAAGACAGATTAAGATCATAAATCACTACTACAGTAAGGACCTTGACAATAAACCAGCTAAAGAGTATCAATTCAAAGAATATTTCAGATTAATCACTTTAGGAGAAAACTTGAAATGTCCTAAAATATTACCACTCGTGTAGGAAAAAACCTAATAGAGGTTTTTCCCAATTTTATAACAATCCTAAAAATTGATAGGACATTATAAATAATGACTAGCGAAGCTAAAAGAAACAATTCAAAACTATCAAAGTACAAAACAAATCTTGACAAGTCATACTTTTAAAAGAGATTGAATTGTCTTTCAGTTGTCTCTGCAGAAAATACTCAAAACTGTTGATATATGAAAAATCTATCAGAGTGTGTCCAGAAATGGTAGAAAAAACATTATGTGGTTGTTTTCCTGTATTCCATGATATTTGCAATATATGTCAGCTGTTAAAATCTGTAATTTGCTGTGATTTCGTTTTTAATTCTAAATAAGCATTCATTGTTGTAAAAGGAAAACAATTAATGTAATTCTTCAATATTAACATGCTAAAAGGGAAAAAATAAACCGATACAGAATAAGCACTTGGCAAAATTTCAATATCCATTTTTGATGGGGTGGAAGGGATGACACCTTTCAACAAACTAGGTATTATACTGGTAAAAGGGATCTGTGAAAAAACTTCAGCTCGCACTTAATGGTTAAAGATTAAATTCCGACCCCCCCCCAAAATCAGGAAAATGGCTACAAAGACTGAGCTCACTAGTTATTTTCCACAATTTATCAACTGTTCCAATGAGTGCAGTAAGACAAGAAAAATAAAGAAAAGGCTTCACCAATGACAAATAACATGATTGTGTCGAAAATCTAGTAGATGCTTCAATAAAGGTTGCAAAAATTAATAAGGAGGCTCCCTGCAACCTACTGGGCAAGATCAAGCCGAGCCGTGGGGCCCGCTCCTGTCCGGCCATGAGCGCGGTCACATGATGCATCCCTGCCTCGGTCACTGAGGTCAGACCCCGCCCCGGCCTCAGGTCCTATCACATAGGAAGCATGCACCTTAAGATCCTGAAGAAAAGGTGGAAAATGCTCAAGTAATGTTTAGAAATAATTTATGAGGGTGAGTTAGGGAATCATGCATTCATTAGAGCTGACACAAGATGAAGCAACAAAAAGAAACACAGATTCCCATGCCACTGACAACAACACAAATGGACAAAGAAGAAGCCACAGCAAATAGACACAGAGAACAGACAACCGGGGCAGGGGGGTAGTGGGAGAAGGGGAGAGAAATAAATAAATAAATCTTTTTAAAAAAATAAAATAAAATAAAACACCAATTCTACCTAAATCCCAATCAAAATTCCAACAGCCTATGTTGCTGAAATGGAAAAACCAACTATGAAATTTATTTGGAAGGGTGAAGTGCCCCAAATAGCAAAAAAAATGAAACCCTGAAAAAGAAGAACAAAGCTAGAGGATTCACTCTGCCTGCCTGTAAATCATAGTACAAAGCTACAGTGGTCAAAACAGCATGGTACTGGCAAAAATATAGACATATTGACAAATGGAATCAAATTGAGAGGTCAGAAATAGACCCTCACCTCTCTGTCTATTGATTTTTGACAAGGCTGTCAAGTACACCCAACTGGGAGAGAACATTCAACAAATGGTGCTGTGAGAACTGGATATCTGTATCCAAAAGAATGAAAGGGGACTCCTATCTCACACCTTATACAAAACTAACTCAAAATGGATCAAAGACCTAAATATAAGAATCAGGACCATAAAACCCCTTGAAGAAAATGTAGGAAAGCGTCTTCAAGATCTTGTTGTAGGAGGTGGTTTCTTAGTCTTTACCCTTCTTAGACTTTACACCCAACCATGAACAATGAATGAAAAAATAGACAAATGGGACCTCCTCAAGATTAAATGCTTTTGTGCTTCAAAGAACTCTGGCATGCAATTGAAAAGGCAGCATACTAAATGTGAGAAAATATTTGGAAATCACATCTCCAATAAGGGTTTAATATCAAGAATATAGAGGAAGAAGCAAGATTGTCGCTGAGTGAACTTGCCTTGCGGGCTCTCCTGGGAAGAGACGGCTGGGCGCGGCTGGAGGTTCTCCGAGGCAGGGCTTTTTCGGGATTTTTGCAGGGCAGGAAGTGTCTGGACATCGATTTGGTGGAAAGGTAATGGAGAGGATTGGTCTATAAGATATAATTTGGGTTCTATTGCCTGGAGGTGAGACCCGCACACGGGTTCCTCCCTCTTGGGGGTGGGTGGAGCTGCGGTGCCACGCAGCGGCTCAGCTTTTTGGTGGCTCTGCAGTGCTGGGGAGTTCACGAGTCCTGGGCGGGCTGTTGGCGGGTTGATGCGACAGGTCGCCTTTGCAGATCGATTTAGGGAGATAGACGGTGTTTTGTTGTGAAGCAGGGGAAATTTTTGATTGCGGACACAAATAATAGCACTTCCGCCTGAAAACCCGCCCCCACAAGCCCGGCTGCCGATCTGCAACCAAATTAGGCTGTAGGCAATAAAGGGACATAATTGGGAAGTTGTTTCAGAGTGCGGCGAGGGAGAGGGACACGTCTGGAAGCCAATTAGGGAATATCTTGCAAAGCTTGGGAATTCCGGTTTTGGAATCTGTTTTCGGCGTCACGGGCCGGGCTTCGGATCTGTGCCAGTAAAGTGGCTGCGGTGTAAAGGCGCCCTCAAGTGGCAGTGTTGTGGAAGCACAGGGTGGGAGCTGTCCAAAAGCTGAAGTGACGATATACCCACATTAATGAGCCCTACTAAGTAAGTGAATTGCAGGGTTCAGACATAATATAGAGTTTGCGGATCTGACTTCCCCCATAGGGCTGGCACCCAGCTGTGGGGATCCCTGAGGGCTATGTTACACTGCGGGGTTCCTAGGCTTCCTGGTGACCAGATTGGAGGTTGCCAGGTCTGAATCCCATAAACTCTGGTGGCCCACACCACAGAGAATCACACCTCTTGAGTCTTTAATATCTCAGACTTTCCACCCCTGAATCCATCATGCCCTGAGGTCCATCTGAGGTCCTTGAATGCCCTAGCCTTCAACGTTGGTGTTTTTTCTTTATTGTTTCATTTTGTTTTGTTTTTATTTTCATTTTGTCTTATTTTTCACTTTTTTAAATGTCCTGATTGCTAATATCACATTATCCCCTAGTCTTTTCTCACAGCGTATCCCCCAAAGTCTTTTTCTTTATTCAGTTATTTAGGGTTTTTTTTGTGGTCGTTGTTGTATAGTTGGTGTTTTAATTGTGGTTCGTGTATATCTGTTTTTTTTTTCTTTCCCCTACCTGTTCCCCACCCTTTGCCCACCCCCTTTTCCTTTCTTCCTTTCTTCTCTTCCCCCCCTTTTTTAAATTTTTTTTTCTTTTTCTGTTTTCTCTCTTCCTCGTGTCCCTCATCTTCTACTTATTTTATTTTAACTCAATTATACAATAGGTGCGGCAGGAAACACCTCACATTTGCTGGGGTTTTCTCATCCTCCACTGCCTCATTTCTGTGTGAACTGTTTTAGGCTACCTACACTATCCTCTTTCCCCTACATCTTGATATCCGCCATCATCTACTGTCTCTCCTATATTCCAACTCCCACCTCCCTTTCTTTGATCCACAAAGTGTCTAAGTCTTAATTTCTAATACCTTTGTTTTGTTTTCTGTCTGTTATCCACTCTTGAAACTATTACCTTTCTTTTCTTTTTCCCTCTCTCACGAAAACAATAGCTTTTTAGCTCATACCATATTCCTCCCATATTCAATCATCTACCTCATAATAGGTACTCTACCTACTGCTATAACTCTACACAATTCACATGAATCTAACCTCCATCCTCCCAGATCTCATATTCTTGCTTTGTTAACATATATCACCAATACTACATTACACTTTTCCCTTGCTTACACAATTGCCTTTCCCCGGCACTAATACTTTCCTTTAAAGTGAACTTAACCAACAACAAGAAATTAGAATAAGAAGAACAAAGTGACAAAGAGAAGATATAACACTTACGCAAAAACAACAGCTAATTAATCTCCAAGAGTAGACAAAGAAGCTAAGGAACTGATTAAATCCGTCAAGATTAAATAATGACCAGAAAGCAACAAAAATCTACAAACCAAACCAGTAATCAGGAAAACATGGCTGAATCCAATCAACGAACTAAAAATCAGGAAGGGGAGCAGAACTTTGCACAGGCAATGAAAGATCTCAGAACATTTATCACCGACAAATTTGATGAAGTAATGAAAGAGGTTAACAACATGAAGACATCACTTGGAGGGGAAATTGCAGACATACGTAAAAAGATAACAGATATGATGGGAATGAACACCACAGTTCAAGAAATCAAAAATACACTTGCAGCAATTATCAGCAGACTAGAAGAGGCAGAGCAGAGAATTAGTGATGTGGAAGACAGTACATCAGAAATCAAACAGATAGTAGAAGGGGTCGATAAAAAGATAGAAAAAATCCAGCTAGGACTTAGGGACCTGAACGACAATGCAAAACGCTCAAACATATGTATTATAGGTATTCCAGAAGGAGAAGAGAAGGGAAAGGGGTCAGAAGGAGTGTTGCAGGAAATAATGGCTGAAAACTCCCAAATCTACGGAAAGAGACAGATGTACATATCCAAGAAGCACAGCGCACTCCACTAGTCATAAACCCCAACAGGCCCACCCCAAGACATATACTTGTCAAATTATCCAATGCACAAGACAAAGAGAAAATCCTAAAAGCAGCAAGAGAAAAGAAAACCATCACATACAAGGGAAGCTCCATTAGATTAAGTGCTGATTTCTCATCTGAAACCATGGAGGCAAGAAGGCAGTGGTATGATATAGTCAAGGTACTAAAGGAAAAAAATTTCCAAACAAGAATACTCTATCCAGCTAAACTAGCATTCAAACATGACGGAGAGTTCAAAATATTCGCAGACAAACAGAAACTGAAAGAGTATACCAACAAGAAACCTCCCCTTCAAGAAATTCTAAAGGGAGTTCTGCAGGAAGAAAGGAAAAAACAGGACAGGCAAAGTTGGAGGAGAGTATAAGAGCAACAACAACAACAAAAAAAGACAAAAAGAGAAGGGAAAAAAAATACAAAATATGACAAACACAAATCCAATCAAAATATGGCTAACACAAATAATTCCTTGAAAGTAATAACACTGAATGTCAATGGATTAAACACACCTATCAAAAGATTCAGACTGGGAAATTGGATAAGGAAATACGACCCATCCGTATGCTGTCTACAAGAGACACATGTTAGACCCAGAGACGCATGGAGATTGAAAATGAATGGCAGGAAAACAATCATACAAGCAAACAATGACCAAAAAAAGGCAGGAGTAGCTATATTAATATCAGACAAAATAGACTTTAAATGTGAAACAATTGTGAGAGACAAAGAAGGATACTATATTTTAGTGAAAGGGAAAATCTGTCAAGAAGATCGAACAATCATAAATATTTATGCTCCTAACAAGGGCGCCTCTAAATACGTGAGGCAAATGCTGGAAAAACTAAGTGAAACAATAGATGCATCTACAATTATAGTGGGGGATTTTAATACACCACTATCAACTCTGGACAGAACATCTCAAAAGAGAATCACTAAAGAAATGAAACATTTTAACAGTATATTAGAGGAGCTGGATCTAATAGACATATATAGATCATTACACCCAAACACAGCAGGATATACATTTTTCTCGAGCGCACATGGATCATTCTCCAAGATAGACCATATGCTAGGCCACAAAGAAAGGCTGAATGAATTCAGAAAGATTGAAATCATACAAAACAATATCTCTGACCACAGTGGAGTCAAGCTGGAAATGTGCAAGGGACAGAAGCCCAGGTTTCACACCACGATTTGGAAATTAAACAGCACACTCTTAGAAAAACAGTGGGTCAAAGAGGACATCTCAAAAGAAATCAATGACTACCTTGAATCAAATGATAATGATAACACAACATACCAAAATTTATGGGATGCTGCAAAAGCAGTACTGAGAGGGAAATTTATAGCCATAAATTCATATATCAAAAAAGAAGAAAGAGGGAAAACTGAAGAACTAAATGCACATTTGAAGGAATTAGAAAAACAACAACAGAGTAACCCAACAGGAAGAAGAAGGAAGGAAATAACAAAGATAAGAGCAGAACTAAATGAAATAGAAAATAAGAAAGCACTTGAAAAGATAAACAAGACCAAGAGCTGGTTTTTTGAGAAGATCAACAAATGAGAAACCTTTAGCGAGACTAACAAAGAAAAAAAGAGAGAAGATGCAAATACACAAAATAAGAAATGAGAAAGGCAATATCACCACTGACCCCACAGAAATAAAGACTAACATAAGAGGATACTTTGAAAAACTATATTCCAACAAAAATGACAATTTAAAGGAAATGGACAAATTCCTAGAAACACATAAGCAGCCCATATTGACAAAAGAAGAAATTGATGATCTTAACAAACCAATCACAAGCAGAGAGATAGAATCAGTCATTAAAAATCTCACAGCTAAGAAGAGCCCAGGGCCAGACGGCTTCACAAGTGAATTTTACAAAACATTCCGGAAAGAACTAACACCAATCCTGCTGAAACTATTCCAAAAAATTGAAACAGAAAGAACATTGCCGAACTCCTTCTATGATGCCAACATTACCCTAGTACCAAAGCCAAACAAAGACACCACAAGAAAGGAAAATTACAGACCAATTTCTCTAATGAACCTAGACGCAAAAATACTTAACAAAATACTTGCTAATCGTATTCAACAACACATTAAACGAATTATACACCACGACCAAGTGGGATTCATCCCAGGTATGCAAGGACAGTTCAACATAAGAAAATCAATCAACGTAATACACCATATAAACAGACTGAAGGAAAAAAATCACATGATTATATCTCTCGATGCAGAAAAAGCATTTGACAAAATACAGCACCCTTTCTTGATAAAAACACTCCAAAAGATTGGAATACAAGGAAATTTTTTGAACATGATAAAGAGTATATACGAAAAACCTAAAGCCAACATTGTTTACAATGGAGAAATCCTAGAATCCTTCGCTCTAAACTCAGGAACAAGACAAGGATGCCCATTGTCTCCGCTCCTATTTAACATTGTCTTAGAAGTACTTGCTTGAGCACTGAGGCAAGAACCAGATATAAAAGGCATTCAAATTGGAAAGGAAGAAGTCAAAATTTCATTATTTGCAGATGACATGATCCTATACATAGAAAACCCTGAGAGATCTACAACAAAGCTTCTAGAACTCAAATGAGTTTAGTAAAGTCACAGGTTATAAGATCAATGCGCAAAAATCAGTAGCATTTCTGTACACCAATAATGAGCAAGATCAGGAGGAAATCAAGAAACAAATACCATTCACAATAGTAAATAAAAAAATCAAATACTTAGGAATAAATTTAATTAAATAGGTAAAAAACTTATACACCGAGAACTATACAAGACTGTTCAAGGAAATCAAAGAAGACCTAAATAAATGGAAGAATATTCCTTGTTCATGGATAGGAAGACTGAATATTATTAAGATGTCTATCCTACCAAAACTGATCTACACATTCAATGCAATCCCAATAAAAATCAACACAGCCTTCTTTAAGGAACTAGAAAAACTAACTATGAAATTTATTTGGAAAGGAAAGAGACCCCGAATAGCCAAAGACATACTGAAAAAGAAAAACGAAATTGGAGGAATCACACTACCTGACTTCAAAACATACTACAAAGCTACGGTGGTGAAAACAGCATGGTATTAGCATAAGGAGAGACACACAGACGAATGGAATCGAATTGAAAGCTCTGATATAGAACCTCACATATACAGCCACATAATATTCAATAAAGCCACCAAACCCTCTCAACTGGGAGAGAGTGGCCTATTCAGCAAATGGTGTCTGGAGAACTGGATAGCCATATGTAGAAGAATGAAAGAGGATTACCATCTCACACCTTATACAAAGATCAACTCAAGATGGATCGAAGACCTAAATATAAGAGCCAAGACCATAAAAACCTTAGAAAGCAGTGTAGGGAAACATCTACAGGACCTTGTAATAGGAAATGGATTCATGAATATCACACCAAAAGCACGAGCAGCAAAAGAACTAATAGATAAATGGGACTTCCTCAAAATTAAAGCCTTCTGCACCTCAAAGGAGTTTGTCAAGAAAGTAAAAAGGGAGCCCACACAGTGGGAGAAAATATTTGGCAACCATACATCTGATAAGAAACTTATAACTTGCATATATAAAGAACTCCTATATCTTGAAAATAAAAAGGTAAACAACCCATTTAAAAAATGGGAAAAAGATTTAAACAGACACTTCTCCAAAGAAGAAATACAAATGGCTAAAAAGCACATGAAAAAATGCTTCAAATCTCTAGCTATCAGGGAATTGCCAATCAACAATACAATGAGATACCATCTTACACCCATGAGATTGGCAGCTATGAAAAAAACAGAAGAATACAAATGCTGGAGAGGATGTGAAGAAAGGGGAACACTCATCCACTGCTGGTGGGAATGCAGAAGGATCCAACCATTCTGGAGGACAGTATGGCGGTTTCTCAAAAAACTAGCCATAGATTTGCCATATGACCCAGCAATACCACTGCTGGGTATATAACCAGCAGAACTGAAAACAAGGACACAAACCGATATATGTACACCAATGTTCATAGCAGCATTGTTCACTATTGCCAAAAGTTGGAATCAACCCAAATGCCCATCAACAGATGAGTGGATCAATAAAATGTGGTATATACACACAATGGAATACTACTCGGCTGTAAGAACAAATACACTACAAATACACGTGATAACATGGATTAATCTTGAGAACCTTATGTTGAGTGAAGCAACCCAGGCATTGAAGGACAAATACTACATGACCTCAATGATATGAAATAAGCAAGCTGCCTCAGAGAGCAAGAGACTGAACGATAGGCTTACAGGAAATCGGGGGGTGGAGGAAGGATGTGAGCTGACGTCTGCAGGGGTGGAATTTATGATGAGCTGGTGGTAAGTGTGAACACAAAGAAGAGATAAAATGGGGGCAAGGGGTTGCCTTTGGGAGGGGCTTTGCGGGTTTGAGGGTGGCTAGGGATGGGCGGATTAGTAATATTGCCCAAAAGTGTGGGGAGGGAGGGGTAGCATACGAACATAGGAGAGTGTCAGGTGTTGGTGGAGAGTAAAATGCCGAGAAAATCGTATCAAAATATAATAAGAGGGTTACCTGTTTAGAATGCTCAGAGGGGATGGTCCGATGCGGGACGGGCTCCTGGGGAATGTCTGAATGTTCATTTTGCCAGAGTGGGTGGCACCATTGGGTAGAGACCCAAGTAGTGAGAGTGGGGGTGGACCCACATCCTGGGGAGGACTAATGCCATCGAATAGAGGGAACTGTATCTCTCGAGAGAAAGGGTGGCTCCCAGGGCATTGGGGCAGTTGAGCAAGTTAGGCCCTGAACACTATTCCAACTATCTGTGGACGTGGCTCCTTGGGAAACGGAGGTTGGCTGTCACTGTGGGCACCAAGGTGGATGGGAAAATGTATGTTAAATGTGTGGAACCAAGGTAAATGGGGGGTAAGAGAGGAGTTTCGCGAGAGTACACAAGGATGGATATAAAACATGTAATATTACACCATAACATATAGGAGACGACAGACTGATAATGTAAACCATAATGTAAAACATAGGATAACTAAAAAATTAGAAAACTGTGTATCCTAAAGTATGCACCACAATGTAAGCACAGATATCACCTTGTTTGAAAGCTATTGTCTCAGACTCTGTACATCACTTTAAGTAAATATGATGTGAATAGGGTGTAAGAGTATCGCTGTGGAAGGGAAAAAGTTTTGTGCTGGATGTGTGGGAGTGTTGTATATTATATATATGAATTGCTGTGGTCTAGGGCTCTTGTTAAGAGAAGTTCCATAATTAGGGGGAAAAAAAAGAAAAAGATAGGATGTAGAATTTTTTCCAAGTCAACATGTATTCTATATGTAACCTTTAAACCCATTGCTATATGCCATTTTGCTAGTAAGGGATCCTGACATTATATTGGGCTTCAATTTTCAGGAAGTTCTGGATCACAGAGTGGTTCAACAATGGCTACGGAGGAATACTGGTATAGGATACTATTGACAGGTGATATATGGCTGACAGGGAGCTATACAGGACATGTGTCCAGGGTGCATGGAAATGTTTGGATATACTCATAGTGGCAACAATTAAAAACTACAGCTGGGGGGGTACTGGGTTCCTGGCCGGTGGTGCTCTGTCGTGGTCCCTAGGGGAGCAGCGACAGTCTCCCAGGTGCAGCGGCAAGGACCGGGAAGGAATGAGTGTCCAACAGTGAGCCCCTGACGCTAATGACTATGCTTGTGAGCTGATATGCCTGAAATGAGAACAAGGCCTAAGCAGCATTGTGCCTGGGAATTTCCTCCTGACAGCCTTCAAGTTACTCAAATGTGGCCAATCTTGAAGCCAAACTCAGCATGTAAATGCAATGCCTTCCCCCAGCGTGGGACATGACACCCAGGGATGAGCCTCCCTGGCACCGAGGGATCACTATCAACTACCAACTGATGATGCAACTGGAAAATGACCTTGAATGGAAGGTTCGATGCGGATCAGCAGAATATCCCTGTCTACATAAAATAACATGACTTTAAAATGGTGTTTGACCTAATGTAAGGGGGAAATGGAAAGGAGAAATGAGTTTATATGGCTACGAGCCTCTAAAAAAGAGTCTGGAGGCTGTCAGAAGGATTGCCCTTATGCACAACTGAGCAGAGTCTAAGAGACAGATAAAGTAGATATAACCCCCAGGTACTGGTTCCTTTGAGGGCTAAAGAGACCCATGGGTGCTATGGTCATGGCAGATGGGGTTAACTGCCATGTCAGATGGCCCTTCTTTGGAGCTGGTGTTTATGCGTGATGAATCTGGACTGAGATGGGATCTCTCTTCATAAGACTTTCATGCTACTGTGCTGGAGTTGTAGTTGGTGTTGGGGTTTAAGATATATTTAGGGGATCTGAATCTCTGGACTGACAATGTGATAGCCAGGCCCTGAGCCTCAACAGACTCCAGCAACTACAATCTGATTTATTGGACTCACCTCACTCAGCTAAGATGGAGTTGAAGAAGGACAACCACCACACCATGGAGCCTAGAGTGCCTACAACTGAAAGCGGGAGGACTGCATCCAGTATCCATGTGGAATCTGAGCCTCCTCTTGACATAGAGGTGCAATGGACACAACCAATCCAATGTCCACAGAGAAAAGGTGGCATTGGAGTGGGAAAAGTGGACATGGTGGCTAATGGGTATGGGGAATGGCAGGAAGAAACGAGATGTGGAGGCGTCTTTGGGACTCGGAGCTGCCCTGGATGGTGCTTCAGGGGCAATCACCGGACATTGTAAATCCTCACAGGGCCCACTGGATGGAATGGGGGAGAGTATGGGCCATGATGTGGACCATTGACCATGAGGTGCAGAGGTGCCCAGAGAGGTACTTAACAAATGCAATGGATGTGTCATGATGATGGGAATGAGTGTTGCTGGGGGGGGAGTGGTGGGGTGGGGGTGGTGGGGTTGAATGGGTCCTCATATATATATTTTTTAATGTAATATTTTTACAAAATCAATTAAAAAAATATCAAGAATATATAGAGATCTACAACTGGAGGATTAAAAGACAAACAACCCAATAAAAAATGGGCCAAAGATTTGAATAGAAGCACTGTTACTAACCATGGACTAGTTTACATTATAATTTACACTTTGCCCTGTACAATTTTATAGGTTTTACAAAATGTATAATGACCTATATCCATTATTGCAATGTCATGCAGGACAATTCTAATTTCCAAAAATGCCCCCATGTTATACTTATTTTCTCTCCCTCCACTTACAACTTCTGGTGGCCAATTGTACAAATGTATCACGCTAATGGAAAATGTTGTTAGTTGGGGAAAGTGGGGGAGGGGGAGGCAGTGGGGTATATGAGAACCTCCTCCTTTTTTTTTTTTTTGAGGTACCAGGGACTGGGGCTTGAACACGGGACCTTGTACTTGGGAAGCTGGTGCTCAACCACTGAGCCACATTGGATTCCCTGAGTTTTTCATTTGTTTTGCTTTTGTTTTTTTCAGGAGGCACCGGAAACCGAACCCAGGACCTCCCATGTGGGAGGTGGGCACTCAACTGCTTGAGCCACATCCACTCCCTGCTCATTTGTTTTTGCTCATTGTCTGTTCATTATCTGTTCACTGTTTGTCTTCTTTAGGAGGCACCGGGAACCGAACCCAAGGCTCCCATATGGTAAGCAGGCACTCAACTGCTCAAGCCACATCCACTCCCCACCCCCATACTTTTGATGTAACATTTATGTAATCCAAAGCTTCTTTAAAAATAAAAAATAATAATTAAGAAAAGACTTGAATAGAATTTTCCAAAGATGAAATATAAATGACTAAAAAGTACATAAAACAATGTTCACCATCACTATTAGGGAAATGCAAATCAAAACCACAATGAGATATCATTTCACACCTACTAGACTGTGCATTATTAAATAAACAGAGGACCACATGTGTTGGAGAAGATGTGTAGAAATGGGAACACTTATTCACTGCTGGTGGGAATGTAGAATGTTACAGCCACTGTGGAAGACAGTTTGGCAGTTTCTCAGAAAGTTAAGTACTACCGTATGATCTGGCAATCCCGCTAGTAGGTATATACTCAGAAGTACTGAAAGCAAGGATTCAAATAGACATTTGCACATTGATGGCCACAGTTTTGCCAAAAGATGGAAACAATCCAAGTGTCCGTCAACACATGAATGGATAAACAAAATGGGGTATATACATAGCATGGAATACTATCCAGCTGTAAGAAGAAATGAAGTCTTTTTTTTTTAATATATCTTATTTATGTGATAAGGAGATAAAAAAGGGAAGGAAACAAAACAAAGATGTATACATATATAAAACACAAATATAAATATTAAAAATGATATACATAATGAAGATATACATACAACAAATTATATATACATATAATGTACTTATAAAATAAGGAAGACATGCTCATTATTACAGTCTCATTTCTTTAAGTGGTCATGTGGTCATAGCTGATATTTGTAAGAAACCTATTTCTACTATCCAGTCTTGAAGCATGTGACAGCAAGATGAAGCTTGAGGACATTATGTTGAGTGAAATAAGTCAGACCCAAGGGACAAAATTGTTATGATCTCTTAATATGAACTAAATTTAATGAGGAAACTCATAGAGTTTGTAGCTAAAATACAGGTTACCAGAAGATAGAATGAAGGTAGAGAATGGGGAGCTGATGCTTAATTTCTGCAGAATTTGTAATAAGGTTAATTTTAAATGTTTGAAAGGGTTAGGGGTGATGTTAGCACATTATCATGAGTGCAATTAACAGTTTTGTTATGTGAGCATGATTGTGGTAGACAGGGAAATTTTGGAGTCATATATGTGATTTAGTTTGAGGTTTATTATTCGGTATATGGCAGTGCAATTACTCCAATGCCATTTGTAGAATATGCTACTTTTTCTTCACTTAATAGCTTTTACAGATTTTTCAAAAATCAATTTGCCATCTTTGTGTAGGTCTATTCTAGGACTCTGTTCTGTTCTTCCACTGATACATGTGTCTATCCTTCACCAGTGCCACACCACCTTGATTACTTGCTTGCATAATAATTCTTAAAATTGGGTATTGTGATTCCTCCAACTTTATTCTTCTACTTTATAATTGTTTTTGCTATTCAAGGTCCTTTGCCTTTCTGTATAAATTTTTAACATCAGTTTGTCTATTATCTACAGAAAAATCATGCTGGAATTTTGGTTGGTATTGCATTAAATCTACAGATCAATTCAGAAAGAACTGAATTCTTTACTATGTTGAATCTTCCAATCCACAAACATGGTATGTCTTTCCATTTATTTAGGTCTTCTTTGATTTCTTTCATCAACATTTTGTAGTTCTCTGCATATATATCTGGGACATGTTTTGGTAAATTTACACCTAAGTATTGACCCGTGTGGAGGCCCAGGGTCTGAACCACAGACCTTGCATGTGGTAGACGGACGCCCTATCCACTGGGCCAAGTCCACTTCCGTTATTGTATTTTTTTTTGAAGATGTATAGATCACAAAAACTGTTACATTAAAAAATAAAAGAGGTTCCCATATACCCCACACCCCTACTCCTCCCACATCAACCTCTTTCAGCATTGTGGTACATTCATTGCATTTGGGGAATACATTTTGGAGCACTGCTGCACCACATGAATTATAGTTTATATTGTAGCTCACACTCTCCCCCACTATATTTAGTGGGTTATAGCAGGATATATAACGTCCAGCATCTGTCCCTGCAATATCATTTAGGACAACTCCAAGTCCCAAAAATGCCCCCACATCACATCTTTTTCCATCTCCCTGCCCTCAGTAACTACCGTGGCCACTTTCTCCACATCAATGCTACAGTTCCTTCCATTACTAGTCACGATATTTTTATAGTAGAATACCAGTAAGTCCACTCTAATTCATATTTTATTCCTCCATCCTGTGGACCCTGGAATGGTGATGTCTACTCCACTTCTATATCAAGAGGGGGCTTAGATTCCATATGGATGATACTAGACCCTTATTAGATATATGGCTTGCATATATATTCTCACTTTCTGTAGGATGTCTTTTCACTTTCTTGATATTGTTCTTTGAGGCACTAACTAAAGTTTTTAATATTGATGAAGTACAATTTATCCAGTTCTTATTTGCTGCTCATGTTTTGGGTGCCATATATATGATCCATTACCAAATACAATGTCATGAAGATTTACCGCTGTTTTCTCTGGTGTGTTTTATACTTTTAGCTCCATTTAGCTGGTTGGTCCAGTTTTGAATTAATTTTTACATATGGTGGGAGGTGGGGGGCTCAACTTCATTCTTTTGCGTATAGATATCCAGTTGTCCCAACATCATTTGTTGAAGAAACTATGCTTTTCCAACTGAATGGTCCTGGCACCATTGTCTAAAATAAATTGGCCATCAGTGTTTGAGTTTATTTCAGGACTCTCAATTCTGTTCCATTGTCGATATGTCTATTGTTCATGCCAGCACCACACTTTTTTTTTTTAAATAACAAATGTGGTTTTGGAGTAAGATTTAAAATCAGCAAGTGTGAGTCCTACAGCTTTGTTCCTTTTCAGTATTTTTAGTGATTTGGCCCCCCTTGCAATTCTATATGAATTTTAGAATCAGTTATTCCATTTCTGAAAAAAAATGGCGATTGTGGTTTTGATTGCAATTTTGTTGAATCTGTAGATCACTTCGGGTAGTACTGATATCTTAACAACATTAAGTCTTCTAACTCATGAACAGGGATATCTTTCCATTTATTTAGGTCTTCTTTAATTTGACTCAGCAATGTATGGCAGGTTTCATTTCACCCTCTTGATTAAATTTATTTCTAAGTATTTTGTTCTTTGGGATGTAAGTATAAATGGAATTGTTTTGTGTATAGAAACACAACTGATTTTTGTACGTTGATCCCATACTCTGCAGCTTTGCTGCATTAGCTTATTATATAGCTCTACAGCTTTTTGGGATTTTTGTCAGGATTTTTAGGTAATTCATTGGTTTTTATATTTTTTTATAATTAGAGAAGTTGTAGCTTTACAGAAAAGTCATGTAAAAAACACAGCATTCCCATATATCCCTCTACTGTTAACAATTTGCAATAGTGTGGTACCTTTGTTACAACTGATGAAAGAATATTAAAACTGTATTATTAACTATACTCCATACTTTACCTTTGGCTGTATTTCTCCCATATACCACCCTATTATTAACACCTGCATTAGTGTGGAGTATTTGTTATAATTCATGAACATTTTTATAATTGTACTATTAACTATGGTTCTTTGTTTACACTAGCGTCCACTGTGTTGTACAGTCCTATGTTTTATCCCTTAATTTTTATTCTAGTAATCTAAATATGAACTAAAATTTCCCCTTTTAGCCAGTCACATATATAATTCAATGCTGTTAATTTTACTCACAATGTTGTGCTACTATCACCACTATCCATTTCTAAAACTTTACAATCAACCCAAATAGTAATTCTGTACAAATTAAGCATTAACTCCCCATTCTCTACCACCAACCCACCACCTGATACCTATATTCTAACTCTGAATTTCCTTATTCTAATTAGTTCATATTGGTGAAATCATACAGTATTTGTCCTTTTGTGTCTGCTTTATTCCATTCAGCATAATGTCAAGCTTCATCCATGTTGTTGCAAGTATCAGGATTTCATTCCTTTTTATGGCTGAATAATATTCCATGGTATGTATGTACCATATTTGGTTTATCAGTTCATCAGTTGATGGACTCATGGGTTACTTCCATCTTTTGGAAATTTTGAATAATGCCACTATGAACACTGGTGTGCAAATAATTTGTTTGATTCTTCAATCATTTTGGGTATATACCTAGTAGAGGGATTGCTGGGTGTGGCAGGTTGAGATTATTTATGAATCCCTTAAAGAGAAGGAATATGTTTATAAACTAGTCTGTTCCTTTAGGTTTGATGCCATTTGATTGTATTATTTCAGTGAAGGGCCTCTGATTAAGTTTACTTTCTAAAATCAAATTAGGGCCTCTGATTAGGCGACATCAGTAAGGTGTAGCTTGGATTGAGTCCCCACTTACTTTGGCCTATATAAACAGACACTCACTCAAGAAGACACACAGAAGGAGATAGAGGAAGAGAGAGAGCTCTGTCATATTTGATCCTGCCCCTCCCTCAGACATGAACCATTTGCTCGATAGTTTACAGCTGAAGAGAACAAAGCAGCTGAGCCCTATGACAGTCTACAGCTGAGATTGGAAGAAGCTGGGCCCATGGAGCCTTAAGAGGAAAGAGGAAGGCTGAACCCTTGCAGATATCACCCGCCATCTTGCTTCAACCCGTGGCCAATGACTTTGGGTGAGAAAGTACCTCTTTATGGTACCTTGAGTTGGACTGTTTAGGGCCTTGTAACTGTAAGCTCCTACCCCAAATAAATACCCTTTATAAAAACCAACAGATTTCTGGTATTTTGCATCAGCACCCCTTTGGCTGACTAATACAAGTCCCCAGAGAATAGTGTTTCATGTGAAGGTTTAAATGGACATGGAACCAGTCAGTAATTTCAGTGCAAATCATGGTTGGAGGTACAGTTATCCAGGAAGGATCTGTGGAAAGTCCTACTGTCTGGTGGTTTGTAGCCATGTGTACTACATGCAAAACCAAACAAGTTTTTTTTGCAAGACCTTCATGAACAGAACCACTACCAGACTGGACTCAAAGGGACAGACTGAAGGAAAAAGTCCTTTGAAGGGAGAACCATGGAAGCTGAGGTCTGAACCAATGACATCTCTTCTGGCCAAGAGAGCAGAACCTCCCATATGCATGGAAGGGTGAGTCTTTTCCTAGCATTTGGAGTGTGTGGGTCTTCCACCCTATTGTTTAGGAAGAGTGGTACTCCCAGTCTTCAGAGAGAGTGAGTCCCCAGGAATTGCAGAGTCTTGTCACCACCCCACTGTTCTGAGAAAGTTGAGCCTGTGCCCCAGACACTGCGGAGCATCTGGCCAGCATGCCAACACTTGAAAAGGGTGGAAACTTCAGCACACTATTCAGGGAAAGCATGGCCAGTGCACAAGCTCTTGGAATGGGCTGCTGCTCCATCAGGCCCAAAGGACAAAACATCATTCTATAGATCACTATTATACCTTGAAATCTAATGAAGTATGCCCCTGGCAAGGTTTCAGAATCTTTGGTGATCCATGACCCCTGTTTTCCATCTAATTTTTCCCTATATGAATGGGAATGTTTCTCCTTTGCCTTTCCCTCCTGTGTATATTGGAAGCAGATAACTCATTCTCTAGGTTTCACATGTCCACAGCCTGAGGGGAATTGTGTCCCAGGACAGAACACACTCAACCAGTTTTGATGAGACCATTTTTATTGTTACTGAATTGACTTAAAGCTTTTGGAATGTTGTGATGGAATGAATGTATATTGTATGTGGAAATACCATGTCTTTCGGGAGTCCAGAGTAGAGAGTGAGTTTGTTTAAAAGCTGAATGTAGGGAAGTGGATGTGGCTCAACAGATAGAGCATCCACCTACCATACAGGAGGTCCAAAGGTTCAATACCCAGGGCCTCCTGGCAAATGTGGTGAGCTGGCCCATGTGCAGTGCTGCTCCACGCAAGGAGTGCTGGCCCACACAGGGGTGCCTCCATGTAAGGGTGCCCCCCACGCAAGGAGTGGCCCCTGTACAAGGAGAGCCAGCCCCCACGAAACTGCAGCCCACCCAGCCACACACATGGAGAACTGACGCAGCAAGATGATGCAACAAAAAGAGACAGAGATCCCCAGTGCCACCTGATGAGAGTACAAGCAGATACAGATCACACAGCAAATGGACACAGAGAGCAGACAATGGGGGAAGGTGGGGTGAGAAATAAATAAATCTTTTTTAAAAAAGCTGAATGTATCCCAGAAAAACCTCTTCTTAAATTTAATCCATTTCTGTGAGTATGGACCCATTTTAAGTAGGACGTTTTGATGAGAGTACTTCAGTTAAGATGTGACTCACCCACCTCATTCAGATTGAGTCTTAATCCTTTTACTAGAGTCCTTTATAAATGGGATGAATACAGTGAGAGAAAGCAAAGTCATGGAAGCAAGAGTTTGAAAGTCATTAAATCTGGAAGAGAAGGAAGAAACCAACAGATGCTGCCATGTGCTTACCATGTGGTCAAGGAGCCAAAGATCACTGGCAGTTGGTCTTTGGGAGGAAAGCACTGCTTTGATGATTCCTTGATTTGGACAGTTTCTCAGCCTCAAACTGTAAGCTAATAAATACTCATTGTTCAAGCACTTTTTATAAAGTGTAAAATAGGGTCCTCTTTCTTTCTTTTAGATAGAGATATAAAGTTCTCCCAGTACCATTTCTCGAATAGACTATTTTGAACCAGCTGAGTGGGCTTGACAGCCTTCTGAAAAATTACTTGGCCATAAATTTGAGAATTTATTTCTGAACCCTTAATTTGATTCCACTGATCAACATGTCTGTCTTTATGCCAGTACAAAGCTGTTTTTACCACTGTAGCTAAGTAGTATGCTTTCAAGTCGGGAAGTGATAGTCCTCCAACTTCACTCTTTTTCAGCTCTAGTACCTGTGCTGTATATTTTTTTGAGATTTTCTAGGTATAGAATCATGTCATCAGTGAAAAGTGAGAGTTTTACTTTGCACTTTCCTATTTGGATGTCTTTTATTTTTATTTATTTTTATTTTTGCATAACTGCTCTAGCTAGAACTTCTAGCACTATATTGAATAACAGTGGTAATGGTGGGCATCCTCATCTTGTTTCCAGTTTTGGGAAAGCTTTCATCCTTTCACCATTGAGTACAATGTTAGCTGTGGGTTTTTCATAGATACACTTCATCATGTTAAGAAACTTAGCTGTGGGTTTTTCATATATGCACTTCACCATGTTGAAAAATATTCCTTCTTTTCTATCTTTTGGAGTGTTTTTATCAAGAAAGGATGTTGGATTTTGTCAAATGCCTTTTCCATGTCAATCGAGATGATCATGTGATTTTTCATCCTTGATTTAGTAACATGGTATATTACATTGATGGATTTTCTTGTGTTGAACCATCCTTGCATATCTGTGATAAAACCCACCTGATTGTGATGTATAATTTTTTAAATGTGCTCTTGGGATTGATTAGCAAGCATGTTATTGAGGATTTCTGCATATATATTCATTAGAGAAATTCATTTATAATTTTCTTTTTTCATGGTCTCTTTAGCTTTGGTATAGGGTGATATTGGCTTCATAGAATGATTTTGATAGCATTCCATCCTGTTCTATTTTTTGGAAGAGTCTGAGCAAGATTTATATTAATTCTTCTTTGAATGATTGGTAGAATTCACCTGTGAAGTCATCTGGTCCTGGGCTTTTAATTTGGGAAGGATTTGATGAATGTTTCAATCGTTTTACTTGTGATTGGTTTGTTGGGGTCTTCTATTGCTTCTAGGGTCAGAGTAGACAGTTCATGTGTTTCTAGCAATCTTTCCATTTTGTCAACATTGTCCAGTTTGTTGGCTTAGAGTTGTTCATAGTATCCTCTTATGATCCCTTTTACTTCTGTGGGGTCTGTAGTAATGTCCTCACTCTCATTTCTGATTTTATTTATTTGTATCTTCTCTCTCTTTTTCTTTGTTAGTCTAGCTAAGAGTTTGTTAATTTTGATCATCTCAACCAACTTTTGGTTATGTTGATTCTATTGTGGGTTTTTTTGTACTCAATTTCATTTAGTTCTGCTCAAATCTTTGTTATTTCTTTCTTTCTGCTTACTTTGGGATTAGTTTGTTCTTTTTCTAGTTCCTGCAGGTTTTCAATTAAGTCTTTGATTTTAGTTCTTTCTTCTTTTTTAGTGTAAGCACTGAGGACTAATAAATTTCCCTCTTAGCACTACTTTCATTGCATCCCATAGGGTTTGATATGTTGTGTTCCTCTTTTCATTCATATTGCGTTATTTACTGATTTCTGTTTCAATTTCTTCTTTGACCTACTGATTATTTAAGTGTTTAACCTCCATATATTTGTAAGTTTTCCTTTTCTCAATCTGTTATCGATTTTCAGCTTCATTACATAATGATCAGAGATTGTGCTTCATATGATTTCAATCTTTTTAAATTTATTGAGGCTTTTTTGGTGACCCAACATATGGTCTATCCTGGAGAAAGATGCATGAGCAATTGAGAAGACTATATATATTGCTGTTTTGAGGTGTAATGTTCTATATATGTCTGTTAGATCTAGTTCATTTACATATTATTCAAACTGTTTCCTTATTGATTCTTTGTCCAGATGGTCTGTCCAAAGATGACAGTATTGTATTGAAGCCTCCAAAAATAACTGTAGAGACATCTATTTCTCCCTTCAGTTTTGCCAGTGTTTGCTTCTTGTATTTTGAGGCAACCTGGTTAGGTGCATAAATATTTCATATTGTTATATCTTCTGTATGAGTTGTTCCTTTTATTAATATATAATGACCTTCTTCACCTCTTATAAAAGTTTTGCATTTAAACTGTTTGACTCATGTATTTTGGGGTATTGTGGTTAGGTGCATAAATATTTACAATTGTTATTTCTTCTCTGTGGATTGTCCCTTTTATTAATATATAGTGTCTTTGTCTCTAACAGCTTTTCATCACTTAAAGTATATTTTGTCTATTATTAGTATAGCTATTCCAGCTCTTTTTTATTATTTATATGAAATATCTTTTTGCATCCTTTTACTTTCAAACATATTTGTGTCTTTGGGTCTAAAGTGAGTCTCTTGTAAATTACAAATAGTTTTTTCATGCTTTATCCATTCTGTCATTCTGCGTCTTTTGTCTGGGGAGTTTAATCTATTAGCATTCATTGTTATTACTGTAAAGGCAGTACTTATTTCAGCCATTTTATCCTTTGGTTTTTATATGTCATATCCTTTCCTGTCTCTCTTTTCCTTTATTGCAAACTCATTTTCTGTATAGTTGATCTTTTGTGATGTATACAAATAATGTGTTTCTAATTTGGGTTTCTGTGTATTTTAAAAATATTTTATTTGTGGTTACCCTGGGGTTTATATTATACAACCTACATTGAAAACATACTAACCTTAAAAGTTACCAACTTACTTTCAATAGTATACATTTTATCTGCTCCCATAACCCTGTTTCCCATATTTATATTGGTTTTTTTCTCACTTATGTTTTTCCATTTCATGTCCATTTTTAGGAAATATACCTTTTTTTCTTGTTCACTTGTATTCTGACTCTATAGGAATTAGAGTAGAGTTGTAGATTGGGGATACAGTATGATTGAGTTTTTTATTTATCCTTTTAGTTATCCTTACTGAAAATCTTCATTTCTTCACATCACTCAAAGCCACTCTCCCCTGTCTTTTCTTTCCAACCTGCAGAACTCCCTTTAGTAACTCTTGTAGGGCAGGTCTTTTTTTGACAAACTCTCAGTTTCTGTTTTTCTATGAATATTTTAAAGCCTCCCTCATTTGTGAAGGGCAGGTTTGCATGATGAAGAATTTTTGGCTAACAGTTCCTCTCTTTCGGTATCTTAAATATATCATCCCACTGCCTTATACTTTCAAATTCTTCTTTATGTTTCATAAATGATGGAACATGTTTTTGACAAGAAATCAGAACTTAGCCTCATTGAGGATACATTGTATATGACGATTCACTTTTCTGTTACTGCTTTCATCTAACTAATATGTTTCAGAATAGGTCTATTAGAATTTATTCTGTTTGAAGTATGTTGTGCTTTTTGGACATGTGTATCTTTCATAAGAGCTGGGAAAATTCAGCCATTATTTCCTTAAATATTCTTTTTGTCCCTTTTCCTTTCTCTTCTCCTGGGACACCCATGATGTGTATGTTTGTGGCTTCCCACTGTCACTTAAATCCCTGAGACACTGCTCAATTTTTTTCTGTTCTTTTCTCTACCTTTTCTTCTGACTGTATGATTTAAAAGATGTGTTTTATTTATTTATTCCCCCCCTCTTGTGTTCGTGCTATTTGCTTGTCTTCTTTTTAGGAGGCACTGGGGAACTGAATCTGGGACCTCCCATTGGGAGGGAGGCACCCAATCACTTGAGCCATATCTGCTCCCTGATTGTCTCTTGTTGTGTCTCCTCATTGTGTCATCTTGCTGCATCATCTTGCTACATCAGCTAGCTCTTTTCCTCTTCTTCCTTAGGAGGCACTGGGAATCAAACCTGGGGCCTTCCACATGGTAGGTGGGTGCCCAACTGCTTGAGCCACATCTGCTTCTCTGACTGTATGATTTTAAATGTCTTGTCTCCTAGTTCACTAAACCTTTCATCTTCCTATTGAAATCTGATGTTATATGCCTCTAGTGTTTTCTTATCTCCATTATTTTGTCTTTTATCCCCATAATTTGTTAAGTTTCTTTTTATACTTTCAAATTCTTCTTTATGTTCCTACATTGTCTTCTGAATGTCCTTATCTCTTTATGCATATTTTCCTTCATCTCCTTGAACTGATTTAGAAAATTTGTTTGAACTCCTTTGATTAGTTGTCCCAAATGCTGTGTTTCCTCTGAAGTTCTAATTTGTTCCCTTGAGTGTGCCCTATCTTCCTATTTCTTGCTATGGCTTGTACTTTCTTGTTGATGTTTGGCCATCTGATTAACTAGATGAGGTAATTAGATACAAGCCATACGTAACTCTGAATGTCCATTTCTCACTCTGGTTGAGGGTTTTATTGTTGATTGGCTCTGTGTTATGACTCTTACTTGATGCTTGGTCCAATTTATTCTGGACCCTGAGAGTTGCCCATGTTTAAGTGTTCAGTTTTTCTCAACTCTTATCTGATTCTTGCCCTAGATATAGTGTACTAGTTTTACAATTTCACTTTTTGTAGATTGTTTCATCCCAAGAGAAAGCCTTCTTTCCTCTTTTCCTTCTCTGGGAATCTTGTTCAATTTTGTTTGTGTTTGTGTATAATTTTCTCCCCAGCTCCTATGATTTGTCTAAATTCTCTCCCTGACTCAATGTCCCCTTTTTCTTACACTTTTCAGTTCTGGGACTATCCTGTCTTACAGTGGTTCAGTCCCCCACACACTTCTTTTTTCTGTGGGGCTTTTCTGCCTTTTTTTCCCCATTAGTATATCCCACCCTGGAGACCCAGATGAGGGTCAATACATATGCCAAATTTTTTTTTGTTTAGGTGATCCAGCCAAGAGAAACTGGATGGAGTGTGCGCAGTTCTTGCTAACAGTTCTACCATGGTCTCTGTTCCACCCCTGGGAGCCCTTTTGTATGCAACACATCTTAGTGGCTTGCGTTCCCCATGTGGACTTGGAGCCTTGTGACTGCATATGCTTGAGGCTGTAAGCTTGCTACTATGAGGGTCTCTAAAGTCTGCATCTCTGGCAGGAGTGACCCAGGCTATGCTGCTTCTGTGTGACTCCCAAGCTGTGTGGGATGGAGTAAGGGGGAAGGGTCCAGATGGGTGGGTCTGGGACAGAAATTTCCTACCTGATTTGGAGATTATTTTTCTTTTCCTTCAATTCAGCATTTGTGGAGTCCTTCTCCAGTCTCTATCATCCTCCAGAGTTCCAATCAAGTGGGATTTAGCCCTTTATTTATTGATACTGCAGGGACACATTTCCAGGGGATGTCTTCCATTGCAATGTTGACAATGTCACTTAGGACTTTTTATATATAGGATCATGTCATCTGTGACCAGAGATAGTTTTACTTCTGCTTTCAGACTTAGACGCCTTTTCTTTTTCTTGCCTAATTACTACAGCTAGAGTTCCAATCAAATATTGAAAGCTACGATAAAACCAGGCATGTTGTCTTGTTCCTGATTTTAAGATGACACGAATTGCAAGAAACAATGGAAAGAACCCAGGAGAAAAATGAAAGAAAGTCCTAGAATGTCAGTTATGCATGGAGAAACTGATTATATGATCCTAGCTTCCTAGATCCCCAATACCCAAGCTGCTAAGAGATTCTAACTCCTGACAGAGATATCAATGGGTATAGACAGACTACAGAGTTCTTAGTGTTTTAACAGCAATATAAAGAATAACAGAAAACAATCAATTCCTTCTACTGGAGATTAGTCCACATATGGAAATGTACTTCTCTGTTATACTTACTCTGAGCTCTTTTGGGCCTGTATGGATTGGAAGCAAGTGTAGAGCACCCGGCCAGTCTACAAAAAAAAAAATTGCAATAAGTATTACACAAAGAAGGATTAATATTGAGAAAGATAAACAATTTTGTAGATTCTAACCTAAAACCCAAATGCCCCCCTGGAAGTGAATGGTAATGAGATTCTAAAGGTGAAATATGCCATAAATAATTTTCTGTAAGAAGGATCATATATGCAGTCAACCTGAGATGGCTACAACCCAACCTCTGATCATGTGACAGCAGATAATTGCTAACAAACATGAAAACCAAGAAACTAAGAAACAGAACAAGCATGCTGCTATGCTTGAAGTTTACAAACTTATTCAAAAACTATGTATAATGATAGTAAGTAAATTTATAATAACAACGACAAAAGCATTTCAAATGAAACAAAGTTCAAGACATTAGACTTTAATGTTTCTGGAAATGAAACAATTTTATGGAGAATATTCATTCTTCACACAGATTCTGAGAATATAACTAATGTACTAAATAATAGGACACTTGATATTCTTGGCAAAATTCTCACTAACAATGTTAAATAATAATTTTCCTTTTGTTTGAACTGATACGTATTAAAACCTCTTGATACAAACACAAAATTCAAACAGAAGCATTCCAAATTGAGAATGGGAAGACTAGCCACTGATTAAGATGCTTAATATTTCTGAGCTTCTGTTTCCCCATCCATAAACTAGGGATAGTAATAATCTGCATAAACTTGTTGTCAGGGGTAGAGCATATTTAGTAACACCTAATACATATGTGCCACACAATAGGTGATATATGGCGGCAGTTGTTATTATTATTAGCCATAAAAGTTATGTACTACTTGACCACTTCTCATCACCTCCACTGCTAACACAGTAGACCAAGCCTCCATTGCCTCCTGCCTAGAATACTATATTATCTTCCTAACTAGTTTCACTGATGTCCCCAATCCCATCCTCTCTAGTCTATTATCAACAAAGCAGCCAGTGATGTCCCTTTAAAACATAAGTCACCCTACAATAGCTTCCCAACTCAGAGTCAATGCTAAGGCCTTACAAGATCTGGCACCTGTTATCTTTCTGACTTCATAGGTAGGATGGCCAAATGAGTAATCATCTAGATGGGGGCACTTCTGAGAATGAAAGGAGGTATTAACTGAATAAGGCACTGAAATTTTAGAATAAAAGTGAGACTGATCAAGGCAAACTGGGACTTATGGCCATCCTACCATTTCTCTCCCTCTTCCTAACTCTGCTGCAGCCATAATGACTTGCCTGATGTTTCCTGAACATGCCACAATCATCTTAGGTTCTTTGCCCTGGCTATTTCCTCGACCTGGAGTGTTCTTCCCCAAGAAATCCACAAGAATTCCTCCCTCACTTTCTCCAGGTCCTGACTCAATGCCCTTTCTCTTTTGAAACCTGCCCTGGTCATTATTAAAATTGCAAAGAGATTTTTTTCTACTCTGTGTGTGTATATTATAAACAAACACACAATACCTTTGTATTTTTATCTTCAATGAAACAGGAAAAAATAAGTCCTACAAAGCCTTGATCCATCATCTGGTACATGGCTTGTGTGCGAACATCTGCAAATAAACAAAAATAAAAATCTTCTGTCAATAAACTATATAGATTTAAAGACAACAGTGGCTTATAATTTTCCCAGGATACAGAGAATATATCCTAAGGACAACCTGACTGTAAAAGTATAAACATTTTACAAAGTTAGGGAATTATTATGAAAAGTCTACAATTAAGTAAGAAAACTTAATAAGAAAAACTCTAGGTTCCTAGCCTAAGACAAGTCCTGCTGTGAAATGTAGTAAAGAAATAATAATGGAAAGACCTGGGAAACGGATTTGGCTCAGTAGGATAGAACATCTGCCTACCACATGGGAGGTCCAGGATTCAAACCCCAGGCCTCCTGACCCGTGTGGTGAGCTGACCCATGTGCAGTGCTGATGCGCGCAAGGAGTGCCATGCCACACAGGGGTGTCCCCCGCATAGGGGAGCCCCACGTGCAAGGAGTGCACCCTGTAAGGAGAACCACCCTGCGCAATAAAAGCACAGCCTGCCCAGGAGTGGCACTGCACACACGGAGAACTGACGCAGCAAAATGACATGACAAAAGGAGACACAGATTCCCCATGCTGCTGACAAGAATAAAAAAGCGGACATAGAAAAACACACAGCGAATGGACACAGAGAGCAGACAACTGGGGGGGAAGGGGAGAGAAATAAATTAAATAAATAAATCTTTAAAAAAAGAAAAATAAAAAATAATGGGAAGACCTCAGTTAACCTCATATAATTTGACGATTTCCTCCATGGAGACTCAAAGAGAAAGGAAGACTTTGAAAAGAGACAAAAATGTTTCCTAGAATAAACCCTTTTCATGGACAGCTACTAGGAAGGTGAATATATTAGACTTGATTCTAAAGAATTTAGTGCCTTGTCAGTGGGCTCTACTTTGGAATTTGTGCTCCTGAGTGTGATGGGGTTGGACTCAGATGTTACTTCTCTTCACATGCCTCTTCTGAACTTTTTACTGACCCTGTGGTTGGCACTGGGGTTGGTGTATGTTCAGGAGACTTGAATCTCCGGACTGGCCATGTGCTAACTGGGCCCTGAGCCTCAGCAGACTTGCAACACCTACTCTACAGTTCATTGGACTTACCCAGGTCAGCTAACAGGGAGGTGAAGATGGTCAACCACCACACCAGGGAACCAAGAGTGCCTACAACTGCAAGCAGGAAAATCGTATCCATCTGCCATGTGTTATCTAAGCCCCCTCTTGACTTAGAGGTGGAGTGGACATTGTCATCCCAGGGTCCACAGGATGGAGGAATAAAATATGGATTAGAGTGGACTTACTGGTATTCTACTATAGAACTATTGTGACTCTAGCAATGGAAGAAATTGTATCACTGATGCAGAGACAGTGGCCACAGTAGTTGCTGGAGGCAGGAAGAGGGAAGAAGAGATGTGATGTGGGGGCATTTTTGGGACTTGGAGTTGTCCTAAATGATATTGCAGGGACAGGTGCTGGACATTATATATCCTGCCATAATCCACTGAATGGACTGGGAGAGAATGTAAACTACAATGTAAACTATAATCCATGTGGTACAGCAGTGCTCCAACATGTATTCACCAAATGCAATGAATGTGCCACATTGATGAAAGATGTTGTTGATGTGGGAGGAGTGGGGTGGGGTGAGGTGTGGGGTATATGGGAATCTCATATTCTTAAATGTAACATTTTTTGTGATCTACATTCTAAAAAAAGGAAAAAAGTAATAAATATAAAAGTAGGCATTAACAGAAGTGAGGAACAAAAATGGTATGAGATCTACAAAGGCTAAGTAGCAAAATGGCTGAAGAAAGTCCAGGATTATCAATAGTGGCTTCAAATGTAAATGGATTAAACTCTCGAGTTAAAAGGCAGAGATTGGTAGAATGGATAAAAAAAGCATGACCCAACTATATACAGTCTGCAACAGACTCACCTTAAATTCAAAGTTACAAATAGGTGGATGGTGAAAGGATGGTAAATAATATACCATGCAAGTAGGAAATGCAAGTAGGAACCAAAATAGAGTTAGAATGGCTGTCCTACCATTGGATAAAATAGACTTTAAGACAAACAGTTATGAGGGACAAAAATTGTCATTATATACTGATAAAGAGGACAATTCAACAGGAAAATGTAACAGTTATAGATATATATATGCACATAACAGCAGAGTCCCAAATTATATGGAGCAAATGCTGACAGATTTGAAGGGAAAAACTTATGCTTCTACATTAATAGTAGAAGACTTTACCACACTATTCTCAATAATGGATAGAACATCTACTAAGAAGATCAATAAAGAAGTACAGGACTTGAATGCACACTAAAGGAACTAGACCTAACAGATATATACAGAACACTGCACCCCCCCCCCAAAAAAAAAGAATATACATTTTTCTTGAGTGCACATGGCTCATACTCCAGGAGAGACCATATACTGTGTCACAAAAACCAAGTTCCAATAAATTTAAAACATTGAAGTCCATAATAAAGGGAGAATTGGAAAATTCACAAATATGTAGAAATTAAACAATGTATTCTTTAACAACCAATGGATTAAAGAAGAAATCACAAGGGAAATCAGGAAACATTTTTAGACAAAGAAAATGAAAACATAACATGTCAAAACTTATGGAACACAGACATTCCAGGATGATGGAGTCAGAGTAGGTTGGCAGGGCTCACTTCTCTACAAAAACAATAAGTGAAGAACAGAAGCTCTCAACAGTTGCTTTGGGGATCAGCAGATGAGGAGAAGTCCAAACATCTTTAAGGAGGAAGAGGGGACAAAGATAGGGAAGCCAAAATGAAAACTGTGAGTTAAACCCACATCAGTGAATAGTGCCCATCTCCCAACCTTGAGACAAACAGCCTCAGTAAAACCCATGGCTGGCAGCAGCTGATTGAGAAGATTGGATGCTTAACTTCCTGGGAAGAGGGAGGGTATAGTGGAGGGCTGAGTGTGGTTTCTCTTCAGCAAGTTTAAACAGCAGGGACCAGCTTTGAATCCCAATACTAACAGGCTTGGAAACACCAGCAGTGGAGGGTGGAAGAGACAACTGCATGGAAAGTTTCACTAAGGGTACAATCTTCTGGCACGCTGGGAAATGGAAGGGAAAAAAAGGCTTTTTGGAGTCTTTCCCATCACTATCCCTAGGCCACCTTGCATCTGGTCTGCACCTCACTGGTGGGTCCCTGGCCAATTTTGATCATTTAAACAGGGCAATTTTAAAGATTTTGAGTAAGTTGAACCAAAAATCAAAGAAAAACTATAAAACAAAACCATTCAACAATAAACTCCTAGACAAAAGAGACAAATAGGCCATCAGAGGAAACTCAAGTACTCAGAGTAAACAAAATCAGATGCTTAGACATCAGCAAAAAGTTACAAAGGAAGATGGCAATGGACTCTCAGGCAGAACTGAATGCTCTCACACACAAAAAAAAATGAAGAAAGAGCCAAAAGCTGTCTGAGGGACCTGCTTTGGGGATCAGCAGACCAGGACAAGGAGACAAAGAACCTGAAACAACAAATGTAAGTCACCAAACACCCATGGCAGGCAGGAGGGGTTCCCACCCTCCACCCCAAATATATGAAGCTGGGGTAAAAGCCCCGGCTCACTGCAGTGAACTCAGAGGGGAACAGACATCTTCCTCCCAGTCAGCTGTTTCAGGGGAAAAGGGAGGGGAGGTCAGGGTGCTTTTTTTCAGTGAATTCAGCCAGCAGAGGCCACTTTGAATCTCTGTTCTGGAGATTCAGCACAGGAACACAGGAAAGCTGAGACAAACACCTCTGTGGAAAGGTGTGCTGAATAGCACCATCTGCTGGAAGCTGCATGGACAAAACTGCTCACGCTCTCTGTATCCAATCCCTGGGAGAAATCTATATCCCACTAGTGAGTCTTTGGCCCAATTTTGAAAACTTAAGCTGAGCAATTTTAAAGACTGAGTATAAGTTGAACCAAATATCAAAGAAGAACTATGGGGAGGAAAGCAATAAGTAAGAGAGAGAAATTAGCAATCAGAGTAAACACACCAACATATTCAGGTGCCTAGACATCAGCAAAAAATCACAAGCATACTAGGAAACAGGAAGAGATGGCCCAGCCAAAAGAACAAAACCAAGTATCCTGAAGAGATACAGGATTTCACACAATTAATCAGTGAAAATCAAACAACTGACATAAATCACTTCAAAGAATTTAAAGAAAATATGAATAAAGAAATAAAGGATAAGAAGACACTGTGAGAGCATAAAGAACATTTTGAAAGCCTGTAAAGAAAAGTAGCAGACCTTATGGGAATGAAAGACACAATGGATGAGATTTAAAATACATTAGAGGCACATAAGAACAGATTTGAATTGCTTCAAGACTGAGTGAGTTCAAAGACAGAACATCTGACCTGGAAAGGAGAGGAGAACAGAAAGAGAAGAGAAGGGAAAAAACAGAACGGAGCATCAGAGAAATGAATGACAACACAAAACACTCAACCAGTTGCATTACTGGTGCCCAGAAGGAGAAGAAAATGGAAAAAGGGACAGAAAGAATATTTGAGGAAATAATGACTGAAAACTTTGCAACTCTCATGGGAAGGAAATAATGACTGAAAACTTCCCAACGTTTATTGATACTTAGGACATAAGTATCAATATCCAAGGACAATGCACTCCAAACAGAATAAATCTGAACAGACCTACCCTGAGATACCTACTATTGAGAATGACAAATATCAGAGATAAAGAGAGGATTCTGAAAGCAGCAAGAGAAAAGCAAAGCATCACATACAAGAGAAACTAGATAAGATTAAGTGCTAACCTATCATCAGAAACCATGGAGGAGAGAAGAAAGTAGTCTGATGTATTTAAGGTATTGAAAGAGAAAAACTGCCAGTCAAGAATTCTGGATCCAGCAAAGCTGTCCTTCAAAAATGAAGGTGGGGAAATGGATGTGGCTCAAGTGATTGGGCTCCTGTCTACCATACAGGTGGTCCAGTGTTCGATTTCCAGGGCCCCCTGATGAAAGGTAAGCTGACCTCCATGGTGAATTGGCCTGAGCAGAGAGCAGGCCTGCACAGAGTGCTGGCTCATGCAGGAGTGCTGACACACACAGGAGTGCTGGCCCATGCAGTGAGCTGGTACAGCAAGATGATACAACAAAAAAAGACACAGGGAAGAGACAATAAGACACAGCACAGACCAGGGAGCTTGAGAGCAAGAGATTGAGGGCCTCTCTCCCACTTCAAAAGGTCCCAGGATTGGTTCCCAGCACTGCATAAAGAGAAGACAAGCAGACACAGAAGAACACACAGATAGCAGACAGCGAGTGCAAAATGACGAGTAGGTGGGGGAATAAATAAATACATCTTTTTTTAATAATGAGGGTGAATTCAAAGTCTTCAAGGACAAATAAAAACTGATAGAATGTTACCAAAGACCAGATTTGCAAGAGATACTAAAGGGGGTACTGCTGCCCAAAAGGAAAAAATAAGGGTGAGAGACTTGGAGAAGAGTGTAGAAATTAGATTATTAGGAAAGGTAAGTAAAAGGATAAAAAGACAGACAATAGAACAATATGACAACAGAGAGACAAAGGATAAAATGGATGAAGCAATTCCTTTTCAAGTATCCCTTCGCATCTATCCAATGAACCCTGAAATATGGAAAGACCTTTCTTGGGCAAGAACACTCCAGGAGCAGCAGAAAGTGGCACAGAGGATTAAAAAGAGTGAATCATCAGCAGAAGTAATAGATTTCTCACCAAATGACTTTGAAGTGATGAGATTGTTGCTGTTTATGCAGCTATAGCTGAGAAAGAGAAGACAGCTTCAACAAATAAAACAATGGTTATTGTGTCTGCTTCTGGTATTGTAGAGACTGTACCTGAAAAGAATGATGGCATTCTAATACCAGATGGCTATGTTTTTATTAAAACCCAATGAAGGAAAAGGCATAGCATGAATTATTTGAATCTCTCTTTTTGGATTATCATTTAAAGCTTCAAATATAGGGACATTTTTTCTGGAGAAACAGGGCAAAACTCCTGTTTGCAAGAAAAGTTTTTCAGATGAAGCCTATAAATCTAAATGGCACCATTATTGTATAGTGTTTGGACCATGCTTTGATAAGGTATCATTCATACTTAAGATTAGAATTCTAAGCAAGATGTTTTTGATGTATAAACTTAATTTAATCCAAATATATAGATGGATACATTTAAGACACAACTTGAAAAGCAGGTTCTTGAATAGTAAATAACTTGGTCAGTGTTATTAAAATGCTGACACATTGACTTTTGTTTTATGATAAAGGAAATAAGTGCCTTCTCTTCTAGAAATATACTGCTGTTAAAATTCACTCTGTTTTCCTTTTTTCTGTAGAGTAAGTTTGCCACATGGCACAAATATTTTTTTTTTTTTTTTTTTAGTGAAATATCACTTTATTCCCAACAACCTAATAAAACTTAAAAATAACTCTTATAGCCAGTGACGCAGAGAAAAGGGGACTTTCATACATTACAGCTATTATTTTGAATTTTTACAAACTTGTGAAAAACAATCTGATATCTATTCAAATATTTTTTTTAATTTTTTTATTTTTTATTGACTTTGTAATAATATTACATTAAAAATATATATGTGAGGTCCCATTCAACCCCACCCCCCCACCCCCCCTCTCCCCCCCCCCCAACAACACTCGTTCCCATCATCATGACACATCCATTGGATTTGGTAAGTACATCTTTGGGCACCTCTGCACCTCATATACATTGGTTCACATCATGGCCCATACTCTCCTCTATTCCATCAAGTAGGCCCTGTGAGGATTTACAATGTCCGGTGATTACCTCTGAAGCACCATCCAGGGCAGCTCCATGTCCCGAAGACGCCTCCACCTCTCTTCTCTTCCTGCCTTTCCCCATACCCTTTGTCCATTATGTCCACTTTTCCCAATCCAATGCCACCTCTTCTATGTGGACACTGGATTGGTTGTGTCCATTGCACCTTTATGTCAAGAGGAGGCTCAGATTCCACCTGGATGCTGGATGCAATCCTCCCATTTTCAGTTGTAATCACTCTAGGCTCCATGGTGTGGTGGTTGTCCTTCTTCACCTCCATCTTAGCTGAGTGTGGTAAGTCCAATAAATCAGATTGTAGGTGCTGGAGTCTGTTGAGGCTCAGGATCTGGCTATCACATTGTCAGTCCAGAAATATTTTTAATATTCATTTTGATTCAAAGTTGTGGTTTTGTTATATGGAGAAAGTTCAGCCAAAAATGTATGCAGCGAAGCAGAGTTGGCCCAATGGATAGGGCATCCGCCTATCACATGGGAGGTGCCCAGTTCAAACCCTGGGCCTCCTTGACTCGTGTGGAACTGGCCCACGTGCAGTGCTGATGCGTGCAAGGAATGCCGTGCCAGTAAGGGGTGTCCCCCCCGTAGGGAGCCACACGGGCAAGGAGTGCATCCCGTAAGGAGAGCCGCCCAGCGCAGAAGAAAGTGCAGCCTGCCAAGGAATGGCGCCGCACACACGGAGAGCTGACACAACAAGATGATGCAACAAAAAGAAACACAGATTCCTGTGCCACTGACAACAACAGAAGCAGACAAAAGAAGAAGACAGAGCAAATAGACACAGAGAACAGACAACTGGGGCGGGGGGGGGGGGGAGGAGAGACAAATAAATAAATCTTTATTTAAAAAAAAAAAACACAGATTCCCAGTGCTGCTGATAAGGATAGAAGCAGTCACAGAAGAACACACAGCAAATGGACACAGAGAGAAAATTGGGGAGAAGAGGAGAGAAATAAATAAAAAATAAAAAATCTTTTTAAAAATGCATGCAAATGTGAATATTCTGAAGTTTCTTTTAATTCTGATTTGTGTTTAAGTTTTTGGCTTTAAAGAAGTTGTAACAATGGTAGTCGCCACCTCCTGTATTTGTTAGATGTGTGAAGTGTTGATAAATGTCACGATGATGGTTTTATTTTTTTAGATTATTACTGTAGAAAGGTTAGTCTTTTTTTTGTTTTTTTTTAAATTTTTTTAAATTATTTATTTATTATTATTATTTTTAATTACATTATGAAAAATATGAGGTCCCATTCAACCCCACCGCCCGCACCCCCCACTCCCCCCACAGCAACACTCTCTCCCATCATCATGACACATCCATTGCACCTGGTAAGTTCATCTCTGAGCATCACTGCACCCCATAGTCAATGGTCCACATCATAGCCCAGACTCTCTCACGTTCCATCCAGTGGGCCCTGGGGGGATCTATAATGTCCCGTAATTGTCCGTGAAGCACTATCCAGGACAACTCCACGTCCCGAAAACGCCTCCACATCTCATCTCTTCTCTTTACCACAAGTGAGTCATTTTTTAAATGAGTGGCCTCTATAGACACATCATAATAAACTGTACTGCTACACACACAAAAAAATAGGAAATGATGAGGGAGAGGGAGGGGGGGTACATGGCAATCCCTCATACTTTTGATGTAACTTTTCTGTAATCTAAAACCTCTCTAAAAATAAAGTTTATTATATTAAAAAAATACATTAGAGGCATACAACAACAGATTTGAAATTGCCAGGTAAGCGAATTAAGTTGCATCTGAAATTGAAAAGACAAAAGAACAGATAGAGAAAGGAATGGAAAAAAATTGATCAGGGCCTGAGAAATTGAACAACAATGTGAAGAACACAAACATATGATTTATGGGTGTCCTCGAAGTAGAAGAGAATGGAAAAGGAGCAGAAAGAATATCTGAGGAAATAATGGCTAAAAATTTTCAAATCTTTATGAGACATTAATATCCAAGGGCAACATCCTCCAAACAGAATAAATCCAAATAAACCTACTCAAAATTTAAAATGCCAGAGACAAAGAGAAAATTGTGAAAGCAGCAGGGAAAGCAATTCATCAAATGAAAGGGACACTTGCTAATACTAAGCGCACATTTCTCAATAGGAACACATAGTGAATATAAATAGCACCACTGATTTATAAATGAGATTGTGGCTGAAAGGGGTAGACTATGGACATAAAAGTTAACTGAAAAGAAGCTAGAAATTAATCTAGGGATTTATAACAGTGATTTTGGTGGTGGATGAAAATTGTGGTTAATAATATAAATATAAGAATGTTCTTCTTTTACAAAGTGTTAAGAGTATGGTGATACACAGGAAAATTACAACTAATGTTACTTTTGGCCAGTAGTTAATAGAAATATTGTAATGTTCTTTCAGCAAAGGCAAAATATATATAATTCTAAGCACAACAATAAAAAGGTATGGGATTTTTCCTTTTGGAGTAATGAAAACATTCCAAAATTTAACTGAGGTGATGACAGCACAACTCTGTGATGAAAATGAGCACCTCTGAGTATACACTTTGAATGGGCTGTACAAAGCATAGGACTGTATAACACAGGGAATCCAGTGGTGGAAGATGGACTGTGGTTAACAGTGCAAATATGAGAACATTCTCTCATGAACTATAACAAATACATAATACTAATACAGGGTGTTAATTAGGGGAGTTGGGGGAAAATACAGCAAATATAAGATACAGTCTATAGTTAATAGTAATATTTTGACAATGCTCTTTCACAGTTTGTAATAAATGTTTCACAACAATGCAAGGTATTGGTGGTGGGGTGATGTGTGGAACTCTGTTGACATGCATGTTTGTTTTGTAAGTTCACAACTTTTACTATACAGTTATTGTTTATATATGTTCATGTATGAATCATATACTTCAATAAATTTTTAAAAGGTGACAGTGCACCCCCACCCAAAAAAAGAAGAGCTGAAGTAAAAGAAATAACTGCAAAGCTGGGTGAACAAGAAAAAGAACAGCAAACTAATCCAAAAACAAGCAGAAGAAATAACAAAGATTAGAGTAAAAATAAATGAAATTAAGAACAGAAAAACAATAAAGGAATCAACAAAACAAAAGTTGGTTCTTTGAGAAGAAAACTGGCAAATCCATAACTAGACTGAAAAAGTAAAAAAGACAGAAGATGCAAATAAATAAAATCAGGAATAAGAGGGGGGACATTACTACTGATACCACAGAAATAAAAAAGATCATAAGGGGAACACTGGGGATTGGTCAATACATGGTTGAAACTACAATATTTGGAATGTTCTTTTGGCAACATTGCAGGGGAGGGTTACTGGTTTAGGGTGTTGGATAAGGAGGTTATTTGGGACAGCGTGGACCTTGGGCAAATTTCTAGGGAGTGTGCGAGTGTTCATCTTGCCACAGTGTGTTATATCAGTGGGTGGAGACCCAAATAATGAGTGGCAGGTGGTGGACTCCCATCCTGTGGAGGCCTGCTATGTTCTCAGAGGAGAGGGTATCTCTCAAGAGCATGGTCATTTCCTAATAGGGGAGGACAGACAAGTGTGTTAAGTACTCAGTGCTGTTGCAAGGAACTATGAATTCTGTCCTTCAAGGAGTAAACCCTGGTGGTTGCCATGGATCTGGAGGGGATGGGGGAAGGAATAGAATAGATAGAAGAGGGGTTAACTGGGGGCCAATGGAAGTGTTCTGTATGATCTTGCAATGATTGATACAGGCCATGTTAAATTTCATCAAAAATTTATAAAAGTGTAAGGTCTAAAATGTAAACCATAATGTAAATCATTGACCAGGGCTAGTAGCTATGTTTTAATATTTGTACATCAGTTGTAACAAATGTATCATCCACATATAAAATGTTATTAATAGGGGAAGGGGGAAAAGGGGGAGGATGTTGGGTATATGGGAGTCCCCTGTATTCGGTATATGACTTTTCTGTAACCTAATACTTATTTGAGGATAAAATGAAAAAAGTAATTCACTGGGGGAATAAATGGAAGAAAATATCACTATACATACAAGACAACAGATTTTACAGTGATGAAAGGCAAATGTAAAAAAAAAATTACAATTTATTTTTCATTATTTTTTATTATCCCCAATTTTTTTTTTTGTATTTTATTCCTAATTTTAAAAACTATCATTATTATTTCATTTTCTTATAAATTGTATTTGGCTATTTTATTGGCTTCATTTTCAAAGAAGTTTTGGATTACAGAAGGACCAACTGTAGCAGGGGAAGATCATTGGTGCAGGGTGTCAGTGATGGGGGATACATGGGAGGAAGCTCACCTGGGCATACATATAAGGCATATAAATGTGTTCAAATGTTCATGGGGCATTGTCATGGTGGGTGGAGATTCACACAATAACCGAAGGTATATCAAATTCTCATCCTGGGGAGCTCTGTCACATTCTCTAATGAATCAGCAAGAATCCTGAGTACAAGGGCAGTGAGTAGTGAAGGAGGATGGTCCATTGACAGGTCCTTGGTATTGATGACTGTGCATATGAACCCTTTACTTTTAAAATTAAAACTTAGCCTAGATAGGGTGCCCAAGAGTTACCTCCTGGGAGTCTACTTGTTGCTCAAATGTAGCCTCTCTATGCTGAACTCAGCATATAAATGCATTACGTGCCCCCCCCCCCCGCCCCTGTGCGGGACATGACTCCTGGGGATAAGCCTCCCTGGCACCAAGGGATTACTACCTAGCACTAACTAGTAATGCAAATGGGAAAAGACCTTGACCTAAAGGGGGAAGAAGTAAAAGACATTTAACTAAGTTTATATGGCTAAGAGACTTCCAAGTGAGTTGGGAGGTCATTCCAGAGGTTACGCTGTGTGCACCTCAACAGGATCTTGTTGACTGCCTAAGTAGATACTAACCCAAATCATGGGGTTCCTGAGGGTTCTGGAGACATCCAAATACTATAGTCAGGGCAGATAGCTCAGGAGTTTGGTACCTCGCCAGTGAGCCCTATTTTAGAATTTATGTTTCCCAGAATAGCAGAGTTGGACTCAGTTGTGGTTTTCCTACCCATAGCTCTTCTGTCCTTCTATTTGAATCTATAATTAGTACTAGAGTTGGTAAGTGTACGTCAAAGAGACGTAAATCTTTGGGATGTCCATGTGCCATCTGGGCCCTGAATCAAATCCAACAGCACATTAAAATAATTATACACCTTGGTGGGTAGGGACTCAACACCCTACTGACATAGCCCAATCAAAGCCCAAATCATAATTTAATCATGCCCAGGTACAGACCAGTTTGCATACATAACCCAATAACTATTTTTGGAATTCATAACTATATCAAATTGCTACACACACCTTATACAAAAATTAACTAAAAATGGATCAAAGACCTAAATATAAAAGCTAGGACCATAAAACTTCTAGAGGAAAATGTAGGAAAGCATCCTCAAAATCTTGGTTTAGGAAATGGTTTCTTAGACCTTATACACTAAGCATGAGCAATGAAAAAAATAGAAAGTGGTACTTTTTCAAATTTAAATGCTTTTTTTCCTCCATGGACTTTACTGAGAAAGTGAAAAGGCAACCTACTCAATGGGAAGAAATATTTGGAAGCCGCATATTCAATAAAGATTTAATGATATATACAGAGATCCTACAACAATAAAAAGACAAATGACCCCATTAAAAAATGGGCAAAAGACACGAATAGACATTTTTCCAAAGAGAAAATACAAATGGCAAAAAAGCACATGAAAAGGTGTTCAATATCACTAGCTATTAGAGGAATGCAAACCAAAATGACAATAAGATGTCATTTCACACCTATTTTAACGTCCACAATTAAAATAACAAGAAACTATAAGTGTTGTAAAGGATGTGGAGAAATAGGAGTGCTTAATCAGTGTTGGTGGGAGTGTGGAATGGTGCACCCACTGTGGAAGATTGTTTGATGGTTCCTCAGAAAGTTAAATAGAGCTCTCATATGATCCAGCAATCCCCCTACTAGGTATACACTCAGAAGAACTGAAGGCAGGGATGCAAACAGACATTTTCATGATATTCATAGTGGCATTATTCACAATTGCCAAGAGAAGGGGAAAAAAACAAGTGTCCATTAATAGATGAATAGATATACAAAATGTAGTATATGCATGTGATGGAAAATTATTCAGCTCTAAGAAGAAATGAAGTATTGATGCATATCACAACATGGATGAAAATGATTGTAAATGCTTGGAATTAGACAGAGATGATGATAGCAAATTAGAGTGAATGTAATTAACAGTGTCAAAATGTGGATTCAATTGTGGTTGAAAGGGAAAGTTTAAGGTTGTGTATTTCACTGGAAGAAAAGCTAAAGGATGAAATGTGGGGCTGTATAGCATAGAGAACCCATTGCAGACAATGAATGAGTTTAGCAGAATATAAGAATGTTCTTCAATGAATCAGCACAAGTATACATTCATATTACAAGATGTTAATATTAGGGTGGTAAATATGAACTAGGTAAAATGCACCTAAACCAAACTAAGAACTGCAGTGATAGTAATATGCTAATATCTATTCAATTGTAAAAAAAAATGAATTATCCTAAGTGACAGAAACATGACACAAAGTACTGCACATTGTTTGACTCCACTTATATAAATTGATGCATGTAATGAATTTGTAAAAAGAATTTAAAAATCTCAACATCCCTGTATTTGTCAGCCAAATGGGTGCTGATGCAAAGTACCAAAACTCTGTTGGCTTTTATAAAGGGTATTTATTTGGGTAAAATATTACAGTTACAAGGCCCTAAAGAGTCCAAATCAAGGCTGCTTTCTCACCAAAGTCTGTTGCCATGTGTTGAAGCAACATGGCAGGCAAACTATGCCTGGTTTCTCCTTCCTTCTTCCTCTTAAGGCTCAATGGACCCAGCTTCCTCCAGTCTCACCTGTCAGCTGGCATAGGGCTCATCTCTCTTCCTGGGGCTTTAGCTGTTTGAGCTTTCTCCTTTCTGACACATGGCAGGACTGAAATGACCAAGTTCTCTCCTATTCCATGTCTATGGAGCTCTCTCTCTTCCAGGTTGGGCAGTTCATGATGGAGTTTGGCTGGTACTTGTCTCAGGGCTTGGAGGAGGTCCTGAATCCCTGGGGCAGGCCAGAGGCTGGGCAGTACAGGCTTCAGTTTGGCTGGTACCCACCTTGGGGCTGGGAGGAGGTCCAGACTCCCTGGGGCAGGATGGAGGCTGGGTGATACAAGATTGACATTGTGCGATCTCCACAGGGCAGACCATCATAGGTTTATCTGGCAAAGTCTCAGTAGAATTTAGGGTTCCAAAGTCTCCACCAATATAATCATCAACCCATATGTCTCCACCCCAACCCTCAGGTTCCACTCCTTTCCAATCAATGCCTTCACTTAACTGCAGGTTTAACAGCAGCCTCAACCCTGCAAGGTTGAGATTTTAGTTGCCTTTGTAACTCTGCTACTCATACAATGAGACTCTGAATCTGGTTTTCAGAGATCTCAAATCTGTGCCTGCAGGAAACAAGATTTTCTTTCAGAGCACACATAGGAACTTTTACATCATTCATGCAGTGTTTAAGTTGTAAATTTGAAGCCTTTATTTCATCCCTTTAAGCTGCAAATTTCAAGCCTTTATCTCATCCCTTTCTTTTTTAACTGTATCAGAGTACCTAGGAGGAACCAGCCAATATCATTGTACCTTTTGATTCCATAAAACTCTGTTAAGGTGTTAAAAACACTCTCTCCCAGATCCTTGCCTCTTATAAGCATGGAAGTAGGGGAATCCAGGGGTGATATTTCGATATTCTCCATTGCCAACTCACACTATGAACTGTCAGTGGCCTCTTGATTATTGGAAAGGGATTCTTTAGTACCCTTGAGTCCAAATAGAGTAGAGAGCCAATTGCAAAACTCCCAGAACCACTTCAAAAATCCCATGTTTAAGATTCTGTTTCTCAAGAACCACTCCTGGTACCAAGTTGTATAGTCAAGGTTCTCTAGGAAAAGAAAATTGACAGGAGATAACTGTAAATAAAGGTCCTTGATGAGTTCCCAGGAGATATTGGCTGTCTGAAGTCAAGCTGGAAATCCTCCCTGAATGCTGAAATCACTTTCCCTTTTAAAGCATTCAACTGATTGGATAAAATGTCACTCATTGCTGACATGTAATCAGCCATCTATGCAATGAACTCATTTATGGACATCCTTGTATTACAATTAGCCCAGTGTTTGCTTGATCAAACAACTTCGCACCATAACCTGGCCAAGTTGACACATTAGCCTAACCATCACAACCCTCAAACTGAAAAGGTCTGTCATTAAATTTCAAAGAAAATTACACCATCCTGCTCCCCACCAAAATATGTATGGAATGCAGTGAAGGCAATGCTCAGAGGGAAGTGCATAGCTTTAAATGCTTACATTATAAAAGAGCTCAAGTCATATTACTAACCTCACAAAGGGAGGACTTAGAAAAACAAGAACAAAGTAGACCCAAAGTGAACAGAAGTGAAGAAGTAACAAAGACTAGAGCAGAGATAAATGAAAGAGAATAAAAAGAAATAGTAGAATCAATGAAAACAAATGTTCATTCATTTTGAAAGATCAATAAAAATGACAGACCTTTAGTGGCAGCACTTTCCCTAAACAATGAGGCAGAGGACCCACCCCTCCAAGCACAGGGCCAGGTCTGCCCTTTCCACACACAGGGGTGGAGCTGCTCTCTTTGCCCAAGGAGATCTCTTCGGTCCAGACCAGTTTCTATGTTTCTGCCCTTGAAGTTACTCTTCCTTTAATTTGTCCCTTCTAAATCCTTTTAAGTCAAGAATGGCAGTGGTTCTGCTCCTACAATCTTGCAAAAAAAAATTCTTGGCTTTGCATATAGTTTACAGGGGTCCAAACCATCTGCTTCTGGATTCTTTGTGTCCAGGATTTCATTTCTCAACTTACCCCTTTCCTCTCTCACTTCACTAAAAGCTGCAAGTAGAAACCAGTTTGCACTTTCCACATTTAACTTGGAAATCTCTTCAGCTAAATATCTGAGTTCATCACTTTCAGGTTCAGCCTTTCATCTGACATCAGAACTCAATTTTGCCAAGTCTTCCACCACTTTAAGACAAGGATTGCCTTTCCTCCAGTTTCCAAACATATATTCATCATCATTTCCTTCTAAGGTCCGATCAGAAGGACATTCAGCATCCAAATTTCTATCAACAGTCTCTTCAAAGCAATCTAGGATTTTTTCTATCAAACCCCTAATAATTCTCTCAGCCTCTACCCATTATACAATTCCCAAGGCATTTAAAAAATTTTTTCCTTGTATTTACAATAGCAGCACCCTACTCTCCTAGTACCAAAATCTATTTTAGTTTCCTTGGCAAGTAAATATCAATGATATGGGTTTGCTTCAACAATGGAAATTTATTAGCTAAAAATTTTGAGGCTAAGATAGAGGTCCAAATCAAGGTGTCATCAAGATGATGCTTTCTCCTGAAGACTCTCATGTTCTAGGGCTGGCTGCTGGTGATCTTTGGTCTTTGGCAAGGTAATGTGAAGGCCAGGTGCCTGGGGGGCCTTCTCCTCTGGGTTCTGTTGGATTTCAGCTTCTGGCTTCCTATGGCTTTCTCAATTTATGTCTGAATTTCCTTCTCTTATACCAAACTCCAGTGAGAGGATTAAGACCTATCCTGATTGAAGTAACCTCATCAAAAGGTTCTACTTACAATGAGTTCACTCCCACAGAAAAGGATTAAGTTTAAGAACATGTTTTTCTGGGGGTACATCCAACTTCAAACCATAACAATCAGTCAACAAAGACCTCTCAACAAAGAAAATCTCAGGTTCAGATGGCTTCACTGGTAAATTTTACCTAACCTAACAAAAAGAATTAACATCAATCCTTCTCAAACTCTTTCAGAAAATACAAGAGGAGGGAAAACTTCCTTACTCATTTTATGAAGCCTATATCACCCTAATACCAAAGTCAGATAAAGATACCACAAAAAAATTGCAGACCAATACCCCTCATGAATATAGAGGCAAAAATTATCAACAAAATACTAAAAAGCTGAATTAAACAGCGCATTAAACTAATTATCCACTAAGAACATATGGGATTTATCCCAGAAATGCAAGGGTGTTTCAACATAAGAAAGTCAATTAATGGGACACACCACACTAATAAAATGAAGGATAAAGAACACCCGGTCATCTTAATTGATAGATAAAAGACATGTGGCAAAATTCAACACCTCTTCTTGATTAAAAAAACTCAGAAAATGAAGAATAGAAGAAAACATCCTTAACTTGAGAAAAGGCATATACAAAAAACCCACAGTGCCCTGGTGAAAAACGAATACATTCCCACCAAGATATAGAACAATAGAAGGATGTCCACTCTCACCACTGTTACTCAACATTGTACTGGAAGTCCTAACCAAAGCAAATAAGCAAGAAAGTGAAATAAGAAGCATCCAAACTGGAATGAAAGAAGTAAAACTGCACCTATTTGCAGATATCTTTATCCTATATATATAAAATATATACAAAAGTCCACAACAAAGCTACTTGAGTTAATAAAATAATTCAGCAAAATACAAAATCAACTCAGAAAAATCAGTGAGGTTTCTACACAGAAGTAATGAACTTGAAAGGAAAGTAATTGTATAATTTCATTTACAAAAGCAACTAAAACAATCGACTATCTAGGGATAAATTTATCAAAAGATGTAAAGGACTTGTACATGAAAAACTAAGAAACATTGCTGAAGAAATTAATAAGACCTAAATAAATGGAAGGACATTCCATGTTCATGGATTAGAATACTAAAGATTGTTAAGATATCAGTTCTACCCAAAGCAATTTACAGATTCAATGCAATCCCAATAAAAATTGCAATGTTAGAAGTAATATTTTGATGATTTTCTTTCATAATGGGCAACAAATGTTTCACAACAATGCAAGGCATTAGTAGATGGGTGGTGTATGGGAATTCTGCATATTATGGTAATTGTTTTGTAAGCGCACAACTTCTCTAATAAAATATATATATATATATTTTAAATTCCAACAGTCTTCTTTACAGAAGTAGACTAGCCAATCATTAAATTCATATGGAAAGGGAAGTGGCCCCCAATAGCCAAAACCATTTTGAAAATTAGAACAGAACTGGAAAACTTGCATGTCCTAATTCTAAAACATATTACAAAGCTACAGTAGTCAAAACAGCATGGTACTGGCACAAGGATATATAGATCATGGAATCAAATTGAAAGGTCAGAAATAAACTCTCAAAACTATGGCTGAGGTTTTTTTTTTAAAGACTTATTTA